>NC_141778.1:15467153-15799789 GCF_054643075.1 Acanthaster planci | reverse complement strand
GATAACTCCCGTTGTAATCTTGCATACCCATTTGTGCTTTTTTACCACATTCGAAAAGAGACAAAGGAAAGGGCGATTTCCCTGCCTATAGCTAGATTTAATTGCTTAGTTTGAGTTTTGAAAAAAGGAACAAAACAGAGCAAATACAAACAATTTATTTCATAGCGAACAGCCGGAGCCCTACATTTTAATTTTTTTGTTTTGTCTAACATCGTTGGCGCGTCGCAAGGAGTAAATTTGTGGTTTTTTTGTAAGTTAGTATAAATATGATCCGACTATCTACTGCTGTTAAATAAACGAGGCCTTTACTAGACTGCAAAATACCAAGATAAGAACTGTGGCAGTAATATACGGTATCATCGCATGTGATACGTGCCCTTCTATACGCCCAAGTCATAACGCTTTGAAGTGAGAGTTGTTCCCAACCTCACAATTCAATGACAAAACAATGAAATTTAATAACCATAAAACCCGACCTTCTAAAACAGGCAATAAACCAACAAAGAGAAAAAAATCATCCACATACATCCTCCACATTAATCCTTGCCCGTACACACTCCACGCAAACCAGCTTGACCTGCTTTTCCCATCTTTTCATGGCCACGACCCCAGATAATGTAATTCTTATGCCTACTGTAATGTATTACCGGCACGCTTGGCACAATGGCAACTGCCGTGAAAAGTCTCAATTATTAACAGCAGTGAATTCATTCGGTTAATAATATAGGGGTTTACCGTATGTGGTTTAGACTCTTTAGGCCTTATGCAGTATTGTGTGACATTGTTACAAACTTTTATGATCGGCAGAAACCATAAACAATCACTTAGACCTGAGCTGCCAAACACAAGGTCCCACATTTGCCCAGAACACATTCCCGCGCACAGCAGCTCGCTATGGTACACCTTCTGTCGTGCTGGGAAAGTGGGCCAGTAGAGGTATATTAAAGTACCATATTTCTACCCGAGCGGGACCTCTGCAAGTGCGCTGCAGCCGGGCAGTGCAAACCTGTAGTCCTCCGCACCACGTCTAGGGAATCACTGGTTCGGAAAAAGCTTGACAAATTCCGCTGACGAGTCTTGGAGCGGATTCGGTGGGGGGGGGGATTTCAGTCCGTTTGCGTCTTCAGTCTGTGAGATCGGAGGAAACACAAAGGTTTGCATAACAACATAAACACTTACACTGCAGTGTAATTCACATGAAATATTCTCTAGACCTCAGTAGATCAAGGTTGTTTTCACCCGCCTCCATTTTGGTATGATAATTGGTTTGATCAAGTCCACGTTCATTCTGGGAAAACAGCACATGTTGTAACATGCAAGAAAAATGTTGGGAAATGAGTTACAAGCAATAATGGATATTATCAGGGTAAATTGTCCTGAATTTTACAGCATGTTCGTTGCTGAATATGCTCCTTTAAACACTTGTAAAACATACATCCGTGTTATGCAACCAGAGCGCCTTTCAACGTCACCTCTCCTTCGAAAAGAGCGCAAAAAGGAATACTTACTGTAAACCATGCTGCTACCAAGCGTTTCGTGCAAATAACTCTAGCCTTCACGATTGCGGCTAATGATAACATACTTTGATGTCATCCACATTTTCGTTTCATGTGTGTTACATCAGCTCCTTAAATATTCGATCTTGTCCACGTCCATCCGAGTTAATTTAAGGCTTTTCTCACGAAGGACCCTTGCACAGACGACATGACAAGTCTTCATCCTAGCCGGAGTCTGCATCATTCGCTCATCGGTCGTCTTGCCGTCTTGTCATCTCTCGTCAGAGAGTTAAAGAAGTAGTGTGTTGATTTTGTGTCACGGCCATGAAGTTTGTCCCTTGCATTTTGCTCTGTAGAGGTATTTCATAAATATTTCAATATGCGCTTTACCTGAAAAGGGACACTCCTTTAAAGGATCTCGTCTTCTACAGCCGTCTTACAATTTTTTCTAATTTCACGGTGTGTGACTGTAAATTACAGTCATGACTCGTTTGCTACGCTAGTCAAGCCGTTTCTATATTTCCCGTGTATCTCACGAGACATCGCTCATATTGAATGTCAAATATTTGTTTGTCAGATATTACGCTCCCACATTAATATTGAATATTAATGTGGGGACATCAGCTGTAATCAACCACAGAGAGAGGAATCACCAGCAGAATTTTGATCGAACCATCTGTGCCAACGAATCTACTGAAAGTCAAAGGATAACTGCAAAAACAGCTCTATCAAGTAGCAGATACAAAACTTACAACTTCAAACAGTCAACTGTAAAGTCAACAGCACCAAGGTGAAATCATTCGCCACTTCAGCCCGGGCGTGTGCGTCCTGACGATTGATCACGTACTATCCCACCCGTGATCTGATTTCGGGAACTAATTCCAGGGACTTTGGGGGCATGAGGGTGTACATCAGCGGGCAGTCAGTAGCTGGTTAAGGTCCTGGAATAATTACATTAGTGTGGATTAAACGTGCCGCTTGACAGAGGAACGTCATCAGCAGAGGACGCGTAGCCGTGTCTTCTGGACCTTTATATCAAAGGTTTCCTTCCAAGGCCGTTACCATGGCAACTTGAATTTCCTGCGTTCCAGTTTAGTTTATTAGGTGCCCTTTTCTCTTCAAACGACCAAAATATTGCCTCTAGTCGCCAATACTCCAGCATAAAACTAGAACAAAGAGGATTTTGAAATTGTTCCTCGATGTTACGAATTCTCGATGTGAGATGAGATCAGTATTATGCCCCCCCCTGTTCCACTACATATCTTCCAAGCTACCCATGTGTAATCATAGCGTATGTGGATATTATAATACCGTCGACGAATTATGTCTCGATCCCTAGCTGTGATAGACTAAGGAATCGGGTTTCACGGTCGTGACGAGAGCGGTAGGTGAGATAGGTAAAGTGTGAAGAGTGTGATGAAAAAATATGTTACCAACACGAACCTGTTAGACTAAAGTGATTATAACGACTGGCAAGTTAGAAAGCGGCAGCCACTCTGTGTATAGAATACACAGTAAAAGTACTGGGTACTACCGGTAATAAGTGTGTTTGATCACCGAGGACTCGAAGTCCAGAAACGCTGGAAGCTTAGCACCAGGCCTTATCTGCCTTTTTTGTCATAATATACAACGTTTGAGTGTCGGTTTCGACCCATAATCATGCATGATATATCACACCTCGCGGTTTGTATTTTTGGAGGCCTTTTTTATCTGATTATTTAAAAGCGTGCGTTTTCATTTGCGCAGAGTACCGCCGACGGCTGTCTTCGATGTATCGTTTGCCACATTGTCCAGTGCAGTTTTGATTTTACAGGTAAACCTTTGTGCACAATGCGGGCCTCGAATAATTGACTACTCCAGGGCAGTTGCATGTAGATTCAAAGAATTTATTTCTTTTTTGCAAATTTACGGATACACAAAAGTTGAAAAAGGCCGGGGGGCCTCCTGTTACAAATGACCGGTGCATAACTGCAGAAATTAAACAGTGCCAGTAACACCGTTATTTTTCCGTCTCGAGATGGTAAACCAAAAAGCATAAATCCTACACTGCAGACCAAGGGTATACCATTACCACTGGCCACCACCTGTGTACGTGACAGGTGGTGCCGTCAATTATCAAGGGTCCTTGATGCATTGTACTTAAGCAGCAGTAACTAATGGCCAGCAAATTTCATTGCATCGTGCGCCTCTATTTTTTCACCTTGACAAATGGGGGATTTCCCCGTTTATCATCGTGATCGGTATTGAAAGTACATGTAATTACCGGCAATTAGGAGGATCGACCTGCAACCTAATTGCAGTACCAATACAATGGTCTCGCTGGCTTGTTTGGGAATGAAAAGGAAACAAAAAATTACAAAGGAGAAAAGAATTCGCTCATACGTATTATTGCACCTGATCAGAATTTAAAAAAAAAATTAATAGCAGTAGGTTTGGTTTTACTCGTGGGTGATTTTGTTGTTGGCCTCTACCCTACGAATAAACAGGATCTAACATTTCATGCATAATGCTCCGCCATCGTCTATCGTCCTGAGGGAAAACAGTAAGAAATTCCATTTTAGAAAAGCAAACTATGCACAGTTTTCAGATACATGAGCTCCAAAGTAATAATAAAATAACACTCGGCCGAGTGACATTTTGGCTATGTTCATTTACTTTTTGCAAGCTCTATGGGCGTTGTTTAAAATGGAAGCTGCTAGGTTTGTTATTAGTCTGTGCTGAAAAGGTGTTGCTGTGTAGGGAAGTGACATAATGCATTAAAAACTCAAGAGTTAACGGCTCGCAAAGGTAGGGTAAATTATTTTCCACGTCCATGAGTGAGCCCAAATAAAGATGGTGGGCCTATACGGTAAAGTTAATGAGGCCTGATAAGTACTGTGGCTGCATTGACTGAGCACTTAAACCGAGCATTTATGTTTAAAACGTCAGCTTGCGTTTTGATCCAAATATGAAACCTTTACAAATTAGAATGCTCAGAATTTGGACCTAGATATTTCTTGAAGATATTTAGGTATTTTTATACAAGTATCAAATTCTTATGTATTATCAAAATACTCTTACACTCTAAAAAAAAAGTGTAAATCTTTGTTGGCTAAGTATGTTGGGTACGAAAGTTGAGTAATTTTATGGCCAATAATGGGTTCAGGTGTAATTTTGCGGGTACCCCTGAAAAGGTAAATTTGACCTTTTGATGCTTTACTAAAAAATGTCCAATGTTGACGCAAGAAAAGTGTATAAAAACATATTTCCCCACCACTAGGTCAAGTTTAGCTAACAACTTGGTACACAAAATAAGGATATGCTTTTAAATAGTGAGTCAAATTGAGCAAAATGATGCCAAACACTGCTAAATGTTGTCGAGGCGACTACTGCGTGGCGCGAGCGCTGGATCTCATGCTGATAGTGCAGTGGTCGGTCGATCGACTCATAGTGGAATTCGGATTTGGGCGATTCCCTTGGCATAATAGCTGATGTGACAATTGGTGATTTCCTAATAAAGTGGGATTTGGAGTCCCCGATTCCCCAGTTTAAAGGTAACGATTGTCTTTCCACGACTTTGTTTCAGTGATTCATGTTCATGTGAAAAAGACATATTCTTTCCATCGATCACGTTAACAATCTTTTGGCCTACAGCACAGCACACGTCAGGTCTTACCTCCCTTCATGGTGTCATTTATCGTTGACTGCCAGGTTCCACAAACATAAACTGTCAAAAGTTTTTCATGCCTCCAAGGGTAACATGTATGGAAAGTTTTTCATCCAGAAATAGTTGGAAATTACCCAGCTACCCATTCGAAAGACAGCCGTCCCGCAAATATCGCTATCTATACGGCAGGTGTTGTTTTTCTAACACATACTGCCGAGCACCACTTGCGCATCGTCTGCGCTCTGATTGTGCCACAATCCCAAATAGCTTGTGGAACCAGCAGTGATTGAGATGTAAACTTGAATTCTTTGCTTGTAGTTACTGCTTACATTTACCATTCAAATCATTTCAAGACCCTTTTCCTCTTTTATCAGGCCAAGCTCCAACATAAAGAAAGATACGGTTCAGTCTATCGTGAATGCATTTCTATGTTTAAGGGATCCCCATGGAAAGGGCTACGTAGGTTTTACTGTATTAGGTGATGAAAAATGAATAAGAAAATCAGGCATGTTACTTTGCCTTTGTTGATTTCTCTTTTTTCACTTCGGACTCATTCCATTGACAATTGAAAAATTGTACAGTCTTGGAAAGATGGAAATTTTAAATCTTTTTTATTTCAAAGTTGAATGACTGGAAGGTCCATGATTTACTGGAGGGATCATAATTCTAGGTCTGATCATTGTCTTATGATAAAGTAGGCTGTTAGCTACATTTAAGAGTACAAATCATCGAAGATTATTTAAAAACATATAGGCCTAGTTGGAAAAGTTGCAATTTATGATACTACATAAGGGGAAATTGCGGAGTGAAAACTGCACTGCCTGAAGCAAATGCCCTGAATTGCTATAGATTGTACGCTTGCATGAAAACAAACAACTATTCAAATTTAATTACCGAGGCACTATTCTGGCATGTGTGTTTGGTTGCACTTCGCAGTTTTTGTAATCTTCTTAAAGCATTGCTACGCTTTGGTGATATACAGTCTTCACTTAAAAACAGGATATTAATTTTGTACCATGACCTATTTCTGTCACACACATTTTGAAGACTTAATGCCTTGTGGCATTGCCTGTGCAGCCCATGGTAATTCAAGCATAGTTTTGACAGTGACTTTAATGATGGCATTCACTCACAATGCTATAAGAAATCTGTGAGAATGTTGTCATTCATTACCCAAAATAAACATTTTCCATCGTGCTTTGTTTATAGACCTTCTGCAAATGCACATAGGATGGCATTTCATTCTTTCCCCTGGATAGGCACCAGTGGATCTTTTTTAGCCGTATTGCCGTTGAATTTGGATGAAAAATATATTCTCTATCAAGGTATGAGGTCTGCATGCGCGCTTTTTGCCCCCACTACCATGGGAAAGTGCATAATATTTGCAATCGTAATATCACTCTGTCTCAAGGCAATAACAGCTTGGGCATTGTCAAATCTTTTTCAGGAGGGAACTAATTTGGAGTGCTTTCTGGACAACATTCAGGGATCTACAAGAAGCCATCGTTTGTACTTGTTCTCAGGGGAAGTTCCAGAAACATGGGCAGGCCTTCGTGATCACTGAGAGGAGAGCCATAGAAGGGAAGACCTTGCTGGGTGCAGTTGACCATTGCTACAAAATGTATCAAATCCTTGATTTAACTTATCCACCACAAGCATCAGCCATCTGTTCATTCCTTGAGTCAAAAATCTACAATGTAACTATCCATGACAAGCCAGGATCAGTAAGGGTATTTAGTGCCTACTATCACTTTACCTAATACAGGGTATTTTTCAATAGCACTTCAAAACTACAACAACAACAACCAGACCTCAGTCAAGTACATAAAAAGTGAGGTGTGAAAAGTTTAGATGCAAATAAAACGTGCACAAGTGTTTTCCCTTTCCATTGTGGAGCCTTTTATATCCACAAAACATAAGTAAGTTCAAAAAGGAAAATTCTAAACCTTTTAGTTCATAAAAGGACAAAAGGGAAGAAATTGTGAAAGTGTTTTTATCGTAGAGTTGTATTTTTTTTCTGTTTTGACATTTCTATCTTTTATAAATTGGGTTGATTTGCTTCAAACGGATTTAACCTTGCTTGCATTAATATGTTTTATAACATGCATGTTGAGGTCCAGTTTGTTTTTAAGACTAATAATTTCAAGATTTCAAGTTTTTTGTGAATAAAAGTAAACAAATGGTTAATTGAATACATGTATTTGGTCAAGAATATTCTTACTGTCCATTGTGCGCTGCACAAATGCATGTTTCACTTTTGGGCCAACATTATACACAACAGCGGTGGGTAACGTTGGATCAGCAGTGGCGTCAAGAGAATGGGTACTCATTTGTTAGGTACAGTTTTTACACAATGAAATTGTGTATCAAATTTGACGTTATTATTGGGTAAACGCTTTTCTCGATATTGAATAAAACTTGACGCAACCTGTGTTGCGTAGCGTTTTACCCCACAAACGACCATGTTCCCTTTTTAACACCACAAAGAGTGATATTTTACACAATGTTGAGTATTTATTTTTTTTAGTGTGGTACCAACGGTAATCGTTCAGATTTAATTCCTACTAGGTCATCAATTTTATTACAGCACTCTTGATAAACTCGGACATGGAATCGATCCAACTTTGTCCTTATGCAAACACCATGTTTATCATTGTTGGACATGCAGTCCATGAGTTTTTAAGAAACTGTTTGAGGGCCCGTGGAATTTACTTTTAACGCAGTCCTTGTGAATGGGTACGCTTGTTTCTAGTTTCAACTTATTTCCAATTTTCATTTTCGTTGTTAAGGTCATTATAATTTTATTGTTGTTCGTTCACAACTTTGCATGTCTGTGAGCAAATGTGTGATGCCATTTTAGGAAGAAACTCAATATTCAGCACCAACATTTGTCTGAGGAAGAAAAGAAAAGATAATTTAAGACAGCAACATATCAGTTTTGCTGTCTTGAATTATCTCTATTCGTGTGAGATATTGTTTCACCTAATAAAAATAGGCAGTGAGCAAAGGTGTCCCACGAATACTTTCAGAGAGCTAAATGGGTTCCTACTTTAAACACTAAAATAAACAGCATCTTTCTCAGAGACGTCACGGGTGTCCACGTTTGTCAGGAAAGGCCTAGACAGTTTGAATTGGTTAAAAGTTGCACTTGTCAGTGAGATTTAAAGGATTTCAAACATTATTCATACATTTGCAGAAGGGTAGAAATAGCACAGAATAATATTCAAAGGTAATACTGGCCTCATGTGCCCTTTATCAGTGTTTTTTTTAGATTGTAAGTTTATGTTTGCATATATTTGGTTAAGATTCCTGAAGTTTAATTAAAGAATTAAACTTGAACTCAACATTTTTCAGAGGGTCGTTGTGGGACTTCATCGGGTATATATCATATCTAGGATTCCTTACAGTGTAGCACCAAAATACATAAATCATATAATTCATCATACTGCTCTTTGTATATGACACCGTCACGGTGCACTTTCCAGATGAAATACAGTACCCATTTTGGGTTATCAAACCTGCAGTATTTCACCATGATATGATTTTAAAAATATGCTGTTTTGAAGGTGGTAAGATACCGCCAAATGTAAAGTGAAATGGAGTACTATAATATTGAGTCGCCCTGATAGGATTTTTCATGTCTATTATTCCCTTTGGTTGAGTGCTTGATAGTGTGAACTTGCAGGACAAGTTAAGACTTTTCGTTTTCATTTCTTTCTTTTCTTTTTTTTTTGGCGGAGGCTTGGTGTGAATTTCTTTCATTATAGCTAGCCGGCGAAGGTTTTAATTCCTCATGAATCCTGAAACATGCACGCACAGTCGTGTCTCTCCGTGAGTCTGGGGATTTTCGTCAACCATGCATGAGCTCATTATACCTGGAGGCTATACGGTAAAACTTCGCGGAGATCACATGCGCAGGGACTTTTTCCCCCGCTCTCCATCCAGATGCATTCAGATCACGGCGGCCCTCCACCCCGTGCCATCGAGGTAATTCATCCGAGACAGCGATGCTGGATGGTTCCTCCTCCAAAATGTTTCGCCTGTGCTTGGAGGGGCCACTCCAGCCCCTACTGTCCTGCTTGTATACCTGGCGGGGGTGGTGGGACGTGTTTACGGCAGATAAACTTAAGCCTTGTCGGCAGCCCGTGCCTGTGTATCGTGTATGCCTTTCCAGGCTGCTGCTTCCTCCGGAATCGATAAAGTTTCCTGCTGTCAGACAGTCGGAACGGCTGTTTTGTGATTCAGAGCATGTGTTGGTTGGACAAGTGTAATATCACAAACAGGGATAGTTCAGGGAGAGATTAAAAAAACACTCATTTGCCATCACTGTAATAACTGAAAGCCACTTTTTCTCCTCTGTTTGTCACTAGCCTGGTATAAAGGTTGTAACTCGAACAAAGGGGTCACATAGCTAAACACATATCAAGTAAAGTGATTACCTTTCCACTATGAAGACTGCTTAATCTAATATAGGCGTTTCACAATAGTGCACCCCCGAGAGTTTGCAACGCGTTTTCGCACTGTTGGTCAACGCTTTGCAAATTCTTGGAGGCGCACTATTGTGAATCGCCCATGTTGCTTAATTTAGAATAAGAAATATGAATTTGAAAATGCAGCATCTCATGGGAACCTAGGTCTTCTGCTGCACTTGTCCATCTGTCGTGGGTTGCAATTTGCCTAACAAAACGCAATAGGACATACACTTGGTAAAGTACAGCCCTACAAGTGCTAGCATCTGGGCTACTTAAGGGTTTGGCCTTTCGTACTTCAGAGCTTTAATTAGTTTTTCGTGTGGGAAAGTATTTTCTCTTTTGTCTGGAGCATCGCTAAAATCATTGCCATTCTAAAATGCCCTGACGATAGAGTGGTTGTGCCTTAGGAAAATTCCCCATTTCTGAAAACTACGCGAGGCGTCAAGATCATTCCTTCATCAAATAGGCCTGGTCAAAATTTGTCTTGACAATTGTTACAGTTTACTGTGTTCAGTTTTGCATTTTAAGCAGCAGTTTGGGCAAAATCTATACCCTCTGTCTTGGCGAGAAGCAACAGGACATGCATAAGCCGTTGCATATTTGCACAGTCGCGAAGAAGAAAACAGTTCCCACAATTTGCATGTTTTAGCCTCGCTTTAGGGGCAGTTACAACAAGCACCGTTCAGTTCTGCATCAGACGACGTCTACCTTCCGTGGGTAGAATGCGCCATAATAAGATTTTTCCCAAAAGATGTTTGCGTGGAGAAAATTGATTGGTTTTTGGCAAAGCCCGAAGGGAAAGGGGGGAACTTTAAATTAGGTTTTGGTGTTGCTTTGCATGTTTTTCTGGAGCAAAGGATGTGTATGTGAGTGCTGTGTGATTTCACCTAACAGTTTTCTCTCTTTGTAGAGGATAGCTGCAATGCATACTTGCATCTCATAGAAATTCATGGCTGCTACACTTTATTGGTGGCAAAATGGGATGGGCACGTCTTACCCTGTTTGATTTAACCCAGAAGAAAAAAAACAGCTGGCGTATAGTTGATAACTACAGCTGTTGATTTCGGAGTTCACTATTCATGAAACACCCCACGTCAAACATCTCATATTCTTTACTCAATACTTGGTACAGCAGTACAACAACTTCATATGAAAGATTTTTATGATGTTAATTTCATCGTAATGCCACAGGAGGAATGGTATAAGTAGGGATAGGTCTCTGAAATGATTTTTATATCAGTGAGAAATAATAAAAGGTTCCACTAATTACAGTGGGCCAAAACTGTAAATGTCATATTAAGGGGGAAGGGGCACACATCATTCGTAAAAATCCTGGGTAAAATTCTAACCCAAGTCAAGGTGAAAACAGCTACCTGGAATTGGGTCCAATAAACCCAATTGCTCTTTTATAACTAGTTTCTCGTTCATTTCAACTCTCCCAGTGAGTTTATATTAACCAACGTTTTGGTTACAAATTAATGAACATTAACCCAAAATTTGTAGTTTTCACCCTAATTTGGGTTGAATTTAATCCGTGCAATTTTTAATGCATGATTAATTTCGGTAGTTTCAAAGTATGATATCTTTCAAACTTATTTTTCATTAAAACCCCAAGCTTTGCTGGTGACACAAATCATATCACTTGAATCCTGAGATTTTTTTAGGAAGTGTGGCAACACGGCTCTGAATAATTCAAAGACAAAAATCCTCGGTGGATGCCATTAAGCAAGATTACTCGTCCGCACAGCCCTCTTTTTTTCAATGAGCAAATTTCGTAGTCATTAATCTCACGGAAAAGTAGGCCACAAATGAACGAGATGCGACCGTAGGGAACGGCCGTTATTCAGGCGCCCTCGAACGCATTTGTCGTCGCTGCAATCGAGGCCGGCCGCAACTTCACCCCCGGCCCCGTCACCATGATTCGCATAACTGTAGTCAGTCCTGCCGAGGGGGATGTAGGATTGCAAATTAAAAGGAGCGTATCATTCCAGATCAGGAATGTAGCTGGGGGTGATCCAGGCAATTCGACGGATTGGCAACTATAGAAAGGTGGGGAAAAACGATGCTGTCTTTCTTTTGCCGAGTGTATGCCAACACATAGAAATATTTTAAGTTTAAACGATGCTGAATTAATGGACGGGTGCAGTGCATTTCGGAAACATATTTTTGGCATGTTGACAATACCTGTTGTTTCTGTTCTGTTTAGAACCTGCTCTTTGCGGTGGGACTCACACGAAATGTTCTTCCAGGAATGTTAGTCAAAAGGTGAATCAAGTTCGCTGAATGCTTTAGATTTATTGTTTTCAAAAAGTCTTCATTCCTGGTTGAAATTCAGCTCACTAAAAATTGTGTTTGTCTTCTAATTATTTTTGACATCCAAAAATAATACGTTTTCCCTCTGATTACACGATCATAGGACTGGGGTAGCCTATGTTTCATAAAGATAAGTAATGTATGACAAATGAAACAATCTTTAGTCTAATTGACCCTTATGGCTAAATCATGTAAATTATTTATAATATTTCTGCTGTCTTCAGTTTTGAGTTTTGAAACCCGGAATACCAAAAAGGTGCATGTTAAAAAACAACAAGTATTTTTATTCAATTTGAAAATTTTGGACTCACATTTTGCCAATCCGTAAATAACTACTAAATGTCAATCTCAATTATGGAAAGGCTTGTGTTCAACAGTGTCTATGTGTCCCTGCCTTCGTGCTGCATCATGCGACAAATTTAACACTGACAAGCGGGATGCCGCTCATTCTACCTGAGGTGAGAATCAGAAACAACATCTAACAGAAGTGTCTGCGTTAAGTGTTGATGTCTCCTGTTCTCCGAATAATTTTGTCGTTCTTAGCCCTGTGACACCTGATATTTGCAAAATATGTGGCTGGTGCATTTTCATTTTGTTTACCCTGAACGGTTTCAAAACAAATACTTTTAAAGCTGATGCGTGTGCTTTGGTCCTCACAGCAAACGTGGCCGTACAGTTTTCCCCTCTAAAATATTCCAAAGTGGAAGTGAAAAAACAGCAGAAGGATGTGTGAGCTGCAAGTAAATTCCATGGAGCTCGCACTGTATCTGGGGCCCAACACATCTCTGCAAACAGAGCTTTCCGTGTGCAAACAACCTAAGATGTTTGGCCGGCAGTCCCTGATGGGTTCTAGCCGATGGCTTATCTGCTTTCACGAACAGCAAAAGGGTTGGAGGGGGTTCTTCCCTGCACATGGCACGTACGCTAGAGAGAAGACGCACACTGCGCGCTTGATCCTTCTTATTTTAGTCCAATGCGAAGCTTCGCGCATTAGATCTTCTTCAAGATGCTGAAGGTGGCAGGTTCTGAAATACTATTGTCTTCAGCGGCATTTGTAATCCCATATTAAACACGTCATTGTTAACCATTGCCTCGTCTGTTTTTGGTTTGTTATGCTTGAAATTCAAGCACATGTCAAACTGTTTTTATTTTTTCCCTTAAATTTGCACTTGTCATTAGTTTTCTTTCTGTTGACTGAGTTTGTAAATGCTTTTTCCATTTTCTTAGTTTCCAAACCTAAACGACAGGAAAGATAATATTACACATGTATGTCCCCAGTACACCCATGCATTTTCCTAAAGAGCCTACCAACCGTAAGGCAAAAAGGCTGCTCTACTGTTAGTGGATATAATAACAGAAAAAAGAAGCAACCAGTAGAAATAACATCCTGTCTATCCACGTTGTTCCATTGTGTTGCACTCTTGCAAGTCTTTAATCGTGGGTTCCGGTTTCGTGTCTTTTAATTGTTAAGAAAGTGTGCCTCGCTCAAACTATTTTTCGCATGCTTTTATACTTGTAGAATGTTTTAACCGCGCAGGAGTTGTTATTAATATTTGTTCTGAGAACACGGGTCTCAGCAGTTTTTGTGGCATGCAACAGGAAGTGAAATATAAAAAAATATCTTCCCTGAGAGGCTATCTGCTTGTTTTAGTTTCACTGTCGGCAAACAGACTGGCAATTTATTTTTAGTCGGCATGAACAAGGCTTGAACTTTGCCATCATTTGTCTTCGTTATAAGGATGAATACAATCAGGAATTGGTGTATCAAATCTTGTAGTTGAAACAGTTTTGTGGCGGGATGTGATTGATGGATTTTATGATGGCCCGTACAGGCGTTTCCGTAAGACTGGCCACCGATAAAAATCTGATTTGACTGCCATAGCCACCTTGTCTGCAGAGTCCTAAAGGCGCATGTACGTCCGCCCTGATTATTACATTTGGGTTCTTGATGTAGCAAACCTTGGCCCCAGGTCAATTGCAGGAGCACATGACAGGAGAATGGCAATACCGTGACCAACTTGTGCTAAATCACTTCCATCTTGTACGAGGATGATTAACACCTAGCGAAACCATGCATAAAAGCATGACATACGCAGAGTAGCAAAACGTGAACAGAGCACAGTCCAATACTAAGGGTAATGTGGCACTATTATTGGGGTGGAGTATGTGGGCTTCTTTGTCTGACTGAGTTGATAGAGAGGCGGCACTGGCACATAGAAAACTTGAGCTATCTGATATTCATCTTACTTGATATCCTCTCACGTGGTATTTTGTCACTTTAACCTTGCTGAAGAGTCCTTGTTCTCTATAGACAGTTCAGCCTCGTCTGTGTTGCAATATAGCGATTCGGTAGAAAATACATGGAGTGAATGAGGGTTTACATGGTAAAGTAAGGAATTTTCCATGTGATGTACGTGGCGCCATTAGTGCCGCTCAGCAGTGAAATGTAAATGTGATTTATTGAGGCGCTAACAGATGGGTAAAAGGGAAAAAAATCTTGAACGTATACATGTACATCCACCCAACAAATCTCCTCGTCTGCTCTTTCGACTTAATAGTCAAAGATAACATTATGGTCATGGTGATGAAATATAAATGTCACATTCTCTGTCTCTCAGACATTTTGATATTTGAATAAGTGACATTTATAATTGAATTTTTATTCACGCAGCAGATGTCCGTCTGTAGCAGAGAAGGAAATAACGAAACAAACCCCGCGTTGAAAAGGTTTTGGGTATCGATAAAAGGTCGACTACAAATTATGCACAAACTGATAACACCAACGTAAAAAATGCGCAACAAACCATTTCGTTTGTCTATATTTCAGAAGGGTCGCCAGAAACACCTCCTTATATGCAAATCCTCTGTTTGATACTCGTGGCATAATACAGATCTGCTTTGTACCAGCTTAAGTTTTTTCACTGACATCTCAATGACACGATAATTTCATTAAATCTGCTTGATTTAAGAATACATGGTATACTGAGATTTTGTATCAGATTTCGAAATATCAGCAGCGAATTATATAGCCAGTATGGTACAAAGTACCAGTCACGTTTCGTATTTCGTCGTTTTGACTTCGAAGAGTCATTTTTCATCGGACAGTAATTAAGTCTCCCTGAAGACTATATCTTTGGCTTACGGTAAATATCAAGGATGAAGCCATGATTAATGCGCACTGCAAGTGTCTTTGATTGATTAATTGGATTTTACTCTCCGTAAAAGAGGGAAATGATGAAAATGTACCCCAGGGAAATGCCTGTTTATATATGGAAGGCCTGATGTTATAGGAATGCTAGAGGGTTTTCGTAGGTTGCGTGGCGATTGTTGTGTACGGCTTGTTGATTTTAGAGCGCGCTGGCGACAATACGATGGGTTAATATGTGTAATTCATTGTTGAATATCCATCTTGTCTCTGCATTGACAGAAGTCAGACTATCGTTGTGGACTCGTATTCGTACGGAGGCTGCATTAATGATGAATTCGGTGTCGCTAGGTTGAGTATTCGGGCGTGGGGAGAGACTTTGAAAATGAATAATGTTTAATTTCACCAGTGCCAATATAGCTTGAACATTATAAGGCCATATTTATTATCGCTTTCGACGCCATAGCTTAAAGGGATATGACAGTTATTAAACGTGCCAAAGTTGTTGCTTTGTTACTGCGGATTCTGCTCAGAAATAATTCTGGAGGGAGTGGAACACTTACAATGTTAACTCTAGCTAGGCTTATGTCTTCGAAAAATTTATCGAAAAGATGTGTCAATAGAAGGCTCCAGCAAACCCAGTCAGTCCGTAGTATACCAGTATCTAAAGTTAATTTTACTCTTGTTGACTGGCAATTATGACTAGCGTTTGTCAAAGGACAGCGCGACATTAATTCTCCTAAAATGTTACCTCGACACCTGCTCCCACACTTGCATATTATTCACCCATAAACATGCATTATGCAGCTGTGGTTCATTACCTAGTAATTCACTTACAGACTGTAGACTAATTCGACAACCAGAACTTAGTTTTCTGCGTAGGACCACGCTCACATGCTGCTGGTTTGTGAGTGTAAGGCCTCTTTGACCAATAGAGCCTTCAAGTAAGAGGTAAAGCAGAATGAGTCTGAACCCTGCTCGGCCCGCCTATGGGAATTATTACCTGAAGCCGCCCTCTTCCGTTCTATAATTTTGGATGCTTTCTAACTGAAACTACCTCAAGAGACATTCATGTCGGAATTATATGTCATATTATGGAAAAATCACCTGGAGGTGTGTAAAAGGTGTTTCATTGACGTTTCACTTTCGGCATTGTCATTGCAGGTCTCCATGTTCGTGCACGTTTGTTTACACTTCATGTTCTTATGTGAGAACGAGTATGTAACTATATCGCTGCGAAGTTTTACCTCCCTATACTCGATGAGTTCTAGATTAGTCAGGCGCGCATGATGCAGTTCGTGTTAGCAAAAGTTAAATGAGACTTCATAGTTTTTCATAAAATGCATATTATTCCTCTAAGTTTATTTCCTAAAAAATTGTAAACTGCTATACTTATTTCGTTCTGTTTTCATCTTAGTTTTACTTAAAGACTCCCATGAAAAAACTTCGTAAATTTTCATCTGCGTACAAAGAGTGAACCAAGTTGCACTGCTTAGATTTGTGGGAAGTGAGAGGTACGTTTTTGCAAATGAATGTATTTCTCTTTCAGGTCACGTCGTTTTTGGGTTTCTGTAAGTTAATATGCCAATAAACGTTTTTCAAGGGCCTTCTCTGGAGATAATTATTTCAAGAGGTGAATGGACAAAAAATCAAATTGTACATTTTAGTACGTTACTTTTCCTATCCAGGGGTTCCCAGGAGCGCGCCATCAGAGGTCAATTTTCAGGCCCTAAAGGTTGCTGTGACTAAAATGCACGCGCGCCCGGGTGAAAATCATATGTGTGATGGTGCTACCATTTTAAAGGCGTCTTTTATCCTGGGATTAGCCTAGGACTTTGTGTCCAAAGGGGTTTTGCTCGCTTAACGTAGCTTTTTTTGCACAAACTTCCTTCATTTCCATATTTCTAGGAATAACTGATATTCAGTCTATTAAATGAAGTAGGGTCTAGATGTGCTACGTCCATCAACAAAATAACCATTCAGCAATGTAAACCAAAAGTCATCAGTGCTGTGCGATTGATCGGTTTAAATTTCGAGTTCGTACTGGAGAGAAGACTTTAATATGCCTGCGTTACAGGTGTATAGCAGGCTGCAAATGTCTAATCAGTTGGAATATGTACGGAGAACGTGTTGCGTAACAGGTAGAAAAGGCAGAGGTATGTAATTAGCAGGTGAGAAGTAGAAGGGTTTTCTAGACGAGCAAGGGTGCGGCATTCTAGCTTGTGACTGTCCAAGAACTTTCTAGACTCCTGGCAAGCATTACCCATAAAATTGTGTAAAGTGTCTTTACTGGTGTAAAGGGGTGTTAAAGGAGAAATAGATTAGACCAACTCTCACCAAGCCTCGGGCTGCAGGTGTAACTGTAGAGTTCCACGGTTTTCTATCGGCCACGTCGTTGTGTGCTTTATAATATGCATGTTGTCCCCTTCTATTTTTCATCTCCAAGAACATACATTTCCCTTCAAGTGGGTTATATCAACATGGCCAGCCATGTTCCTGAAAGTTGTTGCAGCTTGTAGCCAGCAGAACAGCTCAGACGTTTTTAAGGGGCCAGGGCTCCCGCCAAAATTTGCCTGACGACAACACGGACAGATGGTGGACTTGATATCGCCTGCTCCTTTCAATACGTGAAAGCGTTTATTTATTTTATTATCAGCCAATCAGCGCGTTTTATTCGCTGCTGGCGCCAGGGGCTGCACCTGAATGTTCATTTCAGACTGTCTATAGACTCTTGTCCGTGTTTGGTTTATCAGATACAATTTTTGCGCAGAAAAACAAGCTGGCATGTACGGTACGTGTGTACATTGTGTCTACTGCTGTGTTAGTCAAGTTTGCCCTGCTCCTATTGAGTTACAGTGCAAAATTCTATCAATCCGCGGTAACGTTTCTCCCAGCATTCATTGAGTAAAAACAGTCAGCTCCAATTAGTTTGTGTTTTGTGCCATTGACTTGCAAGCTTTTTGTATTTGATTCAAGAATGAAAGGAATTATCGTGAAGGTGTACAATCACAGCAAGTAGCTGAAACCCAAAGAAACCAATGTGGTTTTGCTACGCAAAATCATGGAACTTTGGGGGAAGAAAAAAAACTGTCACGTTTATCACTTGCGCTGATCCAAGCAGGAACAGTGGTACTTTTGGATTCACACTTAAATCACAGAAATACCAGTAGTGCCAAATCACTGAAATCTGTGTCCTTTAGATGAATTGGATATAATTGTATATATATATCTTAAAACTGCTATTCAAACATGTTGAAGTGCGCGAACATGAAAGGGTTGCATTTAAGCGTCATTCATCCGCACTTTTCAGTTTGATAAGCTCTGTGTTTCAGCCGTATAATTCTATAATCATGTGTCAAGTTTTGCATCATAAGTGGATTGTCGCAATCTAATTCTGCGGCGAGACCCTTAAGCCAATTGACATGACGGGAAGTGCACCTTCACCTAATGTTTTTCATCTGCTCATCAGCCCCCGTCATCCGCGCCTCTCCAGACTCCACTCCCTCCCTCGCGTATCGCCAGACTAGAATTTAATTCCCCCAAGAGTCCTAACTTCAGATCCATCTCGAACCAATTGACGTACCGGCGTACTTCGGAGCAGCACTTGGTCAGAAAAACAACAAACGGAAGCTCAGATCAACTCGCACCGTACACGCCTGATCATTCATCCTAATGATTCTTCTGGCGACGGCTGCAAATGGCGTGCAACGTCTATTGCCTTAAGACAGGATACAGTTATTTTATTAAAATGCTGAAAGTTGTGTCTCCAGAAACACAATGAAAAGAAACTGTTGTTAAATGGTGTACCAGTGTTAGTTTAACTTTACAGGGAACACAAGGTGAGTGCCAAGAGAAATCCAAACTGGATTCCGCTACAGAGCACATTGATCACCGAATTTCACTAAATAGTGCACCGTATGCTCTGTGCTAGAATACCATTGTCGCAAAAAAAATATTCCAGCATGATATGATGTATGCAGTCTGCCGCCTTGAGAAAGTGACTAACTGCGCGTCCAACCGTGCATTCAGGATCTAACATTTCTTTTCCTAAAAGGAAGCCGCCTCGTTTTTTCTTGATTAAAATCTGAATGGGCACGCGTACTCCACTAATGACACTGTACGTGCATTTGGCCGAGGGATTGCTGTTGGCGCAAGAAGAAATAAAAACAATCAAGACTGTAGATAAGGGGACTGCAAAAGAGACGAGTGAGCATGAGTTGCTTTTAGAGACAAGCCAAATTAGATTGTGTGAACTGATGGGCGCAGGCCGTATGTATAAGCGAGAGAGAGAGACGCAGTGACCAATTTCACACGGGTTGGAACTCAAAGTCTGGGAGCTGCAGAGCTTTGGAAGTGCCATTCGACTTGTTGAGATCCTGACATTTTGTTTCCTTGGGAAGATGACATCATAAAGACAAGATTTCGACATCCTGAGATAATTTATCATCGGATGACTATATCCTGAAAGTTGGATGACGACACCCTGTGTTAATTTATCATGGGATGGCGACATTGTAAAAGTGATATAATGACATTATTTGTCAATGGGTTCATTGACAAACCACCTTGAAAATAGGTGGCTTGAGAAGCTAGTGTTTTCCCAAGCACTGCCCTCCTGTTGCCACACATGATATTAGTTAGACTGATAAAACGTCATGATGTCTCACCGCTTGTTACAAGTAGTGAAGTAGACATTACAATTGGTGGATGTCTCTGGATGACGACATACTGAGATAATGATTAGCGTCATCCAACCTTCATGATTTTCGTTATCAGGGTGTCGACATCTTGCCTTTATTACGTCATCATCCCGAGAAATAAATGTCTGGATCTCAACAAGTCGGATGGCAATTCCAGAGCTCCGTATGAAGCCCTTCTTGCCACAAATACGTATGTTTTCAGGGATACTGTCTCGGAATGTTGTCCGAAGCTTTGCCGCTCTATACTGAGTTTAACAGTTGGGTCGGCATTATGGGGGGTTGGACTCGAAGAAGGATGACCACTTGCGTATCAAGGTTTTCAATCAGGGAACAAGTTTTTCTAAATTGAAAACAATCGTCCTTTTTTTGAAGAAACCCTCTCCCTGAATAAAAAAGTGGTTGTGAGGTTTCAAAAAACGGCATAAATATGTCAGTAGAGGGGACTTGCCTCCTGCGTTCCGTTGGATACGTCGCTGGGTTCGACGACACCACAACGAAAACGCAATCAGGATGGTCTGGGCTTAGCCCTCCCCTCTCGGTATCCATTCACGGTATTCTCTTTGCCCACTTGTAGTTTTACCTGATTCTAGTTGCAACTTGCAGCCCTACCATATGTATCGCTATTTACTGTTTGTATTCAACCAGCCACTTGGTTTGCATGTGACAAAAGGATTAGGTAATAGTTACTCAACACAACTGATATTTAACTTCTGGTGGCATTTGGACAATTATTTTGGCAAGCATTTATAAATACAAATTCGAATTATTAGTTGCGTACAATTTTGGCGAAGTGATCCCTAAACACTAGATTTTATTCAAACTGACTATCAATTTGAGACATTGTGTATCAATAGTCCATTCACAAAAATTATCAATAACTTTTATCGGTTTTATTATACTATAGGATCCTTTATGACGGAGTGATAGCAACATCAAATCCACTTTTTCATACATTATAGAATCCATATTTTCTTCAATCATGCACACCAATACCCCCAACAAGCAAACTGCCCAACTTCATCATGAGATCAAATTTCAAGTTCTAATATATTCATGTGGCAACATCTAATGCATGCAGACTGCACTTCAAGTGAAACAGGTCAAGTCGGCACCACGTCGTCTCCATAGCAGATATCCTTTTATTGGCCTTTGGGAGAACCTGTCGAATATTAAAGGTTGGCTTCTGAGTGATTTCTAACGAAGATTGCCCGGGTACCACATTTCGCTGGGCTAGTATCGTCTGGCGTTCAACCTATTGCCAGAACAAGGGATTACACGGCTTTACGCCGCCTCAACGTGTGAACATTCCGTCTTCTGTAATTGGCCAAGACACACCCTCTATATCACAGAGCCTTCGTGACTTTGCTGTTCAGCGTAAGACACACTATAATGCACATTATAATGTGTGTCAGTGTTGCGCGCTTTTAAAGCCTTGAACAGATTATTGGCATCTGAACCTCGCCCAGCCCACGGGCATACTGCATATTGTAATAAGTCGCCTTGGATTTGCTGATACGTGTATTGGTTGTGTAAAGCTGTCTCATCAAGACCTATATTCACTACGTCCCTTGTCACATGTAAAAGAAATCGGCCACTGAATACGGTTGAAGTGTTTTGCACTTAAAGGGAATAGATATGCAAACCAATTTCTCTCTGCACACACAAAAAAATTTACGAAACAACATAGTATTGCTTTTTTTATATAAAAAAATGGCATAGACCCAAAATTTGCTGTTGAGCTAGCTCGCCAATTGCTGAGGGAGGAATAAAAATTACAAACACTTGAAAGTGAATTCATTTGCCATAAGGGGTAATAATAATTGGAACCGTGTCTTCCTAAATGACGTCAGGCCAAACGGGCGATTCACAATAGCGCGCCTCCAAGAGTTTGCAACGCATTGGCCAATCACAATGCGCTTTATCTGTCGACCCTTTCCAAACGCGCATTGGGTTGACAGATTTTGGGCACTGTGATTGGCCAACGCGTTGCAAACTCTTGCAGGCGTGCTGTCGTGAAACGCCTGTATCAAAGAGGTTTGCAACGACCTTGTTGAAATTTCATTTCCAGGCCCCACAGTCCACACTACTCATGAGCAGACGGACACTTTCTGTCAGAGGGCTTCATTCCAGCGAAATCTTTTTGCAATCCCGTTATTACCCCTTGAAAAAAAAATTTGGGCGGTCATTTGTCATTGGACATGCAGATAATCATACGTGTTCAATATGCTGACTGAGCCTTTCGACTTGTACGCCACGTATAGAGATGACGGGCTTTCAAAATCTTCCGTTGGAGGTACACGTTACCATCAATTTGATATTGTTGCTCTGCAACATGCAATGAACCACCTGCAGAATATGGCAAGCGTAATGTTCAGGTCATGCCACGCTGTATATACAGCGGTGTCGTACATGTACATGCATGCTGGTCACGCGATACGCTCACTGTAATCGTTGCAACAAGCTGCCGACTACGATGCCTCAGCGCGGCGAGGGCGACTATCGAGTATTGATACAAGCTGCCCACTCTGTTTATCTTACCGTGGTTCTACCCTTCTTACCCTTACCCTTCTAACAAGCTGGGGAAAATTGCTCATTTTTGGCAGTATTTGCCATGTAATTACCAGCGCCCATACGTTTACTGCTCTTTTTAATGTGTGCAAATAGTGCCGTAATTAGATACTTGTTTGCGGTAAGTTAAATCAGCCTTTCACTTGAAATGGAGACAGTCGCGTCGGTGTCCTAAATCAAATTTGATTGGGTGGAACTCAACTTCCCATAAAGTGGACACACAAACACTCCCTTTCCCCTACCCTCGACTACATACACTTACCTCTCCGGAAGTCACGACGAGCATATGCTTTTCGTGAAATTCGATCCACGTCAGCGTCGTTTGCTCGTTCAACTTTTTCGTCTCGAACCCTACATTGATTATGTTCGGTCACGTACGTGTCGGGCGAGCACAGTTGTGCGACAGGGCTGGAATAACATGATCTGCTGCTGTTGGTCATGTTTCTGTTGTAATTATAGCAGCAACACATATCAACGGCAAAGTGGAGGCCATGTTTCTTCTCATGCTATGGAGAAATATGGACAAACGGTTAGTCAGAGGGATTTGGTAATAGTTGCCCCAAAAATGTTTTCCTTTGGTTAATTATTGTATGGCCAGTGCCCGGTAGATTCATGAAGAAAGAAATGATTCTGTCGTAGGCCTATGTGCTAAAATTTGACTCTGCTGTGTTTTAGCCAAAGGCTCTTTTCCCTTACATAAAACAAATAACACCCACGTGCGTATTAGTCAGAGGAACAAAAATGAAATATCACGATTGTTTTTGAGATAGAAGCATTTAACATGTTGACTGCCGACTACGAGTATACTCAAATTAGGCTAACAGGTGTACCGGATTCTACCACTACAAGTATGCTGGGAGAAAATGAAAGGCTTTTGTATTGTAAATTGAATACACTGGCATCACTGATAAAACAACAAATAAGCTGCTAGCAGTGGTGACATACATGTGCATCTATAAAATGTTCATGTTCAAATAATATTTTCGTGTTTTTGCCGTTAGAAATAAAATGGGAAATCGGCAAAATTTGAAATGTCCTCTCACCTTGTTGACTTTATTTTCATTCAAGAGTGAATGAAGATATTAGTATGACGTCAAAATAGCTTTACATTTTGTCGTGTGGATTTTCATAAAGATTTGATTACACTGGTGTATCGGGGCAGGAGGGAACTTGCCTTGCCTCTGGTGACATTTTCAAAATAATTAAATAGCCAAGTGAACCGAAAAACGAAAACATTATAAATTCACCCGGCCCAAAGCAGTTCGATCAATCAATAGTAATCAATGATCAATCAATGTTATAAAAAATGACTAAATAGCGAGGGTGAAAGTTTTTTTTCCATTTTCTTTTCATTTTTAAGAAAACTGGTACATGACAAGGTGTTTTCCGGGGACACATTTTGCCCGAAGCTGTTTATAAAAACCCAGTGGCTTTCAAAACGTCAAAGTGAACAAATTGTTTTGATTTCTTGACAGCTGTGATTTCTCATTACTCGCATTGTTTCATATGATTGTTCTGATTTCTTGATAGTTTATTTTGTACAATTCATTTGGGTACATGGTATTCCTTACTGTCAGCACTTGGTGGCGTCATTTTGTAATAATCAATGTGGCAGGGACGGCTCAGTGCACTTAATATTCAATACAATGTCAACGGCAGTCCAAACTTTTAAAGAATATAATATAGGGTGTATATTGCATAACCAGTATGGGGAATCAAAGAAGTTCGTCATCCCTTTGCCAACCCACGAGGTAACTCGTAGCTGGCATAGTGGAATGACCAACTTAATGCCATTGCCAGCTACGACTTATTTTGTAGATATTTTTCTCAATAGAGTATTTAGGAGTGAACATCTCTGTCTCCCCCTACCCCCTCTCTCTCTTGGAGTATGACGACTTCGGCTGTGTCGTTCATGGTGGGAGCATCGTTTGCCACTGTGGAGACAGCAAAAGAGAAGGGTGTGGGTCTGAGGATCGGTGACTGAGGCAGCCCTAGCACAATGCTTTCGACTGCGCTCAGTTGTCTCCTGAGCCAAATGGTCATCGATGAGGGAAGCGGAACCTCTGACGGCAGATCTCCACCTTTAGTGGTCGCTTGTTCAGTCCTCCCAGGAGTCGATGTCGATTGCACAGGCCTTCAGATGTCTTTGGAGACAGTCCTTAAATCTAAGCTTGAGCCTGCTTCTGCTTCTTACGCCTTTGATCAGTTTACCAAAGAATACAGCCTTGGGAAGCCACGAGTCTTCCATGCGGACTACATGGCTGCTCCACTGCAGTCGGCTCTGCTTGAGTAGTGCGGCAACACTGGGGATGCCTGTTCGTCTTCTTACCTCCACGTCGCTAATCCTGTCTTGCCAGTGGATCTTGAGGAGATGTCTTAGCTGGTACATGTAAACGAGCTGGAGTCTCTTGTGGCGTCGGTACAGGATGTAGGTTTTAGAAGAATATAGAAGGCAGGTGAGGACCACTGCACGATATACCTTGCACTTGGTTGTTAGCCAGGTGCAATGTTTCTTCCAGATCTTAGACTGGAGCTTCCCACAGGCTGTTGTGGCTGCACTGATGCTCCTCTCCACTTCTTTGTCCACGCTGTTGGACTGTTCTGCCGAGGTAGGTAAAGCTGTGCACAGCTTGAAGTCTTGAAGTTGGTTTCCGTCAAGAGACAGCTCAGGGTCAGCGTAAACAGTGTGTCGATGAGGTAGGAGCATGACCTTAGTCTTTCTGGTGTGGATGGTAAGGCCGAGGCTTTGAGCGATCAAATGGAAGGCATCAAGCATGACTGGAGCTCAGCTTCAGAGTGTGACACTATGGCAGAATCATCTGCATAAAGCAGCTCTCGAGCACAGACGGTTCTGGCCAAGGTTTTGGCCTTAAGACAGCCGGTGTTGAACAGCTTTCCATCTAAACATGTACTGAACTAAACACCGCCATGCTGTGTGCACAGTTCTGGGACAGCACTGAGGTAGATGGAAAAAGGGAGAGAGCCAACACACAGCCTTGCTTTGACGCCTTGGTTCACGATGAACGGGTCTGAAAGTATGCCGTTGAGGGAGACTTGGGCCATCACGCCAGTGTGAAGCTGAGAGATGAGGCTGACGATGCCTTCAGGACAGCCATAGCGACGCAGAACAGAACAAAGACACTCCCTGTTCACCGTATCAAAAGGTTTGGTAAAGTTGATAAATACGATGTACAAGGTTACGTTCTGTTGATGGTTTTTTTTCTTGCAGCTGGTGCAATGTGAAGATCATATCGATCGTTGATCTGGAGCTGCGGAACTGCGACTCAGCGAGAACTGCGTTGAGGATGGTTTTGATGCGCTTCGGAATCACTTTGCCAAGCACTTTGCCAGCGGTTGACAGAAGTGAAATGCCTCTGTAGTTGCTGCAATCTTGCTTGTTGCCTTTCTTCTTGATGATGGTGATGACGGCAGCGTCCTTGAACTCCTTTGGCACAGACTTCTCATTCCAGATAGCTCAGAGGACGTCATGAAGAGCACGAGTGATCTGTTCTCCTCCATTCTGGTAGATCTCTGCTTGGATTCCGTCCATTCTTGGGGAATTATTGGAGGCAAGGCTTCGTACGGCCGTCACACTTCATCTATGAGCAGAGGACCATCAGCACTGAGAAGCACTGGACGCTGGGCGATACTGTCAATAATCGAGATATCAGCGTTTGGTCTTTGGTTCAGGAGCTTGGCAAAATGTGTCTGTCATCGTTAAAGGATATCACCCTGTTCAGTCAGGAGGGTAGTGCCATCCATTTCAAGCAGAGGGCTGGACTGAGTTCCTCCATGGTAAGAGACGGTCTTCAGTGCTTGATAGTAGCCTCTGGTGTCTCCCGTGTCTGCTATTTTCTGGATTTCTTCAGCTTTCTGGTCCCACTACTCGTTTTCCATGTCTCTGAGCTTACGTTACGTCACTCTGGTGAACTCAGATCTGGATCTTTTGCAGCTAGGCTTGGCGAGACAGGCCTGGCAGGCTTTGCTTTTGTCCTTACGGAGCTCTGAGAGGTGAAAGTCAGAGTCATCGAATCAGTCCCCATTCCTAAGCTTTTGGTTCCCCAGTACTTCTTTCGCAGCTTTGTAAGGGCATGAGCTGAAGTTCTGCCACTTAGCAGCAGCGGTGGAGTTGGTGGCCTAGCACTGGATTCCTTGAGTCGACTGACGGACGTTGAGCTTCTTGCTTGGGCCAGGGAGTAAATCTCTGTCTATTCCAGTGGATGGAGACCTTGAGTCGGCACCTGATCATGTAGTGATCAGTACCACATTCTTAGCCTCTCATGGACCTAGTGATGCACATATCACTGTTCTTGTTCTGACTGATCAGAATGTAGTCCGGAAGATGAGCGTGTCCAGATCGTGGGTGTCCCAATGAGAAGAATCGATGAGCAGGCACGTTGAACAGGGTGTTGGTCACTGGGAGTGAAAACTCGTTGCACAGCTGCAGTAGGAGCTCTCCGTTGCTGTTGTAAGATCCACGTCCAAAATTACCGAGGAGGCTCTTGGTTATACATCTTGGTTGCGTTGGCTCTGGCGTTAAAGTCTCCAAACACCACAACTGTATCTGTGCTGGGGGTGTTCTGTAACACGTCTTTGAGTTGATAGTAGAAAGCAGCTATGTGCACAGGGTCGTGAGTCATCGTCGGAGTGTACACACTGACCAAGGTAATTTGTGTGGTTGGGGAGATGGCAAGACGTTGGGTCACTAGTCGATCAGACACCTGGGAGAGCAGCTGATCAGCAATGGCAAATTGCTGATCAGCAATTGCTGTAGCCTTAATCCCCTGGAGTTGCCAGACCAGAAGAAGGTGTCTACGATGTCTACGCCAAAAGCATCGAGCTCCTTGCCAAGCAAAGCAGTTCGTCTCTTTGGGAGGTTGGGGTTATTATCGAGGAAGGTTCGCACGTTCCAAAATGCGATCTGTAGCTTCGATTTGTGGTTTCTGCCACTGAGGAGAACCCGCTGACCGTGGGCAGTCAGCCAGGTTGATTGAAGGGTGAGCCTTTTTACGTCAAGTTTTCTAGAGGCGTCCTCGGATTGAGGCAGGCGGGGCATCCCTTGTAAAACACCGCCTGATCGCCCAGGAAGGACCTCACAGCACTCTCACCCGTCAGAAGCTATGCAACCATCACTCCCGCAAGTTCTTGCTACCAACTTACAGCTTCTCAAACCTTCCTGCACAACAAGAAGCCGTATCGCTTTGCGACTTGGCGTTGCCAAATTGGCCTGCACAAATATTAGGTGAGGGGAGCACTCTGCGGGTACTCTCCCAACTTCTGGGTCATGTGGCTGGAGAATCAAGTGGCAGAACGAAGAGCCAGACGACTTAGCCAGCAACTTGACTACCCTGCAGTATCAGACTTATGATGCTGATAATCTCGCCCAGCTGCTACTTCAAATAGGTAAAAGGCACCTGGCCGAAGTCCTCCTGTCGCTGCTCCAAGATGTTGAAAACGGCAGAGAGGAGAACTATTACCTGCTGCTGGGGCTTCACTATTTAACCCATAGCTTGGGCAAGGAGGCCTTTCTTGGTGCAACTTATACTTTCTTGGTAATTTATGTCTCTGCGAAAGTTGGAGACTCGGACTTTGGGCCTACCCAAGAGCACCCAAACGTGTTTTAATTCCAAACACAAAACTTCAAAGTGAACTTCGACGATTGATTTGCAGTTCCGTGGTCAAAAGAGGAATCCCCATTAATTCTTACCAAATGTTCCCTTTGTCTCATGACAGTCAAACCATATCAAATTACCAAGGTGCCTTTCTTTTACATGCAATAGAGAAAGGTTTCAGATTTTTCTTTAGCGTTCTTCTGATTGTCTAGAGTTGCGCGCACATTTTGTGTCCCAAGTGGCACTTGATGTCACAATTACGTACGTCCGCGCCATCCAAGTTATGATGCAGTGATCTCACGTGGGTGGTCAGTGAGATCACGTGGTTTGCATTTCAAATAACCTTTCCTCTAAGACTAAGAGGGGCGGTGCAAGTTTGTATGTTTAACAATTATTAGTTATCCAAATCGATCAATTGCTCGCAGGCAAACAATTATTCGAAACTTCTTCTGAGTAAAGTTGCTCATCTGAACATGATCTTTGACGCCATCGTCAGTTTTTTTTATCCATTTCAAGCGTTTAAGCAGGTGCCACTAATGGAATTTTGTTAATAAAACTAAGGTAGTTTCCAATTCGATATGTTGCTTCGCACACTTTTTCAGAAAAAGAAAACGGATCAAACACTCGACTCTCAATGTAAAGCGTCATTATAATTAGCTTCACACAGACTGCATTGGGTTGCGAATGGTGAATATCTGTTGGCATTTGGGTATGTATCAATATTCTGACGAGAATATGTACATGAACAGCGCTTTCTATATTGCCTTGTCTGTAGTCCTTGTGTGAAGTGGTGATTTACGTCAGCAGTTGTTATGGGAATGGGGAGGTGTGCTTAATAATTCATGTGATCCAACACCAGATAAAAGACGCTAGAGAGGCACGAATAGCCAAAAATGGCTGGAAAGCTGGATTTTTTTGGTAATGTATCAGCCTCATGGTACGTAATAGCTACTGGATCTCGAAAGAAATTTATTCTCAGCAGAAAGTCAAAGCAATGAAGGTTAGCCAGACATTATGGGTTTAATTTTAATCGGCGTTTTGTATTTGTATGGGTATCCTGAGGGACAGACGTCTATTTTATTAAACAGTTTACTGTGGGTGTAATTTGGTGTTGATCATCACTGCTCGGAACTGTTGCCATACACAGAAAACTTAATATGTACCTGATTTCTAGATCCTAAATATCTTAAGTAAATAAACCCTTAATCAACCAGACCGCTCTGTCAGCAGTTTTGCAAATACTGATTCAACCCAGTGGACGAAAAAAAAAGAGACCCTGTACAACAACATTTTGCAGACAGGGGATGGGAACTTATGAAGGCAAGGATATCATCTAGAGACTGAGGTTTGGAAAAGTGAAATAGGCAACCAAATGAGGGTGGATAGTCCTGTAATCTCGGGAGAATCAGTCCGAGTCGCTGTGACACTACTAGTCTTTTAAAAGCTTATATCAAGTTTGGACTTCGGAAGCGAGATTACATTAACATCAGAACTAGGCAGTGACAGTGTCTGTCTGTGCTGAGGTCGATTGCATGGGAGGTTGTAAGACAGACGGCTATTTATATCCAAAGACGGTTGTAAGTTGGCTAAAAGCCCGCCCGTAGTGTCGATCCCAGTGTTCAGTGCAGGCCCTGCAGCTAAACGCTGCCTGACGCTATTGGTCGGAGATCGATCAACGACAAGGGCTGGTGTAGTTTAGTCCTCCCTTTCATCCTAAGATTCTCGAGAAATGGTCGCCACAAAAAAGTCGTTTAAACGGACGGACAAATAGATTTCCTTCCCTTTGATGCAGCTGGGCGAGGGGTCTTAATTCGTCGGTTTCTCTTTTGCTCTCTGAAATGTCTAAAAGCCTCTTATTGTGAGGAAGTGCTTTTCTGGCCGGCTGTGACACGGTCTTCTTAGAGAAAAGTTGGATGTCAAATGACAGAGGCTTAATGGATGAAGTACTGGCCGGTTGTGATAATTCTGTTTATTGATGTTTTGTTTGCGGTTTTGATCGTGCATGCTGCCCACCATCGGCACTTTATACCGCGTGGCAATTTATCAACAGTTGCACTTCCCACGGCATTTGCAGCAGCTTGATTAGATTTGGCGAGTGATAAACGGCCCTTGTTGCAGTACGTTAGAGATCATCATCGCTGATCCTGAAGTTGTACAAAGGCTTGAGTTGAGAGTTTTCTTCTGAAGCCGAGTATAGCTTGTACATTATCGCAGATACTAGATCACAGGAAATGCGCTAGGACGGTATTTAAACCCGCAAACTTTAGGCTTTTCTGAATTCTGGTGTTGGCAGGTTGTGTACTAGCTCTTGGCTATCCAGACTATTATTCTGAAATTTTAGAGAATTAGTTTAGTTATTAGACTCTGGCTGTAAATTTGTAAATTCCCAGGCAAAATGAGCTGCAATGCTTGAAAACTACGATTGTAATTTGATATACTGTAATTTTGTAAAGTATCTGTATTACATTGCACCTCTTGTCCAGTATTGATAACACCAAGAAATGAAATAACACCAAACCCTCCATTATTTCGCAGTGTATTAAAATGCGATGTCGGTTACATCAGTTGTTAATGATCTTACGGATACCTTCAGCTAGCCTACTACAGAAGTTTTGTGGATATCTGGACAGAATATCAAACTATCTGGCAAACCAGCAAATTGTTTCCAAGTTTCTGGAGGAACCTATGATGGTTTAATTGGAGCTCCACGCTTCATTGGACACCCTGTTTATGTACATACATGTATATGCCAAACACTTTGACAGTAAATCTCCTGGAGATTTAACAGAGCATTAAAAAATCACTTAAATTAGAAACTAATAGCAAAAATGTTTTAATGGTATTTTCTGAAGAAAGAACTGAACAAAGTCAGACATCCTGACACTTCTTGCCGTCGAGACCAATTTTGTGCATACGTGAATAATTATGAATTTATTTGTAAAGATGTCTATTGTTGATATAAGTATAGCGACTAATCTGTGCAGGAACGCGTGGTTAAAATCAGTAATGCGCAAAAACCAAAAGGCTCCCACCAGTGTGCTAGGCGAATGTTAAACTTTACTCAAGTCGGGATCTCTGTGACATCTTCGTTTCTGTTTTGGATACATGTGGAGACTGCTCACCGTTACTAGCTTTGCGCCCTCTTGTTCACTTATTACTATGAGTTCAGTTCAGAAATGTTGACTTGACGAATCTGCCAACCGTTTTTACGCAGCGAATGGACTCATCTACCAAAAAGTGGTAGCTGCCAATCACATTGCCGTACTTGTTTTCCTATGAACGAGTCTACAAGTCTGACTACTTTGGTGGAAATTCCCTATACATGATGCAAGATTATGTCGTTCATATGCAATTATGAATAACTACATATCACCGACGGGGGTCCGATTGGCTTATCCGTCAAGTCGGACTTACTGGCCGGTGACGTATGACATGCGTCGTACAACAAAGGCTATCAAATGAGGGCGCTGTATAAGAGTTTTGCGAGCTGCCGCGCCCAGCGCGACGATCGTGTAGTGCGTACCAATTGCTGGGATGGCTGACTAGGGCAGAGCAAACGTAAGTCCGACTTGATTCAAGCCTAGGCGAACGTCAAGTCAGACTTTCTCTTCGTCACCGGTGAATGGGTGCATTCGTTGTAGGCGTTCATGATTTCACTCGGGTTTAACCTCGTCCCCACCGTCTCGCTTGTTTGACACAGCAGGCGCGGCCTATTCCAAGGTCAGGGTAGCCTCGTGTGAGCTAATCGAACGCACCCATTTCGAGCATAAGCTATTTCTGGCTTTCAGTTACTCAAGCACTGGCTGCCACGATTTTCAGTGGTGTTTCCTTTTAAACCTCCTGTTCTCGTTATTAACCCGAACCAAGGGAGCTGCACACAGTATGAGTTCTTGCACCAAAACCTTGTACTCGTCACTTTTGTACGTTTATTGTACATTAATTTACCTAATATTTACACCTAAACAAGAAACAACGAGATCACATGCAAACAGAAACTACAATGAGGCTTTTTAAAACTTGTTTTGAGATGAAGACCGTCAGTTTCTCCGCAGGTGAAACAAATCGACTTTCTCCCTGCGGTGCAAGAATAACAGTGGACGGGAAAACGTCGTTGTAAAGATAATACCTGTGCGGTATGTACGGCGCCTTAAACCGGATTTTTGCAGGATCAGCAACGATCTTCTTGCAACGATAAGCTCTGAAGACCAGGAAAGATTTCTTTTGCTTGAGCTGCACATCTCAGCTCACTGGGGAGTTGTTAGACAAGCGCTCCCGCCCACAGGAAGCGGAAACTAAGCGTGATTATTTCCAATTACCTTGTACAGCGGTTGTTCCGGCGCATGCATTCCGGTCAACGGAAACGGGTTCCGGCCTCGGTCGGAGGATAGCGATACAACTGCCCGCGGCAGGGTCTATATTCCCCGTTTGTTTCAGCTAATGGCTTTGCATGGAATGATATTTTTTTTTACAATGCTCATATAGATACTTGGGTATATATTCATTACTAAGTAGCGCAGCGACAGAGTAAGTATTGTGATGTGATTTATCAGGCGCTGAGTAATGCTGACTTCTAAACCACTTTTAAATTTCAAAATAACATTGGGGAATAATATTACTTATTCAGAGAATGTCATTGGAAATCGATGATCTTCATATCATTCGCGAAATCAGTCTGGCAGTGAAAGGTACGTCACTCTCCTCAGAGGAATGCGGAAACACTGTTGAAAACGACTACAAGCATGACCTGAAAACGTATCGTCAATGCCATCATGGCACATTCCATATTAATTGTATTAAAGAAGTTTTAAAGAACAGAGCATATAGTCAGAAAATTGGGTGAGGGTGGACAGGTACAGAAACTTTTCTCTAAAATGTCGTTACAGCTCTTTGTCTTTCCAAAAAAGTAGATTTGTAACAATATTTTCAGTCCAACAGGGATACGTAGGCATATGATAGTTTCTGCAACGAAACGCTGCGAAAATGAATGCTTTGAATGCCATCAAGAATGACACGAAAAGCTTCTTTGACTGGTACCCTGCTTAATATATCCAGCGACGTTACACCGATTTTGAAACTTTTCAGTCCCTACGGGACTCTATTACTTTCTGAGATGATAAAGTTTTGTCCTGGGATTTCCTTACACCTCTTAAACTGAACATTTCTTCTGTGTCTTCTTCCCGGGCCCCTAGTTCATCTGTAATTGATAGATAGGGCTAGGAATATATTCATCTTACCAGATCAACGAAACTGAAACCTGCTGATTACTCGTGTATTTTGAATTCGAGTGTATCAATGGTGACATCCATGGGCCGTTTCTATCGTGTTGAGTTCCCCTGGAAAAAATACAGTGGAAGTGAGCAGTAGTTTAGCATTGGTACCTTCGTGCTCTTACAGGATTGGGGATTTTATGACGGAATTGGGGGTATTATTAAACGAAAGACGTCCAGGCAGTGTTGAGAGATAGGGTGTAATTAGGCACATTCTGCCTGAAATTATGTACATGTTGTAATTTCGTAGGCTGCTGACTTCTTTAATCTAAACCCTATACTTGGGTACGTCTCTCTGCGTAGTAACCCCCAGAGTTACAGGAAAGGATGCATTGAATTACCCTTTTGTATTCTGCATCTTTTCCTTCGCTGCAACATTTTTATGGCGTGCACTGAGCGTAAATATATGGTCAGGGTTGAGCCCATGCTTTCCGCGTGCACCATAACCTCGATGGAATGGTGTCGGCAATTTGCAACAACCGATTCCTTTTTGAGATTTCATATAGCAGCTTGAATCGGTTCCTTGTGATTCCTGATAGTCTGTTTGTAGAAAAACATTTCCTTTCACGTTTCAGTTTTCTCATTGCCGCTAACCTCAACAACGCCATGCACGTCGGTTCCATCTGCTAATTATTGAAGGGCTCCAAGCTTAAGGAAAGACAAAAGTCAGCGAACCGCTGTAACTTGTTCTCATCGCACGAACTCTACTAGTCTACTACTTTTCCTGTATTCATCTAATCTTAGTTCGACCATAATCTATGAATATACCCCCTCCCCCCAAAATGCTGCGTAGTCTATTATTTTCTTGTATGAAACTTGTGGCCAGCTCTATCATTTTAATCAGTTTCATTGAATTGATGGACGTCGTTTATTTTGTCAAAATGTCTCTATAAAGAGTGAAGTAGTACTTCACTTATTGCTATCATTAGGCCAGCCAAATTTCGCATTCTGTATCACGCGATGTCACTTGTCTGATGTCTGATGCAAATACTGGTGATGATCCTTTGTACCACATGTAACATTATTTCCAACCGTAAGTATGCCATTGTACGAATTCAAGGAGATTGTGTAGTGACATATTCCCAAGTAAAATGCACTTCAAGTTCTCTTTAAGGGTATTTCTAATTATAAACCACACTTTCTGAAGTTTCGCGAAGGAAACTAATACATGACATTTTTTTTGCTAATGAGCCCAATCGCTTTAATAACCATTTTTCTGGACGTTGTGTGCTGAGCAGCTGTGCTACATCCTCATATCCCGTCACAGACAAGAAGGTATATTGGGCATCATGGACGCCAGGAAGTGTGTGCACCGTCAGAATATTCCGTAGACACGACGCACCAGGCGAAGACATCTCTAGGTAAACATTGCTCTCATGAAATTCAGGATTAGGGCAAGAGTGGTTTGATATAACACCTTAAATGTTAAATGCTTTCACTGCAGATGCCACAAACGAGGTGTTGATTTTTGAAAGCAAACGGTCCTTTGACAGGTGCGGATCCAGGTTTTTTTTGCGGGGGGGTGGTCGTGCAAGGCGGACTACCAAATGTATTTGTCGCCGTTGGTGAAGCCATTAAATTTTAATCTCTTTGTACTTAGCCGTGCACGCATAATAAGACCCTTATAGACTCCTAAAATTAATAATTAAAACTTATTTTAAGTGCATACCAAATAACCTTGTTTCCTGGATGAATATGGTTGAAAAATTTATGAGTAAGGCACATTGTTATCGATGTAAATGCAAGACTTGAGCCCCCGGCATTTCATTAAACAGAACATAGTCATCTGAGAACCAAGTACAGACACATTCATACATTGCATACACGTCATTTAGGCTTTGGTCCTAATTTTCTCTTTTTTAATTAACAAATGTTTTCTTTGTTATCAGGGCGGGATGATCGAACCCGTATACGTGTCGGTAGGAAAAACAGGCATGTTGGAAAAACTACATCCAAGGCCTCATTACCAATTCATCAAATCTTGCATATTTTGCAGAAAATACAAATAGTGAAGGTGAAAAATACTGAGGCACACTAGTCATCCATGTTTTTGCGCCTTCGAGGCAGCTGCTCCACGGGATCGTTTATTCGCCCGTGCTTAACCCCGTAAATTATTGAATCGTCGCGAGGGCATTAGGCCTAGAACTGCCCCCCCCAACATCGGCGATGCCAATCATCAGTACCCCCTGAGACGTGGAGATCAAGGTGAGATAACCTGAAGGCCACCGCTAGGGCCGGTTCGAAACGTCCTCCTCGCTAATTAATCATAATTGACTGACTCTATGTGCCAGGTGCTCTGCCGCGTCTTCTGTGCACCTGATACCCGTCTCTTGGCTGACTTCCAGCCAGCCACGTGCGATCTCGATATCCCGGGTGTTATAGGAGTTGGGACAAACCCACGACGAACATGGGATGAAAGTAGTTGGACGACATGCAATACTCTACGGAGGTAGATTTCATTCTCCTTGTTTGAGCAAGGATGAGAAAATGTGATTTCTGGGGAGCAGGAAGTGGAAAGATTTTCGTTGAAATTTCAAGCAGGCGGGCAGGGGAATCAGCTTCTTCAGTATTGAAAGTTGTAAATGACAACTTTCATCTTGCCTTGTACAAGGCTTTTGTCATCCGCACTTCGTAACTGACCAGTAGGGCTGTTACCCTTACTTGACATGATCTGCAAAATAGCAAACTGTAGTTAAGTTACACTATGGCGTATTGGCGGTTTATGATGAACGCCTTGGCCAGGGCTTTCATCATCTCTCCGTCGATGCAAGTGTCACCAAATGGACTCTACCACCTTGCTCGCTTGCGCCATCTGCATTATCGTCGAAATGATAAAACGTTGACATTTCCATGGTTATCGCTGGCTACCGTTGATTTTTTAATATTAATGTTTAGTGGTTGTGTAATGACGTGGAAGCCAGGGAATTACCATCCTCTGTACAGTTTTGCACAATCTCCGTGACTTGTAAATTATAGGAAGTAAGAATGCTGAGACCATAACCAATTATAAAGTAGCACCATTTTCTACTTCTCTAACAGATTATTACTCGCTTATTATTTAATTTATTATTAACATGAAAGATCCACTCTTATTGATTTTTTTAGTAATAGCTGCCAAGGTTCGTGGCCACTGATCTTTATATACTGGATAGGCAGCTCTGCTCTGCGAACTGAAGCAACTGCACAGCCATCTTACTGTCTTAGGCTATTCAATACAATGGCAATTTCCAAGTCACTGGCTTTAGCGCTGTGCATGAATGCACTTTACTGAATGGACTGAATTTGGAGGCCATTGTATTGAATATCCTATCCGCGGTCACATGGGCATTAACTGCTGAGCTGCCTATCCAGTGTATAGAGATCAGTGTTCTTGACTCGTGATCAGAGCAGGTTGGAATCTACACTTGAATCAAGTCGGACTTGCGTTGCTTTTTCCTGGTCCGCCATCCCTTCAGCCGGTACGGTACGCACCACACAGTCGTCGCGCTCTCCCCGGCAGAGCAGCTGACATAACCCTTATAAGGCGCCCTCATTTTATAGTCTTTATTGTACAACGTGGAATTTCTGAACTGAACTCATAGTAATAAGAGGACACAAGAGGGCGCGAAGCAAGCAACGGCGCACGGTCTCGATATTAATTCCAAGCAGAAACGAAGACATCAATGAGATCCCGACTTGAGTCAAGTCTAGTTGGAATCCAGCTTCTTGCCATTCCCCATACAAGTTGAGGGCTTGGGCAAGTCAACATACCTGTTTGCCTCTTTTCATCATGGGTATGAATGGGTAGGCCCACATATATTATCCAGGAAGTAGGCCTGTACCGCCCCGATTCGTCCTGCTAGGGAGGAATAGGAAATTTATTGGTCGCTTCATGCCACGGCAGATTTTCCTTGCTTGCTTGATCATGACAAGTTGACGATAGTCGTCGATCTCTTCGTTAGCAAGATTTAATACCTGCTACGACATGTTCCAGACAAGTCACAGACGAGACAGTGTATAATGTCTGTGGAAATTTCATGCTTATACCCTGGGTGACTGACACAGGCAGTTCGCGCCTGCCGCCTGTTGATCCTACTCGCGTGGAAGCCATTTTGTTCCCCATTCCCAGAATCTGTTTTATATACATGTATTGCTGTCTGTCTCATGTAGGATGACACCAGACTATTTTCTAATTTCTCTGTATTCCCAGCCTCTCGTTTTTAAATTTTTTGTATATTTAATCATAAGATTGGAAATGATTCCTTAGCGTAGACAAGTGCTAATTCGTCTTGAAATTTTATTTCATTGCTTTTATTTGTACTTTTAACATTTAAAAATGAAGAGTTATCCTCGCTTTTATTGCCCATGATCATGGCTTTGCATACGACTTTGTATACCTGCCTGGTCGTGCGCTTTCACGGTTAAGCCATGTGGTTCATCAAACATGTATTAGCTGTAGTAGCGTGGGCTGAAAGTCAATACTAAGCACATTAGCTCCAGTACATTCCGTTTATTAATCATGCAATCTGAACATGCCTAATTCATGATAGGCAGGCTCTTCTAGTAAGCGAACATAAATAACAAACCAGGGTCGATGAGAACACCAGATGTTTTTTTCGGGTGCAGTCAATCAAAGTGCAGATCGGGGCTCTGTTTCCTCTGACGTGGCAAGTGTGTTTTTTTTTAAATAATTATTAGTTCCTGACAAGCTCATATGAAACAAGATATGAGACGGGGAGGACCCCCCTGCTTTGTGTTGGTCATTGTTTCACTGGAATCTGAGGAATTCTTTTCAGACACGGGGGGGGGGTTAGGTAACAATAGTCTATTGTGTGTATAGGGATGGGACATGTTGGGGGCACCGCTTGATCTCATTTCTTGCTGGATATAGATAAGCCTAATTAATAATTATACTGACGATCTGTGAAGTTTGCAAGCAGAGCACCACAGCACAGTGATCTATTATGCACGTGCACCTCTGGTCAGTGGTAATCTTTCCATGAGTGTACGTGCATGACGAAGAAACAAATACTTGGAACATTGTAAATGATACCATAGGTGAAGGGCAAGAACGGAAAATTTTCTTGCTTTTATACGCCTATTGAAACTTTAAAAATTATTGATCTGTTTCCATTGGAAGGCTGTCAGAGGTCGAGTTCGGGCTGCCAGTTTGTTTACCCAGGTCTCGAGTTATTGCACTTGAACGGCGGGAACACGACCCCAGAACACTGTCTTTGGAACAAGATCACTGGTTGTGGAACAAGATACCACACCACCTCCTCGCTGGGGTTTAGAATGAACATATACATGGAAAAACACGAGATTTGGAGTTTGAAAAGCTGCAAAGATAAGTGAGATGGCCGACAAAGCCCAAGACTATGAAAACGTTTTGTAAAATTAACCTTAATAGAAACGAATCTCCTTTTTAAAACAGGAAATGGTGCAGCCCAGAAATCCAAATATAAACCCTTGAAGCAGTACATAGACGGGACGCCACCATGCTGCATGGCGCTCGATCGTCACAAATAATACCAGCGAAAACCGGTTGTACATTCCTGGCGTTCGATCGGGCGACCCACGAACAACAAATCGAAATGTTCGTGAACAAACGGGAACACGCTGCCCGACCTCAGCCAGAGACTCAGAAACAGCATTGTAAAGATTTGCTTTAAGCATCAAATCCAACTCAGATTTTCAGCAAATGACCCCTTCCAGTTTACACTTAACTAATAACTTAACTATTAATATATCGAATCGTTATTCTCGAATCTCGTAGGGGGCGGTAATCATTTCGCCAGCGCTTGAACAGGGCGTTGAGAAGGACTAATGGCTTTGCACAGATTGTAGTGAAAGAAATACGTCACACGACGGGGTGGCAGCCAACAACGCGTAGAGTGGGTATATTTTTTTGCCAGGCGTGCGATCTCGCTCAATACGTTACAAGAGTGGTGGTTGTCAATTTGATATATTTCCTTTTCTTCCTCATTGCTGAAAATATTCTTACTACACTTAATTTGTTCATCTAAAATTGGTCAAGATAAAATATGTTGAAATATTCCGTCAGAAGACCAGTGATCAGCGATACATAGAAGATAAATTACCAAACTGTGGTTGTACCAAGACCATATTTTATCATACAACCGAAACATTGCCCTGCCATTGGCGAACAAAAAAAATTAAATAACGCTTCGCTAACAGGAGGTGACAACCTCGCGGTCGCAGGTCGTGTACAATATAGCCAATCACAGTGCAAAGCCAGCAACTCTTCGTAGCCCCCTGTTTGGGCGGTGAGCGACGAGTGAATTTCGTATAATGCCGTGTGCCTGAACCAAGCCGTTCAGGCATTGGTAGAACTTGAACTTGCTGGAAAATATTCGGTTCCTGAAGACGAACCTCCTTCTTACCTACCTAAAAATGCCCATTCCGTCGTTTTTTATTGTTTGCTTGACACAAAGAAACACTTAGAACATACGATGTAATTTTGAACATTATGGAGCTAAGAAATAGAAACTGACAAAGACCAACGAAAGAGGGCGGCATTCATGTTTACATCCACTCTGCAGGCGGGTTCATGATGTGCATGTGCTTCAGGCTGCAAGTCATTAAAAACGGGCTACTGAGGCACGGCGTAGACCAAATTACGATTTGTATATTGATGATTCTCTGCTTTTAGAGTATTTGTGGCGTGTGGATTGGATGGTTTGTAAAAAGAAGGGTGGAAGTCCCCAGCAGACCGCAAGCCTGAATTTGTGAAAAAAAAGGTTCCTCGTAATGGCTGTGGTTTGCAATGGAATGGTTTCGTCATTCTTCAAGGTGCCAGTGGGCTTTACGGCTGTTGATTTCCGAATAAAGACGTATCTTCAAAAGTCACCGAAAACTGCAAAGAATAAACGATGGGGAAATGAGTTTTAATTTGCTGTGTGTCATTAACACCCGAGAAACGTATACTTCCCCTGATTTTGTGGGACGAAGGTGTTTGTCACTTTTGTCTATGGCAGCATATTTCTTGGTCTGCAACCTTCCTGTGAATGCTGAAGCAAAGCAAACTTGACGTCACTACACTTTGACAGTGAAATTCACTTGATTTGGTATGTTCAACTTCTACAAATTTCCAGCACGAATATTTTGATCTAACGTCACACAGGTGCATTCATGTTCGCGTTTACGTTCATTCTGAGCCGGCCCTCTATCTGAAGTTCTCTTGAAAACACTTTGAAATTGTAAGCATGACACGTTATTATTTAGATAATATGTAACTGACCTGCTTTCTGTTCAGCATATTTTTGTAATAGACCCAAACAAATACCAAGGTAGAACTTTGGTCCTGGAATCACACGTAGGCCTATACTTTGTGAAACTGACCCTTTTCTAATCCCTAACAACGTTTATTTTCAGTGGAAACTGACGGTACATTAAGACTCTTAGGGCTGTCTTAAAAAAATTAACAGTGTCGTAAATTCGTTCGGGTGGGTGTAGGTGGGCGGATGAACAAAATCCTAAACTTCTTCGGCCATAGAAATTCGAGAAGCGATAGAGTGGAAACGAACATGGCAGTGTTCATTGTAGTATGTGTTTGCAAGTGGTTAATTAATGGCCAAAAGCACCCCAGTTGTCCTACATGTCAAGCTGCAAGCTAAAACAGCGCCACCTGGAGTCAGTCTTCACCTAAGTTTAGAGTGGAGTGCAGTGACGGCAAGTTTTCCAGGCACCCTTTCGTGTAATGAAAATACTGCTAAATAACTAAACTCGTAAAAATGTAGCATGTTGGTATTATAACTTCCAAGAATTGGATCCGTGTTTAAAGTTTCAGTCCATCCAGTGGCGCAGCTAGGATGTTACCAGTCGGGATGGGGGGGGAACAAATGGGCACCAGCTATTAGTGAGTCCATCGTTTGCGCGGTGTTCCCCTGAAGTGTCAGCTTAGTGAATACTGTATGTTTCGAGCAAAATCGTCCGCGGGCTACTAATGCCAGTTTCCAAAACTGCATCTTTGTATGCATCGTTGAAAACGGCCTGCTTTCATTGTTTTCTTTAATGACATCTTGCCAACAAGAAAAATTTCAAGCGGAGTTTTCTCATAACCTTCTTTAACCCAGTATGCTAGCTTTTTAACAGTAATTCCGTCAGTCACTTATTGGATAACTGCACATGGACAGTACATTAACTTTAGTGTTCCCAGATATTAAGATTTTGATTCGGGCAACTGAATACATTTTCCCAAGAGAGTCGTTTTTACTTTTAACGACTTAAGCCGCACAACTAGATGAGAATATTCCATCTTTGGACCTGCTCATTTTATTTGCACATTCACAGCTGCCAAACACACTTCCTGAAGCAACAGAGACAATTAGAAAGGTGTTCACCTTTCTTTTGAAATCAAGTCTTAAGGGAGAGAGATAACACCGGTAAGCCTATTCTAGTTCCATATTTTGCAAGGTTAGAGACACGACCCCATGAGAGTCAGCATTTATTATTTAATGTTTCCATAGCTTTACATGCAAGATCAAGAGCCTAATTCCCACCAGTCAGAAGCCGTGTATACGTACGTACGTTTAGTAAGGCGTGGATAAAATAATATGCATTCGTGAACTAGTCTAGATGTTGACTGTCTACGATCAAATGAAATATATTTGTGCATATCAACGACGGCCTGATTGTTTGAGATTGTGATGCAAGGTATGGAAAATGAGATTAATTTATTTGTTTCTTGAATTGTAAATGGTAATCATCATCTGTTTCATTATGATGTCCTCTTTTGCAGGACACCAGGAAATCCAAATTTTCGTCGGAGAGACTGAGCATGAAGTGGTTTAATGGACCAAGTAAAAAAATGACTTTGAACCAAATAGCTGTTTTCGTGTTGAATTCATGTTGTCTATAGATGGCTTTTTTATCAGAATTACGTAGGCCCTAATACTTACTTTAAAATGCATAATACCCCTGTAAAAGCGATGAAAACAGGGGCAGAAGTTTGTGTTCAAAGAAATGGGGGGGGGGGGCATTTTGAAGGCTGGGGCAAAATTAAGTCCCGGACTGTGGTTGTTTTTGAATTAATGACTTTGGTAGTGTACTCACAGCTTTTGTGTATTTTCTTTAGAAATGCTTCATACTGTGCAAACCTGTGATGTATGTGGTGCTAAGCCATTTTTGACACGGTCCATTAAACGATTTTGTGCTCAGTAATGTACGAAATGTAGACTTGTTGATGTCATAAGAAAGAGGACACCATACCGAAACAGATTGTGTTTCCAAAATTAATCACTCACTTGCAATAAACAGGGTAATTAATCTCGGTTTCCTTTTTAAAGGTCGGTTCATACTTTAGACGAATGCTAAAGCGAATTGAATTTGACGTCGCAAAACATTTGCAGCGAAACTGAGTGCAAAATGCGTTCAACCTTGCGAATAAGCAGCTCAGATACCTGATCTGATGTCACAATTTCACTCTCGCGCTAGGTATGAACTGATCTAAACCGCAACAACACTGGCAGTCACAGCAACCGCGACTACCGCACAGAGCTACAGCTCTTTGGTCTACCGCCAACGCCCTACCTTTAGGTCGAGTTCGGGCGGCCTGTTCTTGACACGTGTTTCTTGTTCTCGCGCTCGAACGGCGGGAACACTACTCAAGAAAACTTTTCTCGGAACAGGATCACACACCACCTCCTCGTTAAGGTTTTACAGGAACACACGGAAAAACTCGTGAGATTTTGATTTTTGAACAGCTGCAAAAAGTAGAGAGATGGCTTCCAAAGCCATGGACAATGGGAAGTTTTGCAAAATTAACATTAATCATTTTCCGTAACACAGAAATGAATGTTCCCGTTCATATAGAAAAGAATTCAGCCCATCCAAACATTAACTCTCGAATAACGTAGCCTACATGGACGCCGCCATGTTCCATGTTGCTTGTCACTAACTACCACCGATAACCGGTTGTTTGTTCCCAGCGTTCGAGCGGCCCACCCACGAACAACAAATCGAGCTGTTCGTGAACATACGGGAACGAGCCGCCCGAACTCGGCCTTAGTGTACCAGTTCCCTTGTAATGCACACAGATTCATCACCCGGGATGAACATTTTGGCCGATTTGTTGCTGAAAGTGAGAGAGGTTTCTAAATTAAATTTCACAGAAAATGCAACATGATAATTTTTTAAAGCAGATGTCGAGCAGAATTTTAAAAAACTCGGTGATCGCAGCAAAAACTTTAGGAGATATGTTTTTAACAATTTTTTTCAAATAAATAGGAATTTTTTCATACAAAATGGTTTACAAACCCTCCGTGCACCGCTAATAAGCAGGCCAGTCTTCGCACTGAGGGAATTTCCAATGTCGTGTGAGCTAAGCTTTGGTTATGAATCACGGTGTTTGATGAGGATATTTTGTAACATCTACATGTATGTTTGTAGCTTGTATAGAGCTTGTTGATAATATATTGTGCACCTCAAGTACAGACAATTATATAACATCGGCATGTAGGTTGAAATATTTATGTAAGATGTAACGTGAAATATTTGGTGATTAATCGAGCTAGTTTCATGTGACTACCCTTCATTTCACCAACACAAACACAACCAAGCAATTCGTTACTATCTGCCCGGAGCTGAAGTGCACCCTCACCGGCGAAAGAAAGACAGTATACAAATATTGACTGCTCTGAGTGGTATAGTAAAACTAGCCTCCCGAGGTAATCCATGGAGCATACTATTTTCCCTCGGCTTTGCATCGGGAAGATAGAATGCTCCATGGATCACCTCGGGAGACTAGTTCTACTGTACCCCGAGGTAAAGCAGTCAATATTTATTTCATAACACCTCCCCACAGATTCTCCAAAATTTAAGCTGAAAATCAATAATGAAACACCAAACTGGATTTACATTCATCAAATTTAATTCAAGAATTCCAAGCGGAACAGCAACGTTTGAATACATTCATTAACAGATGTTGTTTGCTATGAGCCGAAATACACGCCTATGCTTTCGTTGCTACGGATATTCTTTGGTTTCTACGGGTATACTTCTTTTTAAGAATGAGGCTGCATGCTTTTTTGAAGCGGTTGTATAATAAAAGTATAACTAGTAAGCCTCACATGACACACTGTTTTCCAATCAAGATACAGAATCTGTGGGTGAGGTGTTATAATTGCTACTAAGTTTTCCAACCGGGTTCTTGTCCACGTTCGGCATGCACGTGAAGACCATGCATTCCAGACTAAAATCGTTGCGCGTATTGAGCGTGTTCCGCGTCAAACGCGTTACTTACGAACCGGATACCACCCGGCTAACTGGCGCTCTTGTGCATGGTAACTATCCTTTCAGACATTTTACCTGAGCTATCCATCATCAGTAACCATTTCTTCCTCTGTGTCCATTTTCCTCGGAGGTCTTTTAACTTACATTTCACGATTTTCTAATAGGTATCGTGCTGTCATTGTCAGAAAGAAGATGGTTCCTTCTTAAATTGTATTTGCCTGTGGGGCAGCTTCTCACATTTCCTCGACTCTTGCTTTGATGGCAGACCGCGTTTTCATATCGAGCACTCTCGTTGCTTCGTTTGCGGCTATCGGGCATTCACGTAAGCGCTAGGTATAAATGAAAATGGTCCATTACCGCCTGGATCACATACCTAATGTTCAGCATGCGCTTCCTCATTTTCGGACGTGCCCTATTTTCAAAGTCAGTAGGTCCTTATTTTGTGGGGGATGATCCCTGCAGGGTGTGGTGCACTAATTCAAGTGATACGAGCCGCAGAAGATTGTTGGTCGAAAAAATGTTTGGATTGTGTTAATATTTGCCAGGTTCAACTCCCTTTTAGGGGGCTTTTATCCCAGCACAGACAGTTGACAAAAATCACAGTTTGGAAATGGTTCTAACTTCTAAGTGCCTGAGAAAGAGAAGTGCCATTTGGAAAATTGCTTTGTGCTGTATTGGGAGCAATCATGTTTCGGGGTGCAGACTAGGGAACTCTCATGTTTCGGCGTGTGAGTTTGTTTTGTATGAATAAGCGACTCCAATAATGTCAGCTTCCATGTTATTGAGCCTTGAACTTTGTTGATTTAATGTTGATTCCAACGGGGATTGAATTAGTGCATGCCAACGCTAGTGCCGGCAGAATCCGCGTGGAGGAGAAGCAATCTCTCATCGGTTGAAAAGAGTAATGTTGGTCGGGAGTGTTCATTTTGCTGGGAGCGACGCGCCCGTATCGCGTGAATTTTCACATATGAGCGTTTTCGAAACAAGTGAATTCGTCTGAGACTTTGGTTTCGCTGGTTTCAGTCATTTTGGAGTAGCGTTTGAAACCACGTGAAACCACATGTTCAAGCTGTGGCTAGAACCAGCGAAACCGAGTCTAAGCCGAATCCACTCGTTTTGAAAACGCTCATTGTCGATTTTGATCCTGTGAAGTGCAGTTCTGACCAAAAGAGTCTTTGTTACAAGAAAAATTGTGCCCTCTCTTGGTCCAGCTCAAGGCTCATAGTTCAAGACAGACGCGCTCTGAAATTACTTAGCCTAAGGAAGATATTGATTCAGTTCTGATTGTTGTTGTTTAAAATTGCCCTGGTGTGAATTTCACTTGAAAATGTATTTTGTTCAACTTGTACTCCTTGATGTAAGTCGACTACATGACATCTTTTCTGGTCACTGTCTTTGGAAAGCGTATACTTTGTAAACACACTTTTTCATGCTTTGTAATTCCTGATAATCAAATGGCTATTACGGTAATGCCAGGCAGACTTGGGGGGCTTCTGTTCAAGTTATCATATGCTGAATAAAAATGTTTGTGAAAAAAAACACTGACATATCATTAAGAACCGAAACAAAAGCGAATTATCAAAGAAAACAAAATTACGAAAGAACTATGCTATAGTATAAAAACAAGCAACGTTACTGGAGTAATGGCGGGGCTTCCAGCTTTGGACGATATTGCATTTTCTCATACTTATTCGAATTTGCATCTCTAAAATCAAAGAGGTAACACTACCCGTAAAATTGCACAATAAAAATTAACATTTTGATTAAAAGGTACACGACGTAGCACTTAAATTACCTAGAGGGAAAAATGAATATAAAGACCATCTCCACCGTCTGCAGTAACAATTATTTACAGCAAACTTAAGCGAGTTGCTGCTATTGCTTAATACCTGAACAAAATTAATTATCATGTCAAATTTTTGTCAGCTACAAAAATCATAAATGTTGTAACTGTATATGAGCACAGCAGTGTGGCTTTATTGTAGTCAATTGTCAGGCAAAATTCATTGACAACAATACGTTCACGACATGTAAAGTTTTTGAAGGGTTGAATAAAAAATTGTGACTTTGGCACTCTAAACGTCTATACACAGCCCTCTAAAATTTCTACGTTAATGGTACGACGTTGCAAAATGTACACTCAAGAGATTGGACTTGTTATCAGATAGAAATTGTGCAGGCGACATTTTATGCATACGTTAAGTACCGCGGAATGAATGAGTTGCATTAGGCCCAAAAGGTTCAATACGACCCAGGATGCCTGAGAAAAAGAAAAAGCTCTTTTCAGCCCAGCCCACTGTTTGGGGGTTTTACCGTGAACTTGGCTGACCTGGGCGACCTTTTTATGAGTGGGATTCTGCCCGCCGAATGCCTTGTGGCCATCAAAATTAAGGAACAACATATGAGGTGTCAGTGTCACTGCTCACGGGTCGTTTGGGCGCTTGGGGATCGCTTAACAAGCTCGAACGCTGCCAGCGACGGGCGCGTGCCAGTGGTGGGAAGGCCATTTCTGAACTCATGTTTTTTTCCCCAATCAATTCTGAACACGCCAATGCTTGCTCATAAACTTTCATGCATAATGTTTCGTCCTGACGTGCTCGCTGATGGCAATCTTGCAAATATTTAACACTGCCATACCCTTCAATGAAAGGCCTCGATCGTTAGTCGCGTGGATTGATTGTGGTCAATTTTCTCGCGTGTTCTAGCCCGTATCAAGGAAACGTCATTGCAGGCTGATTTATCAATTTGAGGTGCATCGTGATTTACATGAGTATCCTTCTATAGACTGAAAGCAAGTCTAACAAGTCTTACTGACAATGTATAAAGCAGCATTATGCGTGCGCACTGAACGTGTAAACCAACGGTTCGGAGTTGCCAGTGTGTTCTGCCGCATCCGTACAGCCGAACAGATTCGTATTTTCCTGACAACAATCTTTTGATGAAAGGAGAAAGCGGGAGGAAGACTTCTCGAAGGTAAGTCCACGTAGTTTCTTTACCCATTTTTTCCCATTAGTTTCAGTGAATTTACACAAAATATGCTGCAAACGATGTGCAGTCTAATAATTGTTCGAGTTTTGTCGCCTCAGAACCCTTTTTAGACCCCCGTTTAAACATGTCATCTTCTTGTTTGGGTGCATTTTGCTTATTTCCACATTTCTAATATTGGGTATCCACAAAAATTGTGGTTGTCATCGGGAATTCTTTTTAAAAAATGAACATAAACCTGTTAAATACATTGTAAAAAAACGTTGTGGGCCAGTTTATTTTTGGCTAATCTCAGAGAATCAGATGAATCGCCTAACTGTTGAGGGAAATAAGTAGAAATGAGTAAATGATTGTGCATTTGACAACTATTACAACTGTTGTTATATGACACAAAATATTAGATGAGAAATCATCGCGGTTGGGAAGTCTGTGTTGGCCCATATGGTCAACCCCAGTTTGGGGACAAATTATTGCTCGGTATGTCTCAGTCCATCTAACTGCATTTTATTCACATGTATGAAGATAAGTGCCTGTATTCTGGACGTTTTCATCTTGAAGCAATCCAGTCCTATGCATTATTCACCCCTTTGAATGCAGGTTGTCCATCAGTTTACCTTAGTCACTCAAGTGCCAGTTCTGCATACCCTGCTTAGACCTTTTTCAAGTCTCTAGAGATTTACAAGAAAATCCCTTCAACAGCACATTTGCTAATGTTTGTATGCTGACGGAATAGTCACAAGTTTTCCATACTAATTTCGAATACCGATCAAACAGCAAAATCAAGACATGAAATGAAGGCTGTTTGTGGAAAGGAAATATATTTTGGGGGAGAAGAAAGGAATTTTTTGTACAGTTGTGACGGACCATATCTGAGCGATACTTAATAACTCTTAGCTGTTATTTGGAAAACTTTGTATCATTATACACGTAACTACAATTCCACAACTTCAATTGACCGCATATACCAAAGTTTTTGACCACCATGAATTATGACAAATAAGAGTGGGGAAGAGAAGTTCTCAAACGTCAAAATCCGGTTGAGAGGCATTCGATCACATCTGTTTACATTGTTCAACGATAGGATTTGGGAATATATAGAGAGATAAAAGAACGTTGGAAAAAATTAAACATTAGGGAATTATTGCGGAAAAGAAACTGAACTAAGGCTAACTAAGTAAAGGGGGCCATGTGGAAAAAAATTCTGTGAGTTACCACGCAAAATGACACACACATGCCTGCCTATTAAGTTTCCATCTCTTTTATTCAGAAAGCTAGCGGGAAAATGTGATTTATGAGTCTTATGTAATAATAATTTTGACCATTAGAGGGACAAACTAACACGGGCGTGCAAAAACTGAAAAGGTGCCACGTCAGAGTTTATTGACTGAAATTGGAAAAAAAGTAAACATTAGGAAATTATTGCGGAATATTGCCTATACACGAGAAAAAAAAAGAACAAAGGCCAACTAAAGGGTAGAAAGCAATTCACATTCGAAATAATTTCGAATTTTGTAGCTTTCGAACAAAAAGTTAATAGGTATTTTAGAATGGATCTAGATTCTGTGTTGCCCTCTATTAAACAATTAACTGCCGATAACCCGAGACCAATACGACAATACAAATAATTGTTTGTGCCCACATCTTTGCGTGAAATGCCTCATCTGAAAATTATATTAAATCATTGTCGGCAAATTAATATTTACGATTCCAACCAATGCTTTCTTCATGCAGTAAAAGGTTTCTTGGCCTTATTTGCCACCGACTAACGGTAAAATGAAGTGCAATAATCAAATTATGTAGTGCAGATAGGCTTCAGTATCACAATCCTGCGGTGTTTGCCTTCTAAGGTGTCCAAGCCGTATTTATTTCTTGGCGAAGGAAATTGGCCCCATGCCTCGTTGCCGTAGATACAACAATAGGCCTACACGAAAGATGTTGAGGGCGGGGCTGTGTTTGCAGATTAACTACTCCATGAAATGACGTCGTCAGTGACCTAACTTCTTTTTAGTCATTATACAGCTTGAAAATCAAATTGATTGAATCGTGTGACAAAAAAGCTCAATCGAAGCAACAAGCCATAGCCAAGTACTTAACGTTTTCTTTGCCATTGACCGCTTCTGGCTACATCGATCATCTAATGTAATTTGTAAACCGAGGAGTTTCGTTTAAAAATATCTTACCAACCATGTGGCCCACGAAAAATAATTGAATTTGAAAAAGACAAAAATTAATTAAGAAAGTTGTAACTTACATATTTATGGCACCGAAGCTCTGAATTTTAACATCCTGAGTGAACAAAATGATTATTATTAAGTTGAGGCGTCAAATTTTGTTTTAAAAGGGCACAATTTTTGACCTTGTGGCAACGTTTTCAGGCGTTTTGTCCAGGGATCACTAAGTTTACACAACAAAGAGTATTCAGCGGCAGCTGGTGAGAAAGGCCGCAGAGTTCCACGTTCCATTCGTATTCATAGAAATTAATCTCTGAGGTTGTGAAGATTGTTATGGTTTATGTCAGAACCAAACGTCAACTTGACTCAGTCAATGAGATCGGAATAGTCAATTCACCTGTAAAATCCTTTAAAAAATACACAACGGTACGTTAATAGTCTGGTCGCTATGCATGAATTCCATCAAAATGTGGATCGATACGATAATTCGCCTATTGGTAAAGTATGTCCCGTTTGAGAAAATTCCAAGCCAGCTGCTTTGAATAATTCCGTTGAAGGTAGCCATTACAACATTGCTTCTTACTGCGTCTTCATGAGTGACTTAGGACCATTCCATTGCAGGTGATCTTGAATATTGCCTAACGCGCTCGTTCTTGCTCAGTATTAATAACCATGAAAGAAATCTGAGTATCCGAGCAGGTGGTAAAATCCACATTCTGCACTCATTTCGCATCTGGTTTTTTTTTCTGCTGAAGATGCATGGACTGGCTTCTACAGCAACAAGGACAACGACGATCGTGCTGTTTGTCAGATCCCAGGTGAATCAACCGATCTGGAGAGAATCACGGTTAGTGGATCGATCCTGGGCTGGCATGGTGAATCTCATTACTGCACCAAGCCTTCTCAGATGCCCTACATACTGTTTCTTCATGGAAATGGTCATTAGCTGTGATGCAAGAGGTGGATATTAAAGCCGACATCCTTCGCAAATCCAGAAGGCAACAGTGCAAGTTATTCCGAATCACGATATTGTTACGTTAAACTGACACCAAATACGCCGCTTGGTATTGCAATGCTAATTACTGCGTCCCGATGTTTCATTTATGAAGAAACCAGTTGATTTGGTTAGAAGCTACGATGACCGTAACTTGAACACTTCAAGAATACAAACAGAGGCTCGTTCAAGCATCATTTCACTCAGCAGTGGTGTCTGGAAAAAATGCCAGGCTTTTCCAAGGAACTGGTTCCGTGGCGAAAGGCGAGGTAAAAGGCTGACCAAGATTGATACGTTGAAGATTTTAATACGTGATAAGACGGATAATAACAGACAACAAAAGACTGGGAAGCTTAAGTATTTTGTCGTGCGTCGTGGGTACAGCTGAAGCGTGCAAAAACCTATAAAATCAGCTTTGATCCATGCTGGACGTCGTGATGACGTGTTTGGGCCCGTGAAATTTGCCCACTCCTACAGTGACAGCAACAAAATCGATGCTCCACAACTCCTTCCTGCTCACCTCGAAGAAAACCGACAGAAACAGGTTTGTAAGGACCTAATAGTTTGGTCAGTTGTTAAGATGGAGTGCAAGGGAAGAGAATACAATATCTCGAATGATGATGTTTTTGCTATGCCACACCCAACCAGTGAGACTATCATGACGACAGTGGTGCTGCCGCTCATAGCCGTTCTCGGGGTCCTATCCAACAGCGCCTTCATCTTTGTCGTATCTCGTCTGCCGCACATGAGGACGCCTACAAACTACTATCTAGTCAGTTTAGCGGTGGCCGACACCATGGACATATGTGGAGGCGTCATGGATAAACTCGTCTTGTTCCTTTCCTCTCCTTTGATCAATGATCAGTACGGATACGGGGGCACTGCGGGGTGCATGGTAGCCACCTTTATCACCAATACCTCTTACTTCACAACACTCTTCCTCATCTGCTTGGTGTCACTGGAGAAGTTCTATGCCGTGTGTCACCCTTTGCGGGTGGTCCGGGGCCGGAGTGGCCGTAGAGCAGTCCGGGCCATCGCTTGCGCCTGCTTGGTGGCTGTACTGCTCTCTCTGACTTTCCTACCAACCTGTGGAGTGAAGATCGAGTACTGCTTGCGATGGCCTAACGGGAACGAAGGCGGCGACTTTCCGCTTTTTCTCATCGCGTACGTGGCGCCTTACGACTGGCTCGAGTCGTACATGCTCCTGTGCAGGACCTCGCCTTTCTTTGTGACTCTGGTGGCGAATTTCGTCTTCTACATCCAGATCATTCACGCCTTGGGACGACAGGTGGCCGCAATGGAGTCTCACGGCCAAGCGCATGTGAGAGCTGGACCGTACGCGCGGAATATGGCGGCTCGCATGCTGGTCGTCACAGGCGTCGCGTACTTCGTCCTGCTAGCACCCTTTGAGGTGACTCAGCTTTGCTTCTTGATCGGTTACTTCCGTGGAGACGTGTATGTCTTGGATGAACACCAAGCTTTTGTCCTGGTCCAGGTCGTCCGCATATTCTCTTACATCAACTCGGCGATCAATCCTTTCATCTACGGAGTCATCAACAGGAAGTATAAAGAAGCTTACAAATTAGCGTTCCGGTGCAAACGACAGTAACAAATTTTGAAGCCAGTATCTAGCAGGATGGAGAGAAAACATATAGAAACTCAAAGTTGTATTACCACAGACCGTGTAGTTGGATTAGTAGTCGGAACGATTACGATTGTAATAAAGAACAAGAGTACGTTGTGTTAATTAGACAGGAGTTGATAAAAGTACAAAAATAGTGAATTTTTCAACTATTCTATACTTCATGACTGTATAGTTGACATTATTTTGTCCAAACTGTGAAAGTATGGTAAAAAAATTCAAAGCAAGCTACTGTTACTTCAAAGAGAGTTGGTCTGATTGAGATTAAAATTTGCTTCGGAAAGACGCTAAGAATTTTGGCCACTTTAATCAGATTTCATCTGAACAAGTGGCCCATTCGGGGTATTATTACGAGGATACGTCCTGATGAATACAGGTACATGTACATTAATTATTTACGTATAAAAATGTGCGATCATGATGAGCACATTCATCCTGAAATTGTTTTGACCTTGTAGCTTTCACGCCTTCCACTCTGGTTCAAAACTCTTCAGCTCGCTTTTCATATTAAATTAATTTAATCGATGTTTAAAGTTTTTATGTCTAAAGTGATATTGGAGCATCTATGTAGGAAAGACGCAGGACGTGCAGTGCGTGAGCAGTGTAAAATTAATAGTGTACATGTACATTGCTCTTGCGTGTGGTAAAAGAAACAAACCTCGTGTGTTCACGATCACTGACGATCATTCGTCCAACTTTAATCTGTCGTTTATCACGATCACCCAAAAACGCTATAAATTGCAGCCATTTTCCGACCGGTTAGTGCGATTCCATGCACAACACACTTGTTCGAGAACAAAGTGTATGGCCATCCATTGAACGGAGCAGCCCAGCAAGTAAAAAGGGCGGAAAGTGATCAGTCTTCCTCTTAATATTCAACCATCCTGGATTTGAAGAAAGAACTAAAGAAAACTAGAGAAAAGTGTTTGTAAACAAACACAGAGCTGGTTCGGGACTGTTTTACCAACAAGATAAGTATTGTTGATCAAGCTCTCAAACTAACCCAAATGCTGAGTTGAAAACGTGTACAAAGTCAAGGGGCTGAAATAAATATTGAAAAAACAAGAGTAAATCACATGACGACGTCATGCAGAAACACTGCTCCTTTAAGTTCGTGTCACGTGATTTGCACTTAAACTGAACAATTTTTATGAAATATTACTTCATATTCGGACTCTTAGGCATATTTCAAATAAAATAACAGAGCGTCAAGTACCCGATTTCTCCTTTGTTCTTATAGTAATCTTGCGCCGAAGTGAAAGATTACTTGTTCACTTGTGTTAAGTAGAAAAATGTGTACAAAACCTATGGGGAAAAATTAAATATTCAAAAATGAATATAAAATAAGGGGATGATGTCATCATGACGTCATCCCTTTGCAATATATCTTGCATCGGGGTCTTCGTTGGCTATCACTTTGGGAACGATCAAAGACTGCAAAGTTACCAAAATTGTCGCTCAAAAACGTGTACAAAGTCAATGGGCTAGAAACACGTATGCAGGAAAACTGCTCCTTTAATTTCATGTCACGTGATTTTTGTCTAAACTGGGAAAAACTTATGAAATATTATTTAATATTTGCACACTTGGGTATATTTGCGATCGAACGGAAGGGAAAATTTAGTCTGATTTCTTCTTCGTTCTGGTAGTAATTCTGGGTCGAAGTTGAGGACTGCTCACGCATTATGCGGGACAATGTGTGTACAAACCCTATGTTGTGCAACAGCGCCATCCATGGTTCAATATGGGACAGTTTCTTGACAATTGAAAGCCCAGGCAGTTGTGACCGTAATTCTGCAATAGCGCCCTCATAGCCTGATATAGGACAGTCCGAAAACTGCGTGCAATCTGTGTACAAAGTCTATGGGGGAAAATTAATTCTTAAAAAATCAATAATAAATAAACTACTGAAGTTACCACTGTGAATTTCTTCTAGGACCGTCCTTGGATAATCACACAACTATCCACCAAGTTTGAAATTGTTCTGATTTTCCTTGATGCCGAAGTGTAGGGGTAGAAGAACTTGGCTGAAGAAGAAGAAGAAAAAAAACTAGAGAAAAGTGTGTGTAAACAAACACAGAGCTGGTTCGGGACTGTTTTACCAACAAGATAAGTATTGTTGATCAAAGCTCTCAAACTAACCCAAATGCTGGGTTGAAAACGTGTACAAGGTCAAGGGGCTGAAATAAATATTGAAAAAACAAGAGTAAATCACATGACAACGTCATCATGACGTCATTTATATACAATAATTTCTGTATCAAGATTTTTGTTGGCTGTCACTTTGAAAACGAGCAAACATCCGAAAGGGTTCAAAATTGTGCCTTGGAAACGTGTACAAAGTAAAGGGCAAAAAACCCCATTTGGAGAAACACTGCTCTTTTAAGTTCGTGTCACGTGATTTGCGCTTAAACTGAACACTTTTATGAAATATTACTCCATATTCGGACCCTTAGGCATATTACAAATAAAAGAACAGAGCGTCAAGTACCCGATTTCTCCTTTGTTCTTATAGTAATCTTGCGCCGAAGTGAAAGATTACTTGTTCACTTGTGTTAAGTAGAAAAATGTGTACAAAACCTATGGGGAAAAATTAAATATTCAAAAATGAATATAAAATAAGGGGATGATGTCATCATGACGTCATCCCTTTGCAATAAATCTTGCATCGAGGTCTTCGTTGGCTATCACTTTGGGAACGATCAAAGACTGCAAAGTTACCAAAATTGTCGCTGAAAAACGTGTACAAAGTCAAGGGGCTAGAAACACGTGTGCAGGAAAACTGCTCCTTTAATTTCATGTCACGTGATTTTTGTCTAAACTGGGAAAAACTTATGAAATATTATTTAATATTTGCACACTTGGGTATATTTGCGATCGAACGGAAGGGAAAATTTAGTCTGATTTCTTCTTCGTTCTGGTAGTAATTCTGGGTCGAAATTTAGGATTGCTCACGCATTATGCGGGACAATGTGTGTACAAACCCTATGTTGTGCAACAACGCCACCCATGGTTCAATATGGGACAGTTTCTTGACAATTGAAAGCCCAGGCAGGTGTGACCGTAATTCTGCAATAGCGCCCTCATAGCCTGATATAGGACAGTCCGAAAACTGCGTGCAATCTGTGTACAAAGTCTATGGGGGAAAATTAATTCTTAAAAAATCAATAATAAATAAACTACTGAAGTTATCACTGTGAATTTCTTCTAGGACCGTCCTTGGATAATCACACAACTATCCACCAAGTTTGAAATTGTTCTGATTTTCCTAGATGCCGAAGTGTAGGGGTAGAAGAACTTGGCTGAAGAAGAAGAAGAAAAAAAACTAGAGAAAAGTGTGTGTAAACAAACACAGAGCTGGTTCGGGACTGTTTTACCAACAAGATAAGTATTGTTGATCAAAGCTCTCAAACTAACCCAAATGCTGGGTTGAAAACGTGTACAAGGTCAAGGGGCTGAAATAAATATTGAAAAAACAAGAGTAAATCACATGACAACGTCATCATGACGTCATTTATATACAATAATTTCTGTATCAAGATTTTTGTTGGCTGTCACTTTGAAAACGAGCAAACATCCGAAAGGGTTCAAAATTGTGCCTTGGAAACGTGTACAAAGTAAAGGGCAAAAAACCCCATTTGGAGAAACACTGCTCTTTTAAGTTCGTGTCACGTGATTTGCGCTTAAACTGAACACTTTTATGAAATATTACTCCATATTCGGACCCTTAGGCATATTACAAATAAAAGAACAGAGCGTCAAGTACCCGATTTCTCCTTTGTTCTTATAGTAATCTTGCGCCGAAGTGAAAGATTACTTGTTCACTTGTGTTAAGTAGAAAAATGTGTACAAAACCTATGGGGAAAAATTAAATATTCAAAAATGAATATAAAATAAGGGGATGATGTCATCATGACGTCATCCCTTTGCAATAAATCTTGCATCGAGGTCTTCGTTGGCTATCACTTTGGGAACGATCAAAGACTGCAAAGTTACCAAAATTGTCGCTGAAAAACGTGTACAAAGTCAAGGGGCTAGAAACACGTGTGCAGGAAAACTGCTCCTTTAATTTCATGTCACGTGATTTTTGTCTAAACTGGGAAAAACTTATGAAATATTATTTAATATTTGCACACTTGGGTATATTTGCGATCGAACGGAAGGGAAAATTTAGTCTGATTTCTTCTTCGTTCTGGTAGTAATTCTGGGTCGAAATTTAGGATTGCTCACGCATTATGCGGGACAATGTGTGTACAAACCCTATGTTGTGCAACAACGCCACCCATGGTTCAATATGGGACAGTTTCTTGACAATTGAAAGCCCAGGCAGGTGTGACCGTAATTCTGCAATAGCGCCCTCATAGCCTGATATAGGACAGTCCGAAAACTGCGTGCAATCTGTGTACAAAGTCTATGGGGGAAAATTAATTCTTAAAAAATCAATAATAAATAAACTACTGAAGTTATCACTGTGAATTTCTTCTAGGACCGTCCTTGGATAATCACACAACTATCCACCAAGTTTGAAATTGTTCTGATTTTCCTAGATGCCGAAGTGTAGGGGTAGAAGAACTTGGCTGAAGAAGAAGAAGAAAAAAAACTAGAGAAAAGTGTGTGTAAACAAACACAGAGCTGGTTCGGGACTGTTTTACCAACAAGATAAGTATTGTTGATCAAAGCTCTCAAACTAACCCAAATGCTGGGTTGAAAACGTGTACAAGGTCAAGGGGCTGAAATAAATATTGAAAAAACAAGAGTAAATCACATGACAACGTCATCATGACGTCATTTATATACAATAATTTCTGTATCAAGATTTTTGTTGGCTGTCACTTTGAAAACGAGCAAACATCCGAAAGGGTTCAAAATTGTGCCTTGGAAACGTGTACAAAGTAAAGGGCAAAAAACCCCATTTGGAGAAACACTGCTCTTTTAAGTTCGTGTCACGTGATTTGCGCTTAAACTGAACACTTTTATGAAATATTACTCCATATTCGGACCCTTAGGCATATTACAAATAAAAGAACAGAGCGTCAAGTACCCGATTTCTCCTTTGTTCTTATAGTAATCTTGCGCCGAAGTGAAAGATTACTTGTTCACTTGTGTTAAGTAGAAAAATGTGTACAAAACCTATGGGGAAAAATTAAATATTCAAAAATGAATATAAAATAAGGGGATGATGTCATCATGACGTCATCCCTTTGCAATAAATCTTGCATCGAGGTCTTCGTTGGCTATCACTTTGGGAACGATCAAAGACTGCAAAGTTACCAAAATTGTCGCTGAAAAACGTGTACAAAGTCAATGGGCTAGAAACACGTGTGCAGGAAAACTGCTCCTTTAATTTCATGTCACGTGATTTTTGTCTAAACTGGGAAAAACTTATGAAATATTATTTAATATTTGCACACTTGGGTATATTTGCGATCGAACGGAAGGGAAAATTTAGTCTGATTTCTTCTTCGTTCTGGTAGTAATTCTGGGTCGAAATTTAGGACTGCTCACGCATTATGCGGGACAATGTGTGTACAAACCCTATGTTGTGCAACAACGCCACCCATGGTTCAATATGGGACAGTTTCTTGACAATTGAAAGCCCAGGCAGGTGTGACCGTAATTCTGCAATAGCGCCCTCATAGCCTGATATAGGACAGTCCGAAAACTGCGTGCAATCTGTGTACAAAGTCTATGGGGGAAAATTAATTCTTAAAAAATCAATAATAAATAAACTACTGAAGTTATCACTGTGAATTTCTTCTAGGACCGTCCTTGGATAATCACACAACTATCCACCAAGTTTGAAATTGTTCTGATTTTCCTAGATGCCGAAGTGTAGGGGTAGAAGAACTTGGCTGAAGAAGAAGAAAAAAGAAAAAAAAAAGGAAAGAAAAAAAAAACAGAACAATTACATTATCGGTTCGGCTGAACTGCCGAACCAGCTAAAAAAAAAGGAAAGAAAAAAAAAAACAGAACGATTACAATACCTGGTTCGGCTGAACTGCCGAACCAGCTAAAAAGGGGACGTTTTAATAACTGGACATACGTGTGTATATACATATTCAGCGTTTGATGGAAAGTACATGTACCTGAATGTGGAATCTTAAGAAACGATGTCATCCCAAACACTGATTCGGACTCGTGTTGAAATACACCTCAGTTTCGCCTACCCGAGGTTTTATCAGAACTATATAGACGTTCAAAACTGAAACGAACAAGCAACGGAGTAAATCTGTGCCAGGGGACTGCATGCAACGAGGGATGAGAGAGGACAAATAAGAAAATTGCTCGGTATCAGAAATTAAAAAAATTGCTGGACACCTTATGGCATTGGGGCGCTGTTCATGTTACAGAATGGTTAGGTGTACGTGTACACGAGCATCTCTCTAAAGGGCGTATTATAGCTTTGGTGACTCTTTCTCCCTTTTCCCTATATGTATTTTGGAAAAATATTGCGGGTCGTTAGGAAGTTACCCAAAAACCTCAAAACTTTTTTTTCTCAATGAGAAAAAGTGGGGGAGGATCCAGTAGTCCGTTCCCTTGGCCAAAATGAGCGTGCTTTTGTGCGTGTCGGTGTGGGCGTGTATATTCCTGTCCCCTGGGATTTACAAAATCTTAATAAGTAATTCCTCCAGAATGTTTGGAGAATACAGAACGAAATGTAATTGCTTGGCAAAAACCTGACCAAAGTACGTTTCTCTTAGCCTATTACTATCCCACAGTCTGGATCTACGTATTGCAAATAAAAGAACTCATCTAGCACATGTACAAAACTAGAGCTTTAGATTTATCTGCAGAGTTTGGCCTACAAGTGACAGTCGACTCTCGTTATAAAGAACACTGTCATAACACAAAAGTGTTATAAAAAGCAAACTATGAGATACACAATTTCTTGAATTGTATTTTATTTGTTTCCCACTGTTGTTTGAAACAAAGATCCGGTTATTTGTCTGTTCCCTTCAACTTTATTATAACAAAGAGAGTTGACTGTACAGATCACACTCTTAAATCAAATAGGCTGAACTGTAATGCCATAAATGAATGAAGTTCGTCGTCGTAGACATGAACATGGGCGTAAATTGGTAGACATCCCCACAGCATTGTTTCAAGTGGTCGTGGGAGATCATACCATTTATCCTTTTCACTTTTTCCCCTGAAAAAAACGAAATAAATCTCGCAAAAGAATTTGCCGGAGAAGTGGCCAGCATTTGCCTTAGATCACTCCACAAAACATACAGAAACCCCCAAAATCCCGGGGCCCTCCAGCGGTTAACGTTTTCAGAGCCCACACTGTTAATACGGCTTCGCGTTTGTTTTAGTTCTAATCAAGGTTATGACTCCCCCCGACTTTTGAAAAGCGATTGACAGTCATGGGTATCAACTCAAACTTGAAAGTACATGTAGGCCTACGTGTTTCTAGAAAAAATAACTTGGAAATATACGGAAGCGTACAAGGGCCACTTTTTTTTCGAGATACTATCTCGCCGCAGCGTCAAATTGATATCTCGCCGCAGCGAATATTTCAATAGTTTCATAAGTCTTATTCAACGTGCCGTGTTCAAATGTATCTTTAGGATGAAATTCATTGAGATTTTGTTTTAGATTGTTAAAAAGGGGATGTTACATTTCCATAAAACTTGTTTTCCAAGACAAAGACAACCAAATTTTATTTTGTGGTGTGAATTTCCACATTCGAATGAGGGGTAAACTGTTTTAATTTCTTCCTACATTTTCCAAGTACCCAACAGAAGCAAGCGGACTTGAAAGTTACCTCTGAGCTTTCATCAGTTGAAATTTATTAATTTACAGTACTTAAAATGAAAAAAAAATGGAGTTTGAAAACACTACTACAAACGCAACGCATGAAATACCTCTCAGCTTTGGATGGTCAAAACATTTTAGGTTACTTAATGCCGTAATCTTCAAATATAGTACAAGTTCACACGTGTCATGCGCACCGAGCCGAAAGTGTCAACTCGTGTTCAGATGTTAATACAGACTCCATCTAATAAGTTCTTGACAAAAATGTGGTATGTGTTCACCTTTCCCAGCTCCCTGCGATGATGGATGGTTTGTGACAAGTGAACGCAAGGATGTGACGTCAAATCCAGTTCAATCCAGTTGGTGATAAAGTCTGTAATGGTCTTCTTTTCACCTTCACTTCATTTTTCTTTTTGCCTGCTGAAATCTCCTTAGTCATAGCTGATTTTAATGTTAGATTAATATTAACATCGAGATTTTGTCCAAAAGGCAACACACGTTGGCTAAAATATGCATGGGCGTTGCCATAAATTATTCGGGGGGGGGCAACCCGTCTACTTAAAACAATGACATTTAACTGCGGGAAGAGGTTCTATTTTCTTTTTTTTTCAGGCAAATATTTATGTGTCATTTCATTTTAAATATTCACTTCTTTGGCTGTTTTCCTTTTCTTTGTTCTTTTCAGGGTCCCCCCTCGTGGCGCTTATGTAGATAGGATTATTTAAAATGAAAAAGAAAAGGCACCGTAATCTTTTCAATAGGCAGTCTACCAGGGAGTACGAGTCAATCTACCCCACTTGCGGATATGAAAATTCATACCCCAAAAGAGATTTCTTTTGTGTTGGAAATCAAGCTTGGTTGACATGTAACCGTCCCCTTTTGTTCTAATTAGAAATCTGAAACCAAATCTCACTGCATTTCACCCTAAAGATACATTCGAAACGGCAGGCTGAATAGGACTTCTGAAACTATTGAAAAATTTGCTGCGGCGGGATATCATGTACCAGGCAAGATATGGGACGAAAGGGTACCCCCTTACCTGTCCAATCCCTATACACACTCTAGACTATTGTTACCTAACCCACACCCCATAAAAGTCTGTACAGAATGCCTGAGATTCCGATTAAACAATGACCAACACAAAGGCGGGGGGGGGTTTCTCTCCGTTCCATATCTTGCTTCAAATGGCATATCAATTTGACGCCGCAGCAAGTTCTTAAAACTCGCCGCGGAGAGATACACATTCAACAATGCGAGTTATTATGTTGGAAAAAAATTGCAAATGGCCCTTATACGCTTCCGTAGAAATACATATCTCTTAAAGAAAAAAATACAAAAACCCTCGATTTTGTCCCAAAATAGAAATGTTTCTTAATAAACGCCTCATGAGAACGAACTGGAGAAAAAACGTAACTTTTAGTGAAATACAAACGCGCGTATATCGGGGAGGGGGTCTAAGGGTATATTCCCCCACACTTTTGAAGGGGGATGGGTTTATCCCAACATTTCTAATCACAGCGGATTGTGAAGAAATTTCGGATTGAGGAAGTTGATAGAATGCTGAATTGGAGGACTGACCTGTTGATCAGAAATTTAGACTGTTTTGGAAATTAAGGAAAACTTGAACGTATTGCTGACAATTGTATAAGATGTGAATTAATGGGGATTTGAATCGCTGATATTTATTGAAGTGAGCATCTTCCATTGGTTATAGGAGTTGAACAGTATAAAAAAAGGTCAGTTTTAACTTTTCAGATGTGTAATTAGCGGAAGTGATTCACTGATATTTAAATACAGGTCAGGTACCGTGCATTGAACTATTTGAGGCATTTTTTGTCGACTTAGAATAATCCATGAGTAGAGATTTCCCTGCAGTTCCAAAGTGTGTATAAATACTTTGAATAAAATTAGGTGTATTTTTTGTACATATTTCAAATCGGTGTGTTGCCGCGTTGTTTTTGCAAAAGTCTAGGAAAACTGGTGACGTTGATGTAACATTCTGCATGAATGTAATATGCATTTCAGATGTACATCGGTATCGTGACCATCACCCCCATACATGTATAACGTCATACGGTGTCAGTACCCCTCCCCCGTTTTTCAAATATCGATAGCTGGGCAAATCAACCCCCACAAATCCCTATCCCCCTAAGTTCTGGCACGGGACTTTCGTACAAATACCCTGAGGAAAAAACATCGTTCATACTATTTGCACGTGTACATTAATTTAACGGAAGAAATAAAATACGTTTTTTTGAGTAACTAACTATAAGCAGTAAAAGTTTTACATTCTACAAGTGTATGTACATACTTAATGGCTTAAATAAATAAAACGAGTGTTTACATTTTTATTTATATTTACTTGTACATTATATTTACATGTACATACAGTTTTGTTTCACACAGTCAATTAATACAAGAAAACTGAAAAGATTTATAACGGAAATAAATAAACCAGTGCAGTGCCGAAGTCTCTGTTCGTTTCTTTGTTTTTTTCTCTTTTGGGGAGGATGTTCACACAATTTACTTTGGAGCATTGTTCATTGACAGTTATTGGCCAAGCTGCAAATAGAGTAAATCCGCCCGTCAATACTTAACATGTTTTTCCAGTGTCCAACTAGTTGTGTATTCGAGGTTCTACTTAAATTCCCATACCGTAGTTGATTGTATAGTTAGTAATTTCTATCTTTGGAAGTATCAGAGTAGTTTAAGGAACCTTGAAAGCACTGTATGTATGTACATGTGGATTGTCATCTTTTGGAATGACTGATTTGGTTAGTTAGCTCAAGGATCTCTCCTTGAAGTGACTAAGTCTAGCGTGGGCTGTCATGAACGCAGTAATGACAACATACATTTGTCCCAGAGTTATTTTCTACAAATACTTCTTTGTCGACAAACTGCACTTCGGCTATTGGATAGTTGAAAAACCTGTCCTCTGGCAACAATCTTCAACCGCTCTTTTGATGCTGGTGAAGTACCTGATGATTTAAAAACAACTAAAGTTATCCCGATATACAAAACTAGTGACCCATCTCTTATTAGCAACTACTGCCCTATTTCTATTTTACAGTATTTCTCTAAATTACCAGAAAGACTGGGAGCAATTCGAACGTACAACTTAATTGATAATGTAACATTTAACACAATACTGATTTAGAGCCAACTACTCAACTCAACTTGCACTGATCGACCTTGATAAAAATAAGTTCATCACTCGACAACTGTTTTGATAAAATAAGTTCATCACTCGACAACTGTCTTTATACGACTGGGTTATTTTTGGATCTGTCAAAGACTTCTGACACAAAAGATCATAAAGAAACTGATTAGTAAACTAAATAAATATGGAATTAGAGTTGCTCTAGAATGGTTCAAAAATTACGTAAGCGACAGGAAACAGTATGTTGTATGGTAGAACATCAACTCTTCATTTGCACCAATCAGACGTGACGTCCCTCATTGCTCAATACTTGGTCCTATACTTTTTCTGATTTACAAATATGATATCTGTAACTCGTCGAGTATACTCTCCTTTATTTAATTTGCGGATGACACTAATGTTTTCCATTGCAGTAAGTACTTACCTAAGGCAATTCACACTATTAATCGGAAACTATGCAAAATCTTCGAGTGGCTTGAATGTGCTTATTTATCCATTAACTTCAATAAAACCAAATGTATGTTGTTTGCTAATTGTAAAGTTACTAGGAATATCACTGTTTACTTGAATAATACACAGATAGAACAAGTTGATACCTGTAAATATTTAGGTGTAATTAGTGATAACAAACTTTCTTGGAAGCAACATTGGCAAAAAGTCCTCATGTCACTTTCTCGGAACCAAGGCAAAAAATTAAGAACACTTAAACATGACCGATATCTTATTCTTAATTTATATACCTTGTCCATGCCACACCTTCAATATTGTATTTTAGCTTGGGATAACACTAACCCCTCCTATTTGTACCATTACCCATTGTGTATTATGCAAAAGTCAACATTAAGAGTAATCAATAACTCGAGATCCACAGAGCATTCTGCACCGTTGTTTGGTAAATGCAAAACCTTGTCAATCTTTGTTTTATATAAATACCACCTCGGAGTACTATCTTTAAATTTGAAATGAAAAATCTTCCCGTAAATATTAACTCTTTTAAAAGTTTTGCGATAGAGCTCTTGCATGGTTACCTACAATGGAGAGTGTATCTTCGTATAGAACACATTGGACAAGCATGACACACGCATCCCTTAAATTCATGAAAGGTATGGTTTACTTACTGCATCTACCTTTTATTTCCCAATATCATTTCTTCCTGGTTCAATGCATTTTCAAAATGCACTCCCTTAGAATGATTCATCCATGTCACACTGACGTAAATGTCAATATGCATGATTAAGGCCCACTTTGCACTACCGTAGTCAAGTGGTTCTGCTATGCGATGGGATGCGACAGTGCTCGTGTTCCATGATCACAATTTGCCTCACTCTGTCCAGGAGTACATGAATGTAAATCGATAGAAATTAGATTGAGTTGCTACACACAGAAACGGATGGCCCAGATAAATGTTTTTCTTATGGTGTGTGGTTTTCCTGGCTGGGAAAGGTATCTGTCCTATGCCAGGTCTTTGCTACAAGAGTTAGTTTTCTTAAGGTAGTCTTAGCCTCCTTCCAGGCATTGGATGCAGCAATCCATGATGAAGGTAGTCTGCTGTTTGTGGCTCTCCACACTCTCACCTATCTGAGTCCGCTATGGTAGGTTCCGCCCATCTCCAGTCTGGAGCTTGTTAATGCAGCATCATTCCTTGCGGGGATGATTCTTCCAGTTGGAGCTGTGGAGATTGGCAGCGTGGTTGTATCTCTCACCGAGCTGGATTCTCCTCCATTCAGTAAGGGGCCTGTGGTGTCCTGTTGGGCCGTGCCACTGTAATGGAGTAATAGCAGTGAAGTGCTTTGAGACTTTGGTGCAAAAGTACTACATTTGAAGATACGGTCCATCATTTACTGTTTTCCAAATCTTGAAAGTGACTGATAAAATGACGGTTGAAAAGCACACTTGGTTTAAAGATGGTTATCCCTAACCCCCTAGGGGGTATGTAAATTTGCATTAATCAAAAGATTCAGGACTGTTATGGTAAAATGTGACTGAAGAATTTTTCTGGCAAGCTGTCATTCTGAATAAAACCATGAAGGAAGGCCATTTCCAATGATGCGTCTAAAGATGCATTTTTTGGAAAATTGCCCTGAGATATATGCACAAACGTTAAACAATACACACACAAGTACTCAAGTGTGGTTACTGTAATTCCTATATTCAGTGCGTGACAAATTCATATGCACTATTCACTGACCCGGAACTTCATGAGATTTGTTCTCAGGCACCACTCTTTAAATTTTGAGTAATTTGTTGCCTCAAGGGAAGATCACTGATGACCCACTGTTGTTGTCCAGAGCCAACTACACATACATCTGGCATCTATATACAGAACCTAAAATTGTAATGTAACATACAAATTTTAAACTCCTGATGTGTTGACTTCCTAAGATTTACCTTTCTCCTGATATGCTTTAAAACCAACCAAACAGGCTGCCAACAATAAACTCCTTTGTCTGGTGAGCCTCATCAATGAGTGAAAACATGTTCCCTTATCTAGTAGGAGTTATTACAATGTGGTATCACAGTCGAGACCCGGTATGGATATGGGGCATTTGAACACATCCACGCCTTGTTCATGTTCTTTTTGACCACTAGCAATGGTACAGCTCCAAAAAAGTTTTTGTGATGCGCAAGTTCTTTTCTCTATAAAGTTGAAGCAACTGTTGGTATTAGTTGTTTGTTCAATGTTTTCATTCTTCAGTGCACTTATGATGATTCACCTTATGGGAGTTCTTCTCATTTCATTTTACTCACGTGGTAACTCCTTTTACCTGCTGAACACAACATGCTTTCAAAACCTTTGAGTAACTGTATCCTGGTGCAAGTTTGTCACTGATATTGAGAACCTTTAGCATTTGCTTTTTTTCAACGCCATATACATGTACATATCAGATCTTGTAACAATGACTTTTAGATGGTCTTTATTTCATCACAATGTTTACTGGATACCTTTCTGAAGTGAAGCAGAGTCTAGTAATTAACAGGGGTTCTGGAGTCAAGTCATCTAGTTATTTCCCAACCTCAGCTGGATGAGTGTGTGACACTCTTGTAGAGTACACCTGTATGAGACACAAAGGGAAGCATAAACCTTTAAAGCAGTGGGCAAAAACCTCTAATACCAACAAAAAGGTAATCAACAACACTCGCCAACACACAAGAAGCCCCGCTACACAGAGTGTTGAGGTTAAAGAGCATTGGCAGAGGTTACACTGACATTCAAAGAAAACTTGTCAAGGTCTCTCTTTGTCCTTTACTCGTGTTTTATAGTAAAACATGAGCAGATTGATTTTATGCATTGTTTTGAATCAAGCACAAGTAACTTGGTCAGCTGTATTGATTTTTGTAAGCCATGCACTTAGATAACTACTGTGGAAATGCTGCTTTGGAGAAAATACACTAGAACGAACTGTGCTGTAAACCAGAAGTGTTTGCACTACAAATCACAACTCTTTAATACAGTAACTCACTGTCTCATCTATTGTCAAAGAAGCCTCCCTTGGAGAATTTTATGGATTTGTCTCGAGGTTGGTAGCTTCACTGTACTCAAAGCAATGGTGCATTCTAGGCTATACACGTCAATGGATCCATATGGTACTGACTCTTGTTTTGCACTACTTTCCCCACATGAATTCAACCTGCAAGGAATTGAAAGGGTTTAAGTTTTGATTTAATGCAGAAAGTGTTACTGCCGACATGCAGTGATTGACACTAGCCGGGGGGGGTGGAGGGAAAGGAAGCTTTGTCTAGCTGGTGGATGACTGGTGAAATTTCAGACCTTCGAGGGCAGTATTGCAAGTACCTCATGGACACTGCATCATCAGTAACCCTCCCATCAACAATACTTCTTGGCATTATGAGTTCTTCCTTAGATGAAGAGAATGAGGAGGAAGAAGAACTGGAGGATGAGGATGAGATGGAAATCCCACATTCCCAGGTACAGATGACACAATGCAAAAACAGTGTTCAGGATCACAGCCAAATCCAAGCAGGTGGAGTCACTTGATTTCCCTGAAGAAAAAAAATTCAAGACCTTTAAATTAGTTAGTATATATCATTTCAGCAACGAGGTGCAAGAAACGTAATGCATGTACCCGTATTCTTCACGCAGTGTAGCTGGATGTCATATTTCAAATTCCTGTTTACATCATTTTTATTTTGAAAGGAAAAATTGAATTTGAATCTGTATACGGGTGTTGTTCATAATCAGCGGAACAGCTGCCGCTAACATAAACAAGAAATGACAATTTAACTGAGGCCAAAAATGTACAGAAAGTAGTTGTAAGTATGGTTGTGAGATTACATTCCAGAGAGAATACATTTTCCACAAGTTGTATAACCTACTAACTCCCAAGAGGAATGGGAAAGTTTTGAGACACTTGGTGGCAGCAAACATACTGGTCCCACGTGATCAGTCCATTACAATTTGCATTATTATGAGCATACACGCTTTAGTTCAAGTGTGATGCTAACAATAGTGGACTGGCCAAATGGGACCACTATGTTTGTTGCCATCAACCATCTGAAAGTCTCCCATTAAGTCCATCTTTCCAGCTCTTCAGCTTTTTTCACATAGTATACCTGAGGTTAATAGTGTGTTGGGTCTTGATAAAACAGTTTATGCATGATGATGCGCAAAAACAAGAGGCCTTGAACAATGGTCTGGCTAAAAAGCTTCATAGAACAAATTATGTGCAAGTTGGCAATGCGAACAAAGATCTGGCTAGAAAGCTTGATCGAACAAATTATGCACAAGTCCGAGACACGAACAAAGGACCGGCTAGAAAAGGTTAATAAAAAACAAAGATACAATCTTTGATAAAAGCAGTTTATGTAAGACTTGGAGATTCGAACAAAGTACCAGCTAACAATCTTAATTGAACAAGTTATGCATGGGTCTGAGATACAAAACCAAACACTGACAAAATAAATGCAAATGATTGACATGAAATCACCTCGCCACTGGTAATCAGCATTACAATAACTACAGTGTACATTACTTTCCTCAGTCACCCCGAAAAGGAAATCACTGAGGGGAACACTGAGTGTCGCGCTGTGGTGGAGCCTTTCAATGGCAAAGTCTACGTCAAGATCCACAAGTGTTTCCAGAAGGACAGGGATTTCTGGAGCAGTCCAAGGGAGTCAGTGTGAGGGTGCAGGAGTGAAAAAAGCAGGTGGAGGTAATGCCGGCTATCACCAAGGCCGTCGGAGACTTGGAGGTAAGCACACAGAATTTTTCAAGTAATACATGTACATGTTGTTTTCAATGTTGATTGTTGCCATCAAAATAACTAATGCACCAGCAAGGTCATTGGTGTTTTTATTGTTATTTACAACACAGGCATAAAAAATTAAGAAAAAGATCTTGGCGACGAGAAGACTTCCGAGAGTGAGTTCATGTGGGGTTCCAGTCTTCACATGGATGTGGTGATTGACTAGGAGAAAAATGAAGATGACAAAGTTCTGTTTGATTATCAATTCCGATACTGCAGGTGGACAAAATTTGTAGGACAACTGTTACATGTAAATGTAACAAATGAAGCCTGCTGATTGAAAAAGGTTTCACAAATACTTGTTGTCCATGTCACAAAAGGCCGAGAAGTATTTCAGTCAGGCTGTCGAAAGAGTTGCTTACCAGTCTCTAGTTACATGTAGATCAGAGTTCAGTTTTGAAGACAAAGTTTATTTCATCCAAATTAATGACATTGGAGGAATGGAATTCAATATTTACAAAGTACATGTATGTCATCAGGGATTTACTAAAGCTGACCTCATATCCACCTTACTACAAGAGTATACTCCACTTGCAAAAGACGGTAAATACTGATTGGAGAACCACTAGGTTTTACCTCCTCCCCAAGATCCATAGGACAGGTAATCCAAGGAGGCCCATCGTTTCCAGAAATGGATCGCTCACTGAACATATATCACTGTTCATTGACACTTTTCTCAAACCCCTCGTTCCACAGATCCCGTCATGTATCCATGACACGGCAGACTTCCAACGCAAGCTGGAAAACATCAAGAACCAGATTCCCAGCACAGCCGTCATTGGGACCTTTGATGTTTCTTCCCTCTATACTAACATTCCCTATGAAGAAGGTATCCGTGCCTGCTGCTCTGCTCTCATGAAGAGCGGACACACAACTCCCCCATCAGTGATGTCGGGACGCTTATGAGACTTGTACTAACCAAGAACAATTTCTCCTTCACGGGCAAACACTACCTACAGGTACATGGCACTGCTAGGGGCACCCGCATGGCTCCCTCCTTTGCTTGCCTCTTCATGGGTAACTTTGAAGAGCACATACTTACTTCAGCACCATTTTGGATTTGGTGGTGATACATTGATGATGTATTTTTCATTTTGGGCAGAGACAGTGGCAGTCTATACATCTTCATTAACCATATCAATTCTTTCCACAGGACAATTATGTTCACTTTGGAATATTCCCTCCATCAGGCCAACTTTCTTGCTGTCAGCATCCAGAAGGAGAACAACCTCGTGACTACTGACCTGTATCCCAAGCCCACAGATACCCATCAGTATCTTCACTCATCCAGCTGTCACCCTAGACACTGCAAGACTGGCATTGCATACAGCAAAGTACTCAGGCTGAGACACATTTGTTCTTATGATTCAGATTTCTCCTGTCATACACAGGAACTGAAGAGGCATTTGATTACAAAAGGCCACAGCTATCAACAGGCTCAACGCTCCATCAATAGGGCCCGCTCTGTCCCTAGAAGTTTTGCACTCAAGGAGAAGACCCCCGTGAAGAAACAATCTCCAGGGTTCCCTTGGTCACCACTTTCCATCCTCATCTTCCTCCCCTCTGCAAAATAATCAACGACAATCATCATATCCTCCACACTTCAGACCGCTTAGCCAGTGCCATCCTAGAAACCCCGCCTGTGGCCTACAGGTCAAAAGAGAAGTTACCAAAATAAAGTGTGATATTTCTGTCCTGTCACCAGCCCCAATACATGTACATGTAGGTAAAAGTAATCTTTTCTGGCAACAGGACAAGTCAGTGTGATCTCCACACAAAAAGTCAAGTAGGCCTGAAGTTCAATTCATTCTTATTGTATTTGATGGGTAACACGAAATGCACACAACACATACAATCTTGGAGTATGCTATGTGTACTACAGAAGGTAATGGTCAATGCATTTGAGCAAAGTGAAAGACAGATGTCCGTGTGGTATGATATGTGCAGGTCATTGACATTTGACTTCTCAAGACATTAGTGCAGTAACTTCATTCAGTGACTGTAAAAAACAGGTAAACTCTTCGCCTTCTCTGTGCCATGGAATTGGTGGATGATTTGAGTCGTGTGCCGGACTCGCTGGGCAGCGTCAGCACAGGCCAGCGCGGGGCCCCGTGGTCGGGGGCCCAGACCGCGAAGGTGACGTGGAACTCGCCTTGGTTGGCGGGCGAGCTGGAGTCATTCCTTGTGGAGAATCTGGAACAGTTATCCAGGAGCGGGGGGCGGAAATTGGAAGGTGTCGAGTGCGCTGCTTGGGGGGATCTTGGGTTAGGTCCCCTGGAGAATGCAGCCAAGTCTGCGCAGTCCCCGGGCGACTTCCCCCTTCCCAAAGTTGATGCGGTGAGAAAGGTGCAGTTCCGTTTTGAGCACAACCATTTCACCGCAGTCGCTGGGGAGGGGGCATCGCCAGGCGACACCCTCCCAACCCCTCACTAGTACACCCATATCCGGCGTCCGCGGGGTGCCCTCTAGCGGCGGGGACACACTGGGAGAGGCGTTCCAGTCAGAGCGCCCTCAGGGTGGGTCCACGGCTGGGGGGTCCCGATGGGAGCCAGATGGAAATTCATTCATATCTTGTGGTAGCATTGAGGCGCCCTCTTGCGGTACCGTCGTGGCCCAAAAGAACGTTCCTCTCAGAGCGTGGGTGGGCGGCTGCCGCAGGGTTGGAGCCTCTGTGCGAGGTAGCTGAAGCTTGTAATACTGGCTATAGTATGGGGGCGCCTTCTTGCGGCGCCGCAGTGGCTCAGGAAGCATCCCTCTCGGAGCGTGGCCGGGCCGTGGCGGCGGCCGCGGAGGCGGGGCCCCGGTGCGAATTGATGGGAGCTAGAGGGCCCATGGCAGATTTCAGAATGCCCTCGAGCGCCGGGGACGTGGCTGGCATGGCGTACCATCTGGAGCGCTGCGAGGCCACGGTCCTCGGGAGGGGGTTTCGAGACAGGCTAGCTGGAGCGTGTGAGATAAATAGTGAGATGCGGATGCCCCCGCACGGCGAAACTGCGACGGGTGGTGCGATTAGGGCGGACCCCCGCGCGGGGATCCGCACACATCTGTATGAAGCGGATCCCCACTTGGGAATCTGCAATGTGTCTGCGTGAGGCGGATCCCCTCGGATCCACACACAGGCACATGAGGCGGATCCCCTCGGATCCGCATACAGACTTACAAAGTGGATCCCGGTGTGGGGGGAGCCGATCAGAAGGACCGAAGACCAGTGCTACTTCCGGACCGGTATGACGGAAGCTCGTCCTGGGCGGATTACCTCACGCACTTAGACAGTGTGGCCCCGTCAATAAATGGAGCAACACCGAGAAGGCGGAGTACTTGGCCTCCCATCTGCGTGGACTGGCCCAGGAGGCATTCAACGACTTGTTGCCGGAGGCCCGGAGGGACTACGTGAGCATCCTTGAACACTTCGAGCGGCGGTTTGGAGTTGCTTCGCAGGTGCCGCTCCATCAGGCTCAACTTTCCATGCGGGTGCGCGGTCGGGGAGAGTCCCTGGAGGAACTGGGGAGGTCCATCTGATGGTTAGTCCTCCGGAGTTACCCCACCTTGCCCACGCAGGCGCGTGAAGATCTGGCAGTTGAGGCCTTCCGGAACGCCCTGGGGGACGAACAATTGCAGCGCCATGTCTTCGCATGTAAGGCCACAACCCTGGCAGAGCTGATTACCCTGGCCACTCAGATGGATGCCTTTTTGGAGTCCCAGGCTTATCAGCGGAAGGGTAGGATCGGGGCCAAGGAGGTCCGAGTGGTCGAGAACCCTCGGCAGGTACGCCAGGCAAGGCGGGGGCGGCAGGTGGAGACCCACCCTTGCCGGGTGCCCCCTCGCAGGTCCGGTGCTATGGCTGCTGCGAGTATGGGCATTTCCGCCGGGATTGCCCGCGTGGGAAGGGGAAGGGCGGCGCCGTCCAGGGCTGGCTGCCGGCGGAGCCAGTCTCGACGGCGCCGGCGGGGCCGGCCCCTCCGGCGGATTCGGACCCCCCGCGGAGCCGCCCGCCATAGGCGGAGGACGAGTCCCTGGTTGCGACAGCCGACATGGACGGAGAGGAGAATGACTCGATTTTGGATGGGTTTCCCGAGGTCTGGGACCTGAGCAAGCTAGCTCAGGAGTATCTCCGACCTCGGCGCCTGGGTCAAAAGCTGGTGGTCCAGATGGGACACACTGCTCCTATTCCGAGGGGTCTTGCAAGTGAAGTGGGCAAGGGCCTACGGGTGGCCCCCCACCTGGAAGATCGCCGTCCAGCAGGCCAGGGTGCCAGAGGTTCTACTTCTTGCCCACAACCACCGAACTGCTGGACACCTCAGGGTCACTCGGACCGTGGCCCGACTCAGGCAGGCTCCTGTGTATTGGAGGGAGATGAGAGGGCAGGCTGAGGAGTGGTGCCAGAAGTGTCATCTCTGCGGTTCTAAGAAGTCCCCGCCGCGTCCCTGGAGAGCTCCGCTTCGACAATACCTGGTGGGGACCCCTGTGGAGCGGATCACCATTGACCTTACCGGACGCCTGCCCTGAACCAAGGCCGGGAACACCAGTATAATGGTAGTGGCGGACTATTTCATGAAGTGGGTGGAGGCGTTTCCCCTTCCAGATCAGACGGCCGAGACTGTGGCCAAAACCCTCCTGGGTCACCCTTCGGGACACTCCTCGAGATCCACACGGATCACTGGACCCTGTTGACGGGGCAAAGTCGGGACGCCCGGGCCGGAGCGGCGGCGTGTCGAGCGGGGAGAACTCAGCCATAAGCAGCTAGGGAGGCTGCGCGCCGGCAGAGCCATTGCCGTGCGAGCCGGAGGTGGGGGGGAGCGTGCGTGACTCGAAAGGGGCGGCGGGTTCGGCATCCGGCACAATTCTGCTCTACGCTAACTCCTGAATCTCCCTCTGTTTCTCTCCCCGGGGTGGACCGGTTGGCCTGCCCCAACTGTCAGCGAGAATTCCGCCAGCGGACCAACTTGCGGCGACACCTGAGGTCGGCATGTCCGGAGCTGTTCGCCACCCGACCTGTGAGCGGGGGTGTGGCCGCTGCTTCTACTGCTCGGACATGCGGGATCGGCACCACCGACACTGCGACCACGTCCTCGTTGGCCAGGTTTGGGCGGAGGATCCTGACGTCCCAGAGGTCTTTGCCAGTGGCGGGGAGTTGGGGGGTGACGAGTTCCCCATGGACCAGTCACTCCCCCCTGCCGGTCCTCCCGAGGGAGCCGCCCGGACCCGGGGCCGGCCTGAACGACGAGACCAGTCGGACTCGCCTTCCAGTGCGGCCCAGGGCCCTCGGGCCCCTGCGGTGGCCGCCGCGGCCGGAGCCGCCCCTTGCGTCGCTCAGTGGAGACGGATCGCAGACGGAGGTAGAACCCCCAGCCCCGGTTTGGAGCGGGGGCCACCAGAGTCTGCCCCCCGGCTCCTGGGTGACGTATGCGGGGGGATCCGCCTGCGACTTGGGGTGCGAGCCACTCTGCAGGAGGAGTGGGCCACCAGAGACACAGACACCATGATGGACCCACCCCTCTGTGAGCTTCACTACAGCCAGTGGTGGTCGGAGGTCCAGCGGGAGCCCCCTCCACCGCCCACCGGAGTCCGTCCCCCGAGAGCAACGAAGAAACGCCAGGGGGCACCACGGCTACCGGAGTCTCCTCCACACTGGACCCTCCCCATGGTAGCAGAGAAGACCCTCGAAACCCACCAGACTTGTACTTGTTGCTTGGTTTCACTCCTTGTAAGCTGGGCAGGGGCGACCGGGATGGCCTCGGGCTGGCCCGCCGGGTTGTGCCGCCTCGTTCGGTGATGAACAAGAGTCCTCGGAGGGGGCGGTGTAGCGCCGGCGGGTCCGGCTGGTGGGGGCGCCAGCTCGGACCCGCATAGAGTTGGCTGGCTGCCCCCGCTGGTATGCGAACGGCCCGCGGTTTTCCCGCCTCGCGCCTGCGCAGTCCCTGCCGACAGGTACCATGTTTAGAGCTTGTCTGAAAAACACATTGTTGTGGATGCTACAGCAATAAAACAGAGATTTCGTGACCATAACAGCGAGTTGCGGCTGTGTGTGAATCTATACTAGCGTCGAACCCTGATCCGTAGGACACGCTACAATATTTTTCGATATATGCACAAGACTGTACTGATTATGTTCTGCTATATGATTTCATTCATGTTTGAATATTTGTAATATACAGAATATACTTCCATTAGTGCCCACTTTTTCTTAAAATGCTTGGCCAACAGTACTGCATGTAGTACTGGCCCTAGCTTTACAGGCACAAGAACATGTACATGTTTGTTGACCTGAAGTGGAAAGGGGGGGGGATAAACCTTCTGTCCCTTCCAGGTGACTGTATCAACTTCACCATTTCTTCCGGAGTGCTCTGCTCTCAGAGAATGCTGAAGAGTTTATATGTGCTGCACACATACCACCTCCTCTGTAATCATTTGCCTACAGGTACTTTTTGACGGCACCTACTTGTACATGAACGTCTTCAGTAAGAAGTAACCCTTAAACTGACTGCACATCAAAGGTGTCCATAATAACGATGGAGAGGATGAACAATTAGCCACGAGGGTACAAGGTATGTTATATGAAGGATGAGGAAAACAGAACAACAGTTGTCATTTCTACTTTTACGGCCACTCATGCTAGACTTAAATTGTATAGTGTCCTTAGAAAGTCCAATACACATCCATGTCAAGAGGAGTGAAATGAATGCTGACCCAGCACACTTAACACTGTCTTGTCCTAACTTCAGGCATGCAACTTGGACTTTGACAAAAACTGAGGAAATTCCAATCTTTACAAGACTTTGTACAGTTTGAGATGAAAATGAGGAAATCAGCTGTTCCAAGGAAAAGTTGCATGTCTGTAACTTGGAATAGATCATTAAAGTAAAAAATATGATTGAATATCAAATTTATTGAGATCAGCAGAAGACAAACAAAAAAGAAAAAAAGACATGACAGTTATCATTTTTAATAAAACCGGCAAAAACTTTAATAGCCGGATGGCAATTAAGAGAACAAAATGAAGGTTACATGTCCATGTACATGTAGGTAATGCTTTAACTCAAGTAGAGAGTTGGTAATTAAACAATCAGAATAGCAATGAGACAGAATCCCCCCCCTGACTGCAACAAAACTTTCTTGAAGATCAAATTGGAGTATTCAGGTGTACTATAAACTTGCCCAAATGAAGATTTGGAATACAATCTTGAATACAAAGGGAAGAGGGGATATGACTTGAGTGCAAAAACCTCCAGAAGGTCCAGGGTTCAGAGCGCTTGGAAAATTTATATGTACATGTACCAGTACGCCCAACAGTTTCAAGGGTCTGCTTGAACCAGTGAGAATTTTTACGTGATTTTGTTTGCAGGCCATATAATGTATAGTTGTAAACAGCATACAGATTTTCAATGAGGAAAACTACTGCTGTTTCATGACCACCCATGCCACACTTAAATACAGGCGATTCACAATGTGCGCCATCAAGAGTTTGCAATATGTTGGCCAATCATAATGCGCAAAATTTGTCGACCCTCTCCAAAAGCGGATTGGGTCGACAAATTTCGCGCACTGTGATTGGCCAACGCGTTGCAAACTCTTGGTGGCACACTATTGTGAAACGGCCGTATTGTGCAATGTCCTTTAAAGTTAAAATAATACAACACTGACAGTGTGAAAGGCTATTCCCTTTCCCAGGGTGATCATTAAGGTTAACTAACCAACCAAATCAGTCCAAAAGATGGCAGTTACTGGTAAGTCTACGTGTGCTTGCAGAGTTTGTTTTGGGCAGACCAAAACATTTATTACACCTAGATGTTAGATGACTGGGAAAACATATAGTAAAGTCCAAGGATTCACACTCAACTTCTGAGACGGCCAAGATAACCTTGACCTGGTGGTCCTCATGGTAAAAGATTCATTCCAAGTCACTTTCCATAGACAATAAGATGTGTTACAACAAAAGGGTATTACAGACCATTTCCACACACTTCCTACAGATATCAGCTGTCGTAACAAAAGAACTTTCAGTAAAGTACTGTTCACATTTCATCCAAAACTGTCATAGCAGAGACACCTTCCTCCAACTCTAAATACTCACAAATGTAGTTTCCAAGATGGTCCCACATACTAGTTGCTGTTTTGACCTTTGTGCTTTGTTTACATAGTACTATTTGCATTCTGAGCATAGTTACATGTATGTGCATGCGAAGCTTGAACTGTAAAGGATTATGGGGCAATTTGGGGCACATGAAAGGACATGGCAGAAAATGGGGAAAACTACTGTCTTTTACCTAATGACAATGATTGGAAATGGAAGCTCAGTGCACTGTGAATGTTTGATAGGATGCCTGTTTGAAGAACTGTCCTGTATTAAATGTTCGCTGAAATTGCTGTGAAACTGACTGTTATCTGCCTCTCTCAAGTGATTGACTCTAGGCCCAGGCTACGGCATATTGTGAGACAAACTGTCAGTAAATTCCTATCATTGGGTTTGAGTACAAAGACTAAGAATAAAAATAAGATTCAAATAGTTGAGAACTGTGAACATTAAAACAAGTGAAGTTTTGCATAATAAAGAGTTTCCCATTAGAGTTTGTATGCATGAGTCAGATTTGATCAGTGTGTACATGTATGTGAAATGGATCTACCAAGTCTGCTTATCTCTTAAAGAGAACTTTGAGAAGATCGTTTAATAGAGAAAAGTCGAGTTCAACCAAGGATAAAACATGATTCCCAAAGATAATATCGTGGCTCACTAAGCATATGACAAACGGACCACAAGGACTCCAAGATTGTTCAAAGCTGAATGGGAAAAAAAGGGACTCGTGTTAAAGTGCAGCATAACATGTTTGTTAATTAAAGTTTGAACCAAAAAAGAAAACTTCAACTTTACTCTGAATTTGAAGCAAACAAGTCCCCTGAGAGATGAGATTTGATGGAATGTTTCAAGATTGATTTGCTTCATCAAAGAGGCAAGAAAAAAAAGCCAGGGGCAGTTTCAAGAAAGAGGAGGAACACTGCAAGATACGCTGTGTGTACAAACCACCTCATCACTGATTTTATGGAGATGGCAAATTTTATCGTCATGATCTACTATTGCAAGGGGGGGGTTAATGCAATTCCACCGTTCAAAATAACAGAGGCAGAGCCTGATAAGAGGAACAACTTTCATCAAAAGGGACACCCTGAGCTGCCACCTGCACCAAAGAAGGGTATCCTGCTATAAACATTACTCATAATTAAAACCTTCCTTGCTAAGGACCGCATATCAACAAAGGAAATCATGAAAAATTCAACAATGCTTAAGGGAGGATGAAGAAGCAAAAGGTTTGGAGAACTGTAGAAAGAAACTGAAAGGAAACAATAAGGTGTTATAAAGCCAGCTCAAGACAAAGTATTGTAAGGGAGAGAGGGAACTATGTTGGGTATCATTCCATCCAAACAAGGGGCAAAATTCCCAGGTCATGTGAACGAAACTGGTCAAAGGAACTGCTGCTCTATGACCATTACTTGCTCACATTAGATACCCAGCATAAAACAACATCTGAAACTTAAGCTGGTAAACTTGTATAGAGGTTGCATTTCAACAATACAGTGTCCACATGTACTTATGGTTTGGCAAGAGACATTGTTTCACGCCATACAACCAGCTACCAGTTGTACACATGTATGATCATCACCTTTTGCAATGCGGTTAGAATGATTGTGGGATGGACTGTTTTTTGTCTAGCAAGAGATTACTTTAAATCATTGACTTGGCATACCAGGGATCCCAGAAGTCTGTAGAGGAAACTGGCTGCGCTGGTATGGTCACCTACAACGGATGGACACTGTACGCTGGCCTAGGATGAGGGTCCTAGGCTATGAGGTAACTGGCCGATTTCCCCCCTGGACGCCCTAAGAAACAATCGAAAGGCAACATCCAGGAGGACCTGAGGGCCCTGAAATTATGGCCTGAAATGGCACTGGACAGAGAGAGGTGGAGACATGCAGTAAAACCCCCTCGGCAAGTGAAGCCAACTATAGGAAGGACCCGTCCAACCCCTGCTTGTAGGGGAAGAAGGACGTAAAACCGAAGATGATGATGATGACTTCATCAAGTGTTGTAGTCGAGTCAATCTCAAGTCCGTGTAAGTCCATTTGTGTCCATCACAGGTTCATCAGAAGTCATCCACCAGTCTTAAGTCACAAGCTACTGCATGTGCATGTATTCAAATCAACTGGGACAAAAGTATTCCTTTTACTGTGAGTCACTTGACATGCGTACACCTTATGGTCTTGTAAATGGACGTGTGATGGACTCCACTATGTTCATTACTGCTTACATTTTTGCAGATTTATCATGGTGCACTTAATATACAACAGGAAAAACCTACCGGGTAAACAGTAATGTACATAATGGTATGAAGAACAGTATGAAGGGAGCACAGATTTCCAACAGATGAAACTGAGCTACTTGGGAAATTGAGTAATGCAGCTGTTTTGAATACATGTATGTAGTGTGAGACAGAAACATCTGTACTGCTCCCTTTCTCTGAGGGTTCAGTCAGATGAATAGCCAGATGAGAAAAAAAAATTAGAAATGCTGAGTAACGAGAGACTTTTGAAACACCTACCCCCGGTACTAGTAGCAGCAGCACACATAGTGATCCTTTTCTATTTTTTACATCATTTTGGGGATGTACTCATTAGCTCAAATGTAAAAGGATTGATTATGTTGGCCACAGTCAAGAATCTCCAAATGACAGTTGCTTCAACTGATCGAGTTTTTATCTGCTGTTAGATAATCGTATGAATGCTCCCAAATTAAGGCTATCTTCAATTATTCAAAATACCTCACCCTCACGATGAATCACAACTCAGTCAATACATTTACATACAGTACAGTGACCAACTATTTGTGTTTTTAGTTGGAAAAGAGCATTAAGTTGGTACTGCACATACGTGTAGATACATTTTAAACTTGCATTGAACATTTTACATGAAAAACAAAGTCACTGTCTCCGTCAGCCGGGGTTTACCCCAACCAACACCCTGATGTGACGCCATTCCAGGGAGCCAGTGTAAACTTAGTGTACATGTTCTGTGAAACTTCAATCAAAATGCAAACCCCTATAATAATCTATTCCTCCAAATCCGTGAACTTTAAATGGATGGAAAGCAGTGATAAATAGAGTGTCGGTCCATGATCTACCATCTAATTGCTCTAAAACTTTTCATTGCAATTTTTTAATTTAAAGGGCCTGCACAAATCCTGTTTTCATTTTCATGAGCAAAATGTGATGTCATTCAAAGCAGAAAACCTTTGTCACATTAAATTTGTACAAATGAAATGTCCTGTCTCTAATTGTTTGTTGTTGTGTGGGACACAGTCATTCAGCCATTTTAGCTTGTTTCTTCCTCACAAAAGTTTCAGTAAGCCATTTTGGGGTCACCATTTGAACTGAAACCCTAACACGGAACAGTGTCTTTTCTGAAATGACAACACCGCAATAGCACCCTCTGCTATCAATGTTTTCAAAGTCCACTTTCAGCACTCTTAACCCAAAACGAATGTTAAACCCTCTTCATGTATACATGTACCTTTAAGTAAAGTGTAAAGTTGCATGAAATGTGTCTAAGAAAAAAACACCTTGTGGACCTTTTGAACAAGTGGTAAAACTGATCAATAAACACCAATGGTAAGCAATGATTTTTTGAAATTGTATCACTGCAAAGTTTTTTCCTTCAAGGAACAAATTTCTCTCATAGAAATATAGTTCCTTCAAGAAACAATACTTTGCAATGTCTTTTTTTAAAGTAAACCAGAAATATAAGTTTTAGAATTTGACCTGCTACGCTCAGTAATCCTGTTTTCAAATCTTTAGCAAAACAGCACACACAACTTTAGGAAAAGATACCGATACATGAACCGGTAAATGGTGGACAGGATCCACTTGGTACCAGGAAAGAGATCTGCAATGAAGTCACAGGTTTTTGGTTTCCTGCTGGGCGAATAGATGCTATCGTATTGAAATGGCATGGGTCACCACTGGCTATATGTACCTGTAGGCATATATGCCTGGTGGACAGGCATTACACAGATAGAAAGTCACAGGTCACCATTCATGAGTGGAGACACCACAATTAATTGACAGGTGCTTTGCTGCTGGCTAGACAGATCTCCTTGAGCTTTAGAGCTTGTACAAGTCCTACATGTACATGTACTATGGATAATTAGTCAGAGAGCTTTTGGATACATTTATCAGTGTTTGACACCCATTCTATGGCCATCGCCAAAGGAATGGAAGTCTTCCAATGCTGACCTCCCAGCCACATCATTGGCTGAAGAAGCTCATACATGTACATTCGGCTTACAAGTGAGAATGACCAAATATAGCACTGCTAAAATAGGAAGTGGTTTCCTTCAAGTAGGTCCAGCACACTGTAAGCAACAATACAGTCCTGATCATGTTCCAATTCATGGTCATATGGACCAAACACAGGACAGTGTCTCCTCCTGCTATATTCCTACTGAGACTGTCCCCAGAGGATCAATAGCACTTGGCAGATGAATATTCGTGGATAATGGTGGACAACCATAGTGGTCATTTGGACCAATCACTGGACAAAGGTACTGATACATTTTCCAGTAGCTAATTCCTGCAGTGCCTCTGCATGCTACAGATGAACAGCTACTGTTAGTCGCCAGTTCACATATTCACCACCCCCCTCTCTAAAGTTTGGAAAATAAAGAATTACTCTGCAAAACATGGTTCCTTTCCAAACAAACATTTAAAGTCCAGAGAAATGATTGCAAATCTCATATTACATGTACATGTAATCCTACATGTGCATTGGCCTATACTCTGCTAACAGAAGTTTTAGCTAAAAACAAAAACATAGTCGAAATTTTCCATCACCCATTCAATCCGTAAAATTGATTTAATTAAAATCAAATTTGATTCCGGTGTGTTTATTTGCCAACCCAAAATTACCACCTTTACCCCGAAAATGACATTGTTTGTGACTTAATAGGGGCACAAAACCACTGGAAACCTTGACGGTCTGGGCCCGCAAATGACACGGGGGGGGGGGAAGAAGATCATGACAAAAATCTGAAAAGACCCTCCCGCCAACAACTACCTTCATTGTCTCTACAGTCTCCTATTACACTCTACTATAAAACGAAAATAAAACATAGCCAAATAACTAAATTGTGAGCTTCAAATAAGAGCAAGTTCAGAGAGCTTCCTTCCCACTTTTCGCTGTCGATTTTCCTACTGCTTCGCCTTTCAACACGTGAAAGCAAATACTGCTGGGGAATTATGCCCATTGTCATTTGGCACGATGACTAGATCAGAAATACATGCACATGTAAAACAGAAGAAATATCAAGAACATAGAATCTCAATGTAAAGGAATCATGGCCAACTGTTCCATCCAAGAGTGGGGGGAGGGTGATAATTGATGCATTGCATGCTGTGATGCGATAGAAATAAAGAGGTCCCTACCAACCAGGGACGGGTTTTTTACCTGCAATAATGTACGTCATAAGAATTGCAAGTACAGGTACATATATCTCGCTACTTTTACTAGCATCTTAAAAATGCAGGCCCGTGTGTCCGAGCTTGAAGTTTCAGAAAAAAGTTAAATGTGATAACATTTTGTTGGGAAATGTTTCTGCCCATTGCTTCACATGGAAACAGAAGGAATTGTCAGAAAATCATTGATTGTACATACATATATATAGTACATGTAAGTCATCTGTTTAAGTATGTACTGGTATTACAGAAGACTTATAGCAGTTAATGTTTGTTTACCTTCAGAAGTAATTACATACATTGTACAGTACAGGTACGTGCACGTACAAATGAGGCTACTAGTACTGGTACAATATATTCTGGCAGTCTTACTGGTATAAAGTGGACATGGAACACTGCCAAGACATTGCCTGCCAGGGTTTTTTTTATGTGTGAAATTCATGTCATGTTAATGACCACTGATTACATGTAGGCAGATTGGAGGCAAGGGTAAGTGAGTGCAGGAAGTAGGAAAGAGGAATTACATTGGTAGACTGATATTGTGATATACATGCACAAGTCCATGGGAGTTCAGAGGATGAAAAAGAAAGCCAATGTAAGTCCAATGAGATTGACAGCACAAGATCTGTCTCATATCTTAAAACAGCATGACATCAACTGGGCTAAAGGCAGCCAAAGATTTGGGAAGATAAATCCAATTTTTGCTATCTGCCCTCAAGATCTATGTACATGTACACGTTGAAATGGGAAGCCGAAGTGTGAGACATGAATAAATAAGACACTGCCTCAGCTCGAAGAAGGGAGAGCACATTACAACAAACATGGAGTCAGACACATCCAGAGTGGAAGGAATCTGAGACAGCTCTGACTATGCAACATGTATGACTTTTTCCCTCAATTGGCCATCCCCAGCGGGCAATACAATGCATGGCAAGTAGCCAAGAAAATAGGCCACCCATGTACTCCATACGAAGGGTTTTCAGTGACCCTTCAATATCTGTGTGCGCTCGCTATTTGCTGTTCCTTGTGCCTACTGGAGGAAACAAATTTTGCATCAGACGCCAGCGTGGAAAAATTACCTCTACCTTGCCCTCTGCAGAGGCTTGTCAGGATGGGTTTTCACGATTAGGCAAAAATCCATCACAATGCCATCAGTCCTTTCCAGGACCAAACACTGTCAAAAAAGGCATGTACCTACAGGCTGTCATTTTTTGGACTTCCTTAAAGGTTCATCTATTGTCTTCTTGATTTGGCAAGTCTATTCCCAGTCGGTCCTTTTCAGGACTACCACTTTAGCTTTCCGGTATTGAACACAGAAAGAAATGAATCAGCCTTTTGACATCCTGGAGGAATTACTTTCAAATTGCATTTATCTTTGACATTTGGAAGCGTCATGTAATTTTGTGAATTGTTCATGCAGATATTGTTGAAAGGGCTTTAATAAGATCCGAGTGTTAAACCTATCACCTCTGCTTGTAATTTAATCTCTCTGTGAAATGTTTTGACTCGCAATATGATCAATCAGATGAAGCAGATTCAGAAAGTGATTATGCAGTTAAACTATGGAAGTCGAAGAGAAAGCAAACAGATCAGGCATGCTTGAAATAGGGGAAAACTCAAAATGGGTACAGTAAATTCAAGATGGGTGGATATTTTGAAGAAAGGCAAACAGTGTATGAGTTTAAAGGGTGTTTTTGATGCATGTACCCGCGTGTTACAAACTGGGAACTGGTAATTTCTTTCATTGAATTCCAATGCACAAATTGTACACACAAACTCAAAGAAGGAAAGAGTTCATCAACATTAATATGACCAGTTTCACTTATGTTGACACCTTGGAATGCCAATGGGGCAGACAATGCATGCTATTACAATAAGAGCTGTGCAAATCCCTGGCAGAAGGAATTATACAATCCCTCTAAGAAAGAAATTAAATTAAGAAATAAATTTATTTGGAGGTCGAACAAATGAAGCTTTAATAAATTTTTACAAGGTGAAAGGTGATGAAAAATTAAACTTTGTTGAATTTTGCTCAATGTCCCTAGAGACAAGTACAATGTAAGTATTGTTCTTATCCTGAAGGTTGCTCCACAATTATCAATTACAAGTTTCAGACATGTCTGTGTATTATGGGTTCATAAAGTGGCCATTGCCTCCTTCATTTACCATACTTTGTACAATCTAATTTTCCCCTACAGACTGGTAGGGAAACTTGTTTCGCTTGTGTAGAACTTGTGCTACACACATAAAACAGAACAGAAAACACCTGTCAGCACTATCACCGAGAGAGAGTGTGGAGAGGTGCTGTACACATTTCACTCCAAAAACAAAAGGCTACAGAGCTATATGTAGGGTACGTTGTTCAGAGTGTAGACTGTGTGTGGCATTTTGATAGATGGGCACCATATCGGTACAATCCAACCTCTATAAAATCTAGTGGGCTGATTGCAGAGTGCGGACAACATCAACGAATGAAGATGTTGAGAAGTGCAATCTTTAATACGAGGAGAAAGAGGCGATACTGCTCAAGTAGTAAGGAAAAAACATAAAAAACACAGGCTCAGAGCACTTGCAAAGCTTGTGCTCAACAGTTTCAGTTGGAGAGTTAACTTGCCTTCAACTGAAGTTGTAATTGAACAAGCCAGACTTGAAGAACTTTTGTTTGCAGATAACATGGTCACTTACAAAATGCAAATTTTCAATGACGTCATACCCCCCCAAATTACCCGAAAATTGCCATTATTTTATAAAATTGTATATGACTAGGGCAAGTCTACCCTTTCTCAGGGTGGACATGCCGCCTCAGCATATTACTTTTTAGATTTACCCTCTGTGGTGCGGCCCCGTGTCAGGCATGGTTTTCTTATTTGAGATAAGACAATGTGGGGGGCAATAGCCTGGCCGGAGGTGATAGGTCTTGTGCACGGGTGCGGCATTCCATTCCTTGCTCTGGTGTAGAGTGCCTCGCTGTCCTTTCCTGCATCGGATTGGAATCGCCGCTGTCACACTTATTAATTTGTAACCCATCATTCTCCTGGCACAGGTCTTCCTGTTCCTTGTCACTTCGAACGAGACCTGTGTGTGTCCTACCGTCTTGAGAAGCTGTGTAACGGTTGCCGTCGTTTCCTCCCCCATCACAAGCTCACCACACACCTGTAGCCGTACCCCTGCTCATCTACGGATGAACTGCGTTCTGCCTGGACTCCTTCGTGGGCCGTAGCTTCTTCAAGTCCCCGATCTCCCCGTTCTCTCAGTGAACTTTGCTCCACTTCTCATGAACTTTGGACAGGATCACTGGACTGCGGACGGCTTAGCTTATCCTTTTGTAATTGCATAAGTTGTTTTGATATACTGTGTATTTTCATTTGTGTTTATATTAAATTTTCCTGACTCATTTTGCTTGATTGCAAGTTGAAGAGTGTTTAAGCAAATTGAATTAAAAGATCTTTTTGATTCGAACTGTACATAAACCTATTTCTGTTTCTGAATATTTGCTTACTTTATTTTGTCGTACTGGAACGGTTGTTTTATGTTTTGGGGGGTTCTTCCTAAATTGGGTGAGACCCCAGCGACAGACAGAACTGCCAAAGGACAGTTTTTCTGATATAAAGAAACTGGTAGAGGCTAGACCTACATAGATACTGTTCATTGTCACCAATGTGAAATGCACTTCGTCTTTGTAAGCATGAGCTGTGGGGTGAGGGTAACTACGGTACCAAGTACTGCCCACATTTCTTTCATACTGTATAAATTAACCACTCTCTCCTGTCCTGTATTTTTAGCAGTGTTTAATATTTCCAGACCTTGGCCATGATATCTGAGATGACAGTGTGAATCTAACCGGACTACATTGTGTTTAGTCTGCAGTGTACATAACCCAATTCTGAATGTTTCATCTTTAATTTTGCCGAACCAGAGAAATTAGGTTTAGGGTTCTCCTCTTTGGAATAAATCCCCAACAAAATTTGGAGGCACCACCCAGACACGGTTATGGCTGACTCATTCTCTCAGTTTGCCACATTTTATTATTTTCTCTTTGATTTCTTGATCATAAATTAACACTTGTGCTACTCTACCACAACGATGTCTGATGCTGAGTTTAAGGAAGCCCTGGAAGATTTCCTGAATTCATGTTGAAACCCTAGCAGACCTGCCCAGTGCTCCGTCAGATTCGAGCACATCAGACGAGTCTATACCCAAGACGGTGGGGTAGGAGTTGTGAAGTATGTTGTAAGTGCACCCTCTACACATTGACAGTGGCTGCAGTTGTTTTCAGCAAGATGCCTGTACCGAGTGAGGAATTTGACTACGAAAGCTGGAAAAGGCCTGCAGCACGGCAGTTGGTGGAGGATAAAAACCATTGCTGCAGCAGAGAAGCTCAGCCGTATAATTGAGTCCCTGCTTCCACCAGCCAGGAACATCATCTGGGCCTTTGAGACAGATGTAACCACAGATTAGCGTCTGGTAAGGCTGGAGAAGGCCACGGCCTAACATCTGATAGAGATGAGCTATACCTCCATTTCAGGGAATGCTTCCAGTCAGCAGGGACACTGGCTAACACCGGTCCAACAGCAAACGGCAGTGAGATGCAAGCCCATGTCGGGAAAACCAGCTGCTAAGTTCCTGTGAGGTCCCATAAGGCTAGAGGCATCAGAGAAACATGCCTCCTGCCTCAGCATGGAGAGTAACCCTTCTAAGGGCTACCAGAAAAAATATTTGACAACCTGTCAATTGCTCCTCATTCCATGCCCTATGGACACTGGATCTCAGATGACGTGCATCTAAGTCCTTTTACAGGTCTCATCTTCATCATTGTCCACTCCAACCTCTCACAAGCCTCCCCTCTTGGTGGAAGCAAGTGGCCAATCCGTTCCGTACCTGGGATTCATTGAAGTGACCATACGATTCACCAAGGAGAATGCGGGAGTAGAGAAAGAGACAATGACCCTGGCACTTGTTACATCCAGTCGAGATAACAACAATTGGGCTCCTCTTCTTCTTGGAACTAACACCAGTAATGTTGGAAGGATGCTGGGCCAAACTTCCTCCAGGAGTTAACGGTAGACAGTGCCTGGATTGCCGCCTACATCCAGAGAGAAGCTTCTACTCTGATGCCCAAAAACATGGTAAAGTGTCAGACGTGCACCTTCTTGGGTCTGTATCATTGAAGGGTAGTCAGGTAGACTACCTAGTTCAGCAGGCAAGGTGGTGGGGAATAAGTCTCAACATGACACTGTTCTGTCCTAGGGGGCCATTAGTGCCTCTACCTATGTCATAAATGTGATTCAATCAGCACATCAGGACAAGTCAACAAAGGTTGGTTGCAGCAGTGTTGAGGTCCAGCAAGAGCAACCAATAGAAATCAATTTCAAGGGGTCTCCGCTTCCTGACAGTGACCGAGAGAGGATTATTAAGAAGCTCTGGTGAGGGTTGGCGGTGTTTGCCAAAGATGATCTTGACATCGGGTTCACCTCTGCGATCAAACATCACATCAGTCTGACGGATGAGTCACCATTTCGAGTGAGGTCACGAAATATCGAGCTGGCAGACTACATGAAGGTATGTACCTGAAGGAAGTGATGGAAAGGAACATCATCCATCCCTCTGAGAGTCCATTTGCTTCCCCGATTGTTGTTGTACGGAAGAATGGAGATGTCAGGCTATGTATTGATTACCGGAAACTCAATGCGAGGACCTTGTCGGATCAATACACAGTCCCTAAGATCGAGAAGACACTCCACGCACTTTCAGTGGTTCTCCTGCCTGGACCTGAAGTCTGGGTACTATCAGGTGGGGTTAGAAGAGGGTGACAAAAACAAAATGGCATTTTTGTGCCCTGTGGGATTCTATTAATTTAAGAAAATGCCACGAGGCATCAAGAATGCCCCAACCACGTTCCAGCACATGATGAAGAAGTGCAAGGGCGAGCTAAAAATCGATGGATGTCATGGTGTATCTGGACAACCTTCAGGTTTTCTCCTGGATGCTAGAGGAGCATGAAGAGAGAATGATGACTGTTCTAGATCAACTGCAGAGTTTTGGTCTTACCAGGCGTCCGTAAATTGTTTTGGTCATTTATTTTCCAGAGACGGGGTAAGCACCAATCCAGACAAGATCAACACTGTGAATCAAGTACTGTGTGACTGGGTTTTGAGGAGTGGTGATGTGGAGCTGGATGGGCCGACTGTGTCTGCCATCTGTGAGCAGGTGAATTATTTGATGACGGCACCCCTAAGAGGCCAACACAGAAATACATGTAAGGTTCGTAAGCCAATTATCTTAAGAAAGGGAAGCAGCCATTAGCAGAGGAGAGGGCAAACCTGACAGATGAAACCAAGATCTTGCGGTGATAATGGAAGAACCTGTCCTTACGAGACCAGGAACTTTACCGTGACAGTGCTGCTGGTCCAGGAGAAATGCCAAAGTTCAGCCCAAGAGTCACTTCTACACGTACATGAACCTCACATTTGATGGTGTACACTATCAAATTGGGCTTCTACTGTAGGGTATGAAAGAACATTGAACCTGGCGAGATCCCACTTCCACTGGTGTAGACAGCTGCAGATATTGAGCAACTGTGTAAGCTCTGCCTGTGATGTATCTGTCGAAAAGCAGAGGGTAGTGAAGGCGGTGCCGCTGGTCTCTATCACCACTACTCATCCAATGGAGCTTGTCTACATAGACTTCATATCTCTAGAGACCAGCGACTGGAACACCACAAATATCCTAGTCATTACAGACCATTTTATAAGGTATGCCCAAGCATTCCCGATGAAAGATCAGACGACTAGGACGGTGGCCAAGGTGTTTTGGAAGTGTTCTTTCATTACAGCTTTCCAGAGCGCCTCCTCTCGGATTAGAGGTGAGATTTCGAGTCCCAGCTCATTCAAAAGCTTTGTCAACTGGCAGGCATTCAAAAGTCACGCACTACGCCTTATCCCCCGGAGAATGGGCAGGTTGAGCAATTTAATCAGACCCTCATCAACATGCTTAGTACCCTGGATGCAGAGAAGAAGAACAAGTGGAACCTCCAAGTGACTGGCATGACCCCCATACTTGCTAATGTTTGGTCAAGAATCTTGCCTTCCTGTTTATTTACAGTTGGGCTTCTTATCCCAAAGCAGCAGGCAGTGCCACACAAGTATGTCCTGGACCTCAGAGATTGCTTGCAGTGGGCCTACCATATTGCCACTGCCAATTCGGGAATGGCTGCTGAGAGTAACAAAGACAGGTACGACTGGCGGGTGTGCGTTCAAGCACTGGCTGTTGGAGACATGATGTTTGTAAGAAACGTTGGTATCGCTGGTAAGCACAAGCTTGCAGACTGGTGGACTAGCATCAGGTACCAGGTGATTTGATGCATAAGTGACGACATGTTGGTGTATGTGGTCAACCTAGAAGATGGAGGTCAGGACCAGACACTGCATCGTAATATGCTATTGCCATGTGGGTATCCTCCCCGACGCCGATTCTGAAAGACAACACTACCTCCACTTCAGCCACCACCAAGGGCCGACCTCCAAGATGTAAGAATTTACCCTTCATAGGTAAACTTAGTAACACACCTCCCCTGATAGATCACATCTAGGCAATGAGTGGACCATGTCACTGTGTATGTCACCAATGACGGACTGCACAAGATCTGCAGCCATTTCCCTCTGCTCCAATTGATCATGATTTTGGAGATTTCATTGACTTAGAACTAGTCTTCTATCACAAACCACCATGCAAACAATGGCCCCATTGAAGATGGGTATACAACCTTTGACTGGTGGGTTCTGCTGTCTTGGGCTGTTAGCCATTGCAGACCGCCTGCAACACAAGGTTCAACATCTACGATATCATAGAAGAAATCTGGTGCTTGAGAGAAGTCACTGAGAATCGAGCTGCTTAGCTACAGCGTGAGCAGCAATGTTCAAGGCTTTTTAGCTTCTACTGTTTTGAAAAAAGGAGATTAGGCAAGTCAGTGAGTTCATTCAATTTTGTTCCACCAATGACCGTTGCCAACCTCCAAAACAGTCTTTTCAGGACCACGAACTGTCAAAAAAGAGATTGATTCCTTGTTTTAGTTTTTACTTCCTTGTAGGTGCATCTTTTTCTCCTCAAATTCACATGTACTCCAAATAAGCAGTTTTCAGTTGTGTTATTCTTCTCGGTGTCGTTGATCCATCGTACCAGCTGTTTGAGATAAACATAAATGCTGTTTACTTCGCCATCTATGTGCAGAGTCTGGTTGACATGAACTATAGCTGCGGGACAAGTACTAGTACATGTACCCATGGTACAAATCGCCCTGCATGGTTCCCACGTGACGACACCCCTAACCCCTTGACAGCCTTGGCTATTCAAGGTTGGGCGGAAGGGGGATGGCATTGTGGACTTGTGCAGCAAAACGTACTTCTGTTTCGGGGCAAGAGACAAAGTAAGCTGTAAAGTTCTTAACAAAAGGACCAATGATATCACCAAGAGGGTCTACCTTGAGATGCTGCATGTAGAGATACAGCTTGCCGGTGACAGGGTCAACCAAGTCTTCAGAATGCGTCAAGATGGCATGGACACCCACCAGCTAGTGAAGATGGTGTTCACGTACATGTACATGTCTACACGTATACCCCAAGCAGGTGGCAGAAAACTGCATGAGAACAACCTACTTGAATAATCAAAGACTGTAAAGACAAACATTGAATACTGCTTGATCCCACTTTCAGGCAAACATGGAAATTGCTAAAACAAAAAAGCGTACTGTTTTCCTATAAATCCCAGACTATGCATACACCTCCATTTGCTCTTATCAAACATATTATGTATGCATCTATGTATGCGTATCGGTAGGCGATGTTCGTGCTTGCACACTGTAATGCCGTGTTCCTCAATGTCATTGCTTTTGTTGGATGAAAGAACACGAGAAATATTAAATACCAGTAACTGTTTTTTTTTTGCTTACAGTACAATGTGGGCCATGGGGTACCAGACTTCACAGGAAACAATTGGGGACTTGTCTTTCCTGAATTTTTGCTGGACTTGCACACTATACAGACTCCTTTGCATGGTTCATTAATGGTACATGTAGCTTTTGCAGAGAGCCTGTCTAGTAGTTCGCACCCAGACTTCAGCATGTACGTGTATATGTCTCGTTCAGATGACAAAGGGTACCTGCTGATCCATCTATTCGTGAAAAACTGACAGCTGTTTTGTGTCATCTTACATGAAACACCGCCCTCAATTTTGAGAGCTCACACCACACATTGAACAAGCCAGATCATAAATTTTATGGTGTACTTGCAAAATCTTGTGTTATATCGTGCCTCTGACAGTGCAAAATATGTTGTTAGACTGGCAAGCTCTCTCTTCTAGGCAGGGTTGATAAAATCATGATTTAAAAAAACACACACACACAAAGATTTTTTATTTAAATAAGATTTTTTTGATTTAAATAGAATTTTTAATGAGCTAAATAACAGTTGGGCCTAACCATCATGACCATTTGCTTGAAACACCCCAAATTCACTTTCAATCCTTTCAATTGCAACTATTGGTACCATTCACATGTACAACACACATCAGTCTGAAACCAGTCCAAAAGATGGCAATTACACATGTGCAAAAAAACCTTCGAGAATACCGGTACTTACAAGCCAAGGAGGAGATGTGGAGCAACCCAAGTGGAATTGATTTAATAGTATCACAGTAGAAAAAAATCAAGACTATAAGCACTTGCAAAACTCATATTGAATAGCTTCTGGGGGAAGTTTGGCCAAAGAACCGACATGTCGAAAAACAAGTACCAGTAGTTTATACCCAAGTCTCAAGGCTTTACAAGCTTCGGTATGAAGATAATGCACAACATACTGTTTTCCAATGATTAGCTTGCAGAAGTTAAGTCTCCCAGTGAAGCATTTGCCAAGTCTAACCCAATAAATATTGTCACAGCCACTTCCACCACAGACCCAAGCCAGACCAATTGTATCATGTCCTTGGAAAGTTGCAAGAGCTTGTGTTGCATCATGCCACTGACAATGTAAAATATGTTATTAGACCCGGCCAGTTCTCTCCTCCCGTTGGTGATTATAATGGTGAGATAACCAATGAAATCAGTCCAACGATAGCCAAAAATAAATTGTGAATATGTGCAAGTCAAGGACAAAGAAATGAAGTGACCCACATCATCTACATGTATAACATTACATCCGGCTGACTTGAGGTACCAGTAAGACCCTGAGAGATGTAGAGTGCCAGTACCTACAGAGTTTTACAATTGTGGTACTCCACCTGTCAGTGAAAACCCTTCAACTGCCAGAAGAGATAAAAGAATACATTTAGTTCCACAAATTGAATCTATAAAAAACTTCCAGGACCCTATACATATTAAAAAGAGATGTATGTCTACATTGTAGCTGATTCATCAAGATTCCCTCCATCAAATTCCAATCTTCCATTTTGGTCGGGTTATTAAGTTACACGTATAAGCATGTAACAAGCGTTAATATGAAGTCGCTTAATCTGAGCATTTTTATATTCATGTCATTTGCATAAAACAGGCTCATTAAAATACTGACCCAACTCAGAGAGGTCTTCCTCTTTACACCTACATGTATAAATGTATATCAGTTTTTGAAAGACTGAGTTCCAGCATGAACTTTTGCCCACAAAGAATTGGCTTTCCATTTGATTCTTCATAGGAAGATTACCTGCTAGTAGACTTAATTTCAGCTCAGTAAAGCCATAGCCATAGGACAGTTCAAGTGCTACATTAATGTCCCGTTATGCCTATCCAGGTCTGGCAAAGTACATACATTGTACATTGATATATGAGGTATATTGTATTTGTACATTTATGCATACAGTGCATTCTTTTGTTCTTGTGCTTATCAAGACCCAACTCACTCAGGTTCCTCTGTTCCTGGCATAACTAAAGATTTACATGTACAGTGCGTGTGCATCAGACAAAACAAGGAATGTAAGACTTAAAGGTTTTCATGGTGAAAGAAACTAGATCTGTAGTAAAGATTGCGGTAACACCATGTATTTATCTCTTCTTTGAGTATGTGTGGTTCTGAGAAGAACCGGGGAATAACTCGACGTTTCGAACAGTGTAATCTGTCCGTCTTCAGGAAAAACAAGGAATGTCAATGAGGAGCTAGACTGTGTATGCATGCTTGCAGAAGGAAACAAAGGGAAGCTGAAGAAATCCAAAGGTTTCGGGAACTGTAGAATGAAACTGAAAGGAAACAATAAGGCATCATAAAGAGAGCTCATGACCAAGTATTGCAAGGGAAAGGGGTACCATTCGGATCATTATTCCATCCAAACAAGGGACCAAATTCCCAGGTCATGCAACAGCAAGTGATCTGAGGAACTCATGCTCAAAACATGTATGTAACTTGCTCGCATTAGATACTCAGCATACTTTAGCATGCGAAATAACTAAATCTGTATATTCAAGTAGAGATTCAAGTACATGTAAGTCAACTTGCAGTTAAGTTCAGCCAAATGATATTCTACATGTACATACAAGTTGCTTTCAAACCATGCACCGTGTCCAGCTCTGATTAGTTGTCTGCTATTTACAATGTTTATGGCCTGAACTAATTATCTTACAAGCAACATCTGACACCAATGGCTTTTGGCCAGTCATGCAGTCTAGGCGAGTCTATTGTAAGTCCATCATAGGTCCATAATAAGTCACACAACTCATTGCTGTTCAGATTAGCTGTCTATTAAGCTTCACTTTGTCCTTGTTCACTGTAATGACTGGTCTTGTGAAAGAAGAGATGCACTTGACTACATCGAGGCTTACATTTTATTCGGACCTTTGAATGCTGCTGTAAAAATGCAGAGTAAAATTCCATGTTTAATGAATCTGAAACAGCATATAGAAGTACAGATTTTGAATAGGTACATTTGACATGTTTGAGGAGTCGGTCAGATGAATGGCTGAGAGACAAGTTATAAAAATGTGAGTAGTGGCTGACTATTGAGACAATTAGAAGTGGACACAGCTGTCCCTTTTTACTGTTGACATCAGTTTGAGCCTGTGCCCATTACGAGAACATGTACCTCAAACATAATGCAAACAATAAAAAGAACTGGTACCCTGTATTTCTGTTTCCACGACATCACTCAGATCACATTACACTGAATATTGCTCGGGACGATCACATTTTGCGAGGGTGATAAAACCAAAGGGAGGCTAATGGCAAATAAGCTGTGCTGCATTTATACTTGATCCCGCTACTGCTTCGATCCACCCGTTACAACGAAAGGAAGGTCACCGAGTATGGGCTATTGTCGTACTTGAGGTCACTTTTCGCGTGCTATACAATCGGTGGAAAAATTTCAGCTTTACTTTCTTTGCCAGTGACTTTGTTGTACATGTATCTTCAGCACTATTACTATGAGACCTCTAGGGATTATTGTCATTCACTAAATGTTTTTCTCAATGTTGGGCCCAAATATCCACGAATATTAATACACGTATGGTACTCAACATCGCATCATCGTTTCACAGTCACTTCCCATATCACAAGCCATAACTGTAAACACTGACCACGACAATTTTTTGGAGCATCTTCTGATTTATTTGAAATAAAATGGTAAGAACAGTAAAGAACACAGACTTAATTCACTGAATAAAAGCGCGAAAAAAAAGCGGTCGTAAAATCTTAGGGGAGTTTTTGAATTGTTAAGGGAAAGTCTTGAGGGTGAACGCGAAAAAACGGCATGGTATGGTCTGGTCCCGCACAGAGGACCCACTACAATGTATATTGTACATGTACTGGTACATGGTACTGTAGTGGGCACAGTACAGCACCAACCACACATTTACATGTACACTGTGTACTGGATGGTGGGGGGATCAGCACAGCATACGCCATTCCTCAAATGAACTATTTTCGCGAATTTAACGCACATCAAAACTCAACTATGCCACGCAACCCAGACATGGTTGGGTCAAATTGTGGCGTCTTTTGATTTACATTCAGATATTGGGGAATCAGACCAGGATCTGATCCTCCCTGAAAGGGGGGTCAGGAAAGGAGGATCAGATCTGGATCAGATCTGGATCAGACTGTGATCCACACTGCTGACCCCCTTCATTCCTCTTGGCAGGATCAGGTCCCCTTGCAACATTCAGTGTAAACTCTTGGACTAAACCAATCTACTTTTTTGAAACTACTTACCATGTCAATGGATATGGGTCATTCCATGAAGTTGGGGCACAGTTTGTGACGGCGTCCCTTGTTACATCGGTAACTTTTATTGCCCATTATTTTCACATTACAACAGATTAAGTCATTATTATTCGGCAAAGATGAAGCACACCACTACAAGAACCTAGCAAGATTTAGAACAATGTCAATTTAGAATCCACATGCAGGACAAAAAGATGTCTATTTTCACTGATGTAACATGGGACGCTGTCACAAACTGTACCCGAACTTCGTGGAATGACGCATATCAATGTCATCATTATTTCATAATGTACAATGACATGTCATATCTTAAGTTTAAATAAAATAATTGGAACTTTATGTGGGTAAAGTTGGATATTAAAACCTTTATCTGAATTTTTAATGAAAGGCAAAGTCACTGTCTCTGTTAGCCAGGGTTTATCCCCAATCAACATCCTGATGTGAGGCCATTCCAGGGAGACAGTGAATACTTTCATACATGTTTAGTTCTCTGAAACTGTAAGTACTTTAACCAAAATCCCGACCCATTAAATAACCCACACAATCCCCCAAAGTAATATACATGTACTCTGTTTTTGGAATGGATAGAGAGATCGAGTAGAACGATTTTAGCCTTTCTCCCCTACATACATGTATGACTTGCTAACATTAGTTACTCAGTATAAACAATTTAAATTTACTAGAACATATAAACGGCAAAGGGCATTCAAGAGGAGTATATATACATGTACCGGTACGTACCAGTATCTATCACACATTGGCCATGAGTTCCCTTTAAATTACGGAACCAGGCACGATTATAACAGCCAAATTACTCATCAGTCCTCTTCGAATGGCTAAACAATCGAGGACATTTAGGGAAAATGGTATTGATTCCTCACATTAGCAATGTCACATGACAGACATTCAGAACAATTTGAATTTTTAAAGACTTCAGACCTTCATCATGCTGAATAAGACTTTTTTAAAGTTAAATTTGAATAAAATCTGGTACACTGAATTCTTTAAATTCACATGCCTTGAACATAATAATTTTAATGTGGCATACTAAAGATACTGTTGTGATTCAGGGCCAGCTTTTGCTTTAGTTACACGGGTCATTCCATGAGGTTGGGGAACAATTTGTGACGGTGTCCTTGTTACATCCAAAACATTAACCACCTGTCATGACCTTTGGAGTAGGTTATTTACTCTGTAAAAATAACACACACCTCCGCATTCAGCCTTGCAAGGTGTACATTATGGCAATGTTGATTTGGAATCCACATGCAGGGTAATAGCTGTTCATTTTCATTGAACCCATGTAACAAATGACACCATTACAACTTGTGCCCCATCCTCATGGAATGACCCACATATGAGATGCCTTGCACAAATACACCATTTTCAATGGATAAGAAGGGTACAAAGGAACCAGTCCATTCCGGGGATGGTGGTTCCTATGTAAAAGCTTTCCCCAAATCAGTAGGTACCAGTATAGCAACAGTATCATTAGTCTGGTGAATTCAAATTGGTTTATGTGCAATCAGATTTATATAACTAGGTGTCCATAATTTTATTCAAATTTAACTGCCAAAGGCTTATACAACTATGTACATGTAGAATAACCAGAGTCTATTGTACTGGTACATGAGCAAAGCACCAAGACACCTCAACCAAAGACCATTCACGTGGCATCCCCTATTTTTGTTATCTTCCATTTCTCGTAGGTACATGAAGGTTAGAAGACTGTCGGGAAATTTTCAACAAAATCATTCATTCAAATAGACGTACGTGTACATGCATGTACCGTACCATTACTTCTTGCTTACGTGTATATCAAGTAGGGTCTATGAATGCGGTGCTTTAAAACACACAAATATTAAATGCATTTTCTTGTGGTGTCATAAGACCTATCCCCTTCGATGGGTAAAGCATGGATTTTCTGTTGACAGAGTAGATTTTCATTTATTGGAAATTAATGCTCCCAGATTAAGCACACTATCATTTTTTAAATCACTTACTGTAACGTGTCATTGTCACTGAATTACAACTCAATTATTACACATTTGGGCAGATGATAAAATGCTTTATAAACTAAGTTCAAAAACATTTACTTGGAGCTGTGCACAGATGGACATGTCAAATTAAAACCCATATTGAACATTTTACATGAAAAACAAAGTCACTGTCTCCGTCAGCTGGGGTTTATTCCCCATCCAACACCCTGATGTGAGGCCATTCCAGGGAGACAGTAGCATTTTTCTATGTTCTAAGAAACTATACTCGTACATGTATACATTAACCAAATCAAACCCGCTTTCACAAGGACCACAATCCCCCAAAGCAATGAAACAGATTGGCGGTACTTATTGGAGATCATTATATTTCCTTCATACCCTGTGCATGTACAGTGCCGTGCTCACATCAGTTACTTAGTATAATTCAGTTAATGTAAATGCTCACAGTGCATTCAATTAACGACTGTGGTGCAAATACTAGTCCGTGTACATTTAATATGTGTCAACCAGCAGCTTGGCCCAGGGCGAGGGATCACTTTCAAACTCCATATTCACGTATGCAAACAAGTATAATCATTGCAAAATTAATGGAATGGACTGATTGCCTCAAGACCCTTCCACATGAGCACTGGAAACACATCTGCAATGGCTAGTGCGACTGTAGGTGTCTTGACATCAAAGGATGCCTCAGATTTTGTCACATGCTTTCTAATGGTATGTGTACAACTCAGCGCGTAAGCGAACTTCCCTAGTTTGGTTGCATTTGTACGGTGATATTCTTTGAACAGTTGAATTAATGGGACATTAAGCAATTTTCCCAAGGGCACATACTTTTTTATTCAAGTCTTTTCATATTATGTTTCTGAAGAATACACGTACGTCTTTAAACATTCACAGCACGGATGAAAAACAAAAAAAGAAGGTTAGACTTTTGAAGAATTAATGATCTTATCGACCTTATGGCGAAAAAACACATCCGAAAGAAACTGGAGCAGGCAGTCCACAAGCACAAGGTTTAAAACGACGTCACAGAGACCAGTTGACACCCCGCCAGGAAATACCGTGATGCATGGGAAATAACACAGTTATGCACGCCTAATGGGACTTCTACGCACAGTACCCTCATAAAACTCACGTTTTGCATTCACACAACAAATTCCACTGACCACCGTACGGATTAAAACAAAATTGTGGAGGATGTCCTTGTGACGAGCTCACAGGACCCGAATGGGTGTACACATACCATACTTTTACACATGATATCCTGTTTGTGACATTTGATTTGATTGCAACCAACCTGTGTTTTCAGTGCTCGGGTAAAAGGGCCTCAAAAAAAAGAAATATCACACCATTGCCATTCACCACAATGGATCGTTTACAGACGTTATGCTATATCAATTCTACTACATGTATAATGACCAATGAGTACAATGTTTGACTATGTGTTAACAGTTAGGAAACCGATTTCAAACAGTGAATGCCACTTCAGAATTCAGGAAGTAATCCTGTTGAGATATGCATATTGTCAGAGACACCAATACTACAATTAGTACACTTGCGTATCACTTTCTTTGATAAAAGTTGATCAGCTTAATTAAGGGCCCACTGAGTGAAAAACTGACATGTACACGTACATGAATGTCAACACCGTGGAGCTATTCAGATGCTTGGTGATTGAAATTATACATAGTGGAATGTTGCTACCGCGAACACGACGGGGACTGAAAATGTTAGTTATAGCAGGCATTTTGTATAGCGGTTCTCGGTCACATATGTGCACGTTCAAACCTGTGGTGGGCTCGTCTCAAATGTTTCAGCATGAAGATTTTGGTCCAACACTTCTAATGCAAAAGTTTAAGTTTTCGGATTGTAGAAAATAATCAAAACCAGCAAAATATTCAACAAAGTTTTCCACGTATATCTGCACATGCATTTTCTGTTTGGGTTTGTAATTTCAAGGTCAAATTTCTTGCCTTCCAGCGATAACACGGAGCAAGATTTTCCGCATTGGAGTTACCCGTATATTCACGCGCGTGGTTGTTGGTTTACATGGTTGCTTATGCACGCGCCCAAGTAATGCAGATATATACGTACATCCATCCACGAACAAAACGAACCGCGCTGCGTGTTGATCGTTGCTTCTTTACAAGGATGATTTTCCAAAACTTTCAGACATTATTATCCAGTAGCTACTTAAAAAACAAATGCTCATTCTCGGTAAAAATGCACAGAAAATTTGCTTGGTATCCCTTATTGCTTGGTATAATGGAGCTTGTTATAGCAGCATTCCACTTTATGTATGTTGTTCCTTTCAGATGTTGGAGGTTTTTTGAGCATGTCCACATTACCTCAAATGTAATGCAACCAATAGGTACACGTACATGTACATGTATGTGAGTACTGTTACTGGCATGTTTTCCTGCCAAGTCTCTCCATATGCCAGTTGCCAGTGGTTTCCTCACATTTTCTTTTTGTTCAAATTGTCAACATGTCATTGTTTAAAGCCACTTTCATTCCCGCTTTTAGTGGTTTCAAATAAAACATTTAAACAGTAGGATAATATTTAATTTGACATTAGGAATCATTAATTCATAAATGATACCAATATGTTAGATAGTTAAGATACATGTACATGTAGTTAATATGGTAGAAATAGTTGAGTATTTCACTTTAAAATATTAATTTCAAGCTGTAAATTCATACTTACATTAGTAATGCTAAAACCCAGTACTGAACATTTGAAATGAAAAAGTGTTTTACTACCGGTATTTTAGTTTAAAAATATTAAGATGAAGCTGTAAATGGATACTTGCATGTACATGTACATTGGTAATGCTAAAATTCAGTATTGAACATTTTACATAAAAACCCCCATCACCCTGATGCGAGGCCATTCCAGGGAGACAGTGGCAGACTTTCTTCATACCAATATTCTCTAAGACTGAACATACATGTACTGTACTAAGACAAAATCAAATCCGTTTTAACATGTTTAATAAAAACACCCATCCTCAAAAGCGTGAACTCTGAAATGGGATGGATCAAGAAATATGGTGTGTACATGTACACATGTATGAGCAGAGCTCATGACCACGCCTTTACTGCCATAAACATTCAGTACAATATACAATATATTATCAGTTACTCAGTATACAGCAATGCATAAAACTGTGAAATGCTACTCAAGCACAGATTGCATTAAAAGTATTGTATACATGTCTACATGCAGCATGGACAAGGGATCCCTTTCAAATAACTGGCATGTGACCAGGTATGATTATTACATTAACAACATGTACCAGTATACGGACTGACTGCAGTAAGAAGGCTCTTTCACACAACTGCTGGAAAGTCAGGTACATACTTGTATCTGCGATTGTTGGCACCGAGTCTACATCTACAGGTGTCTCCGATTTCATTTCAGGCTCCCACTCGGTACAATGCAGCACGTTCCTTCATTTTGCCATATTTGCATCAGGTGGTCAAAGGTTACATTTGTACGTATATATGAAACTCTTTGAACGGTGGAATACTACAGAACACGTACCATAGCAGCGACTTTCCCGCCAACTTCACGTCTTTATGCAAGTGATTCCGTGCAACAACGCACGCCACCTATAGAATTTGGTGACAGGGATGTACTTTCAAGCGACACAATATCCCTGCCTTTGTGACATTCACAGGACCTGCCCATGTTTTCAGCTCTTGTGTGACAGGGCCTTAAAATGAGAAATGTCACATCACTGACATTCAGTACAACTGAATTTTCACCGTCAGCTGAAGAGCCTCTAATTGAAAGAAAAATATACATTATGTATTAACAGGTTTTGCCCTTACCCAACGTATATATTAACAAGCACGTTGGGTAAGGGCAAAACCTGTTATAGATAATTAACATCTCCCCAACGCAAAAATACATCTTGAAAAATATACTTGTTAATGTATGTTGACTTGAAATGCTTGGTGGCAGAAAGCATACTGGTCCTTCTTTTCATCATCCTAGTCATTTTGAGCCTGTCATTATTGACTGAAATGTGATGCAAACAATAGAGGAGGACTGGGGCCAATTTCATAGCGCTGCTTAAGCAAAAAATTTGTTTAAGTTTGAAAAAACCTTGCTTGACAAATCAGGTTACCAGCCAAAACGTCTTGTGATGTATCGGTATATTGTTTTGGAATGACATTTACCTGTCTTTTGGCTAGCATAACAATCACAGAGTTTGAGCTGGTAACCTTTGTTTATTAAGCAAGGTTTTTTCGCGCTTAGGCGAATTCTGTACTTAAGCAGTTCTATGAAATTGGCCCCTGGTGTGTTTGCCTCCAAGCATTTCCCAATGACAGCTGTTTAAGCTTCTTTGACAGACTACTTTTTCACATACATGACTAAAAAAAGTTAAGGACCACTTTTTATTTTGTGTATACTATTCTTGTACAAGATATTTTACTGCTGAAGATGTGCATTTGACGTTTTGAAACATTTGAATTTTTTTTTATTCCAATGAGAACACCATTTAGACAATCACAGAACTTGACCCCACCAATTGCTTGGAAAAAAATTATAAGAAAAATATGGTCCTTAACTTTTTTAGCAGTGTATAAGAAATCAATGCTCCCAGATCAAACACATTTTACATATTTAACAAATTGCTCAACACATTACCCTCATCATCAATTACATATATACATGCAATACAGCTGTTTCACAATAGGGCGCCACCAAGAGTTTGCAACCCATTGGCCTATCACAATGCGCAAAATTCGTCCACCCAATGCGTGTTTGGAAAGGGTTGACCAATTTTGCGTGTTATGATTGGCAAATGTGTTGTAAACAATTGGTGGTGCACTACATGTATTATGAAACGGCCATATTGAATATGATAAATACTTTACAATTTTAGTTGAAAAAAGATAAGAAGCTGGAGCAGTACACAGACAGGTACATTGTAAATCCACACGTTTAGGTAACAACAAAACCATGTAAACCATTTTACACAAAAACTTAAGTCACTGTCTCCGTCAGCAGGGGGTTTACATGTGTCCCCAAACCAACACCCTGATGTGAGGCCATTCCAGGGAGCCAGTGCAACCTTTCTACATGTACATGATCTGTGGAATTACATGTAGGCCTATATCAACCAAAATCCAAAGCCCTTTGCCTATCCCTCAAAACAGTGAACTCTTTTGTATAAAAAATTGAACAATTGGGAAAAGTTAACACATGTTTTGCATAGTCAGCTTTCACAGTAAGCCACAAATATTATGGTAGTCTTTAGAAACAATTACGGCATTGGGCTTATTACCCTTACTAATCCCATTTTGACCAATTGTCAAATATCTTGCTTGAATCCCCAAGCAAAACAACACAAAAATCTATGTACACGTACATGTGATTGGTTGGGCATCCACTTTGTACCAGGAATCAGATTCTGTGATGGACAGGAACAGGTCTTTGTAGGATGAAAATATGTCATGATGACATGACACAGGCCACCATTCGCCTCACTGCGATGAAAGTCACAGGTCTCCATTTCGTGAGCAGAGACATCATGATAAATACACAACTGCCTTGCTACTGACAGAACAGATCTTGGTACGCTTTAAAACCTGTACATGTACAACTCCTGCACTTTGGTCAGAGAGCACTTTTAGATTCAATAGTCAGCATTTGACCTTCATTTCATGGCTATCACTGAAGGAATGCAAGTTTTTTAATACTGAACTTTCAGCTACTTTATTGGCAATGGACACTTGTGGCTTAGATTGAGAATGACCAAGGTACAGCACTTCTTCTAATACATACTGAGAGGGTATCCAAGCATAGTATTCCAATTTTTTCAATTCTTATGAGATTAGCAGAGTAACCGTTGTGATTGCCATGAGTATGATGAGCCAAACGTAAAGCTGAACTGAAGAGCAAACTTAATTAATGGGAGACTCTTGAGATACTTAGTGGTGAAAAACACAGTGGTAACATATATTTAGTTGGCCTCAGTTTAGAACTACTGGCACAAATGAAAGACAAGGACTGCTATGTTTGCTCCCACCAATGACTTAAAATCTTACATGTACATGTTAAAATGCACTCTGTGCGACATGTAAAGTCTGCACTCGTCAATGATGTGAATAACTTGTGTATACATGTACATGTACTCTAAAACAAAACATGACATCCAAACATTCATGTACATTAAACAATAGAACAATTACTTGTCCTGTACATGTATGTACTTTCTTTGTACGCAGTACTGCACACCTTGAATGTCTGGGAAGAATACGTGTAACAAGAACACAGGTTGGTCAGTCTTGTATTGAATAAAGGGTATTTCTCAATAGCTAAATCAACTGTGAGCTTCAAATGCAAGCAAGTTCAGTTTCCTTTCAAATTTTAACTGTTTATTTTCAAACTGCCTCTTGTTTCACCACCCGCAGGCATATAAAGGGAACTTGCCCATTGTCGTTTGGCAGGACGACTACTGTAGATCACAGTTTAAGACAGGCCAAGAAGAAAAGTAGGGAAAAGACATCAAGTGGGCTCTTGGGAAATTATGAAAATGCAAAAGATCGCACCCACCTCTAGCTTCCATCTAAGAAAGAGGTGGGGGTAGTAGTGAGTGATAGTTGCATTGCATGCTGGGAAGGGAGAAGAATGTTGAGGTCATGAAGAATACTGTACATACATGTATGTCATTAAATTTCCAAGAACAGACCTGTACATGTATATCTCCCTACTTTGATTTCTAAACCAATATCTTAAATGACGGCATGTGTGTGTACATGGAAGAGGTGTCAGGAAAAGCAAAAAAAAAAGAGAAATTTATGAAATGTTATGGCTTCAGCAAAGAGACCTCACTTCTCCTTATATCTGCAACTGATTGCAAAGAGGTGTGAATGGCTCTCATGGAAAAAGTAGGATTTGTCTGCTGGGAAAATGAGTTTAACATCAGAAAGAATAACACACACAGTATACATGTAGTATGCCGATCGGAAACAGAGGACAATGTTGTTAATAAAACTTTTGCAGCAATTCAGTGTGGCAATGGTGCACAGGTTCGAGGAGCACGCACTGCAACATACGGCATCAAGGAATGGTGAGAATGGCTTTGTGAAAATGAGATGCAGTATGTGTGAAAATGTGTTCAATAACTCAGTTACAGTTTGCCAGTCATACAATAGTGGACTGTGACACTGCCAAGGCATAGCCTGGGATTTGGCTGAGAAAACTTGAGGTAAGGGAAAATGAGTACAGGCAGACAAGGGACTACAGCTACAAGAGTCAGGTTAAGGAGAGATTGCAGAAGATTCCCATCACTGTATCACTATACACTGAGCACCAGGATGAGACTATGGGTATGTGTTCCAGTGCTTGTATAATGTTTCCACTGATCATGACAAGGATTACACCACAAATTACAATAATTTCTGGTTGCATAGAAATGACTATCTAGTCATAGAGTTATTTCCATACAATTTACATGTACAAACAAAGATTAGTTTAATTGGAGAGGCATGGCTGCACGAAAGAGACTGTTAATCATTCCGTGGAAATTTTAGACCTCGCAGGGATATGTTGCTATTAGAACAAGCATGAGGGTCACTGGAGACAACTGAAAAGTTTTCTTTAAAACAACGGAAAAATTTCTTTCAAAATGACTGAGCAAAGGGCAGTTTACATGGCACACTGGGAACGCAAATTTACCTTGCGAGTGCAATGACAGTCATCTGTACCAGAAGTCATTATGAATCAGCTTCAAGTACCTTTCACTCGAAACATAGGCAGTATAAACAATTCCCACAAAGCATGCAAAAACAGTACAGGTGCCAGGGGCAACGGCACTCTCTTCGGCCACACAGAGGGTGATTTGCGGGTCCAAGAGACAGTAAAACAAACTACAGTCACTGAAATAAATCTCAAAACATATAGATAAGCAGGAACGATGTTGAAGAGCACATGAAAGAGTTTGCAAGGTGGGAAGATTTGCTGAAAACAATGCAAAGAAACTTGGTGGATAGTATATTCATCTCTCAAATTTTACTTAAAACTCCACAGTGGTACTCGGTTGAAAGCAGATCACTTATACATCTACAGGTACTTGTAACAGTACAAAGTCTTCCAGTGCAGCAATCAGGAGTGCTTCTGAAAATTTGGGCAATACTCTCAGTGATGAACAAAGAACTGGGGATTGTGATGACAGCAACATATTCCTTTGATATTTGTGCATAGTGTAGCTTTCCTCCTCTTCTTGATGAGGAAAGAGAGCATTATACCTGCAGGGAAGCCAAGGGTAATTATCAACTAGATAGCACAAGGGTTGCCATTTGGTGACAAGAGAAATTGGGCCTAGCAGATGTAGCATTGTTACTGCACACACGCAGTAAGGATTTTAAGACTTCCGCAATGCCCTTTATGTTCCAGTTTTTCTCTTGCGTTAAAATACCAAATGAAGTTGTGTGGTTAAGTTGCGACACCAAGATGCAACATTTCCAGACATTTTAGTGTTTGTTTGCCTCTCCTGCCTTTTGCTCCTGTGTCTGAAATATGGTCTTAGAAAAAAATGCTCTTAAGGAAGAAATTTACACAAAAAAAAAAAGGATTTTGGTTCTTTGGTTCACAAACTTCAAGAACAAGACGAGACAGCTCAGCAATTTCAGGGCGCCTTGACAAATCTCAACCTTGCTTCAAGTACATGTACCATTCGTCACTAGTTGTCCATTAACAATTTGGACTTGCTGTATCGAAATTTGGATTTCAAGAAGTTTGCAGAGTGCACTGAGGTATTGAAGAAAATGGTATTTCATCTCCGTACAATCCTCCAAATTTGGTGGAAGCACTAGGAGTGGAGATCAAATTGATTGAATTTTACAAGGACAATTAATTATCATTGCGATCATCATCTTCAACCAGGCCTAGGCCCTCCAATGTTAGCACTATCAGACTATACCAGTGTGACTAGCCTTCCCTTGGGTGTGGTACATGTGGTAATACTTTTCATGTATTTCATTGTTCTGAACTTTCTGCAGCCATATTCCTTACATGTGCTGTACCTTGCATACGCATACCAAGTTGTTCTTTGTACATGTATTGATATTCTCAGAGCTTATTGAGCTGTTAAGGGTGTGGTTCTTCTGTAAGAACATGTACATGTGGGTGCGAGCTCATTCCTGCACCAACAGCTATGCCTTAAGGACAGATTGTCTTTTAGTCCAGATTTTGTTATGTTCGTTACTTTGAGTTCTGACTGCTGGAATCACAGTCTACCTCTTGAAGTCCGATAGCCCAGCACTACCATATAATGCCGTAATGATACCGTACGTCATTGACTTGCAGTGAGAGGCTTGTAAAAACACCTTTGATTAAAGGTTTGACTTAGTCACTTTGTAAATTGTTAAATTTAGCAATTTAATGTAAATTTGTCATGTGAGCTTTTGGGACAATTTGTGTATGTTGCAAGACTACAGGTATGGGTTTCTGTGGATACTTAATCTTTCAATTTATTTCTTGTAGGTTTTTTTTTTTTACCTGACCCACTATTTTACTGTGCCCTTGCAAACTGCAAATTCTCATAATATTCCTTACGTGACATTTGGATTTTCCTAATTGAGAATATCTTGTGAGGGGAAAACTTCTGACTTCTCTACTTGTTTCCATTTATTGTATTGTGTGAGTACATGTAGTTTGTATTAAGTTATTTATGTTTCTGCATTTCAGGCACCAAATTCAAATAGAAATCAAAGCCAGTAAGCAGACTGACTTCTGTATTCATGGCCTGCGAGGATGTTTTATGTAGGAAAATAAAGCCCACTGATCACTGATCAGACTTGCTATATTATTATCTCCAAGAACTATGTCACAAGGCACCCAAGTTGTGAAGACATCCTCTGTCTTTGCAATGAGCTATCGTCATAGCTTGCCGGACAAGCCATTTTGTTGGCAATGAGATCATCATATGCAGCAAGGTATGAGACGGAGAGAACCCCCCCTGCTTTGTGTTGGTCATTGTCTCGCAGGAATCTGGGGAATTCCTTTCAGACATCTTGGGGGGATGTGTTAAGTAACAATAGTCTGGAATGTGTATAGGGATTGGACATGTTGGGGGGGTACCCCTCGGTCTCATTTCTTGCTGGGTATAGAGATCATGGTTTTGGCACCATGCGATGGTGGTATCATGACTCCATAGCACTTCTGTGCAGAGTCTGTCATACGTCATTATGGGTGTACAAGCCCCCTTGTCTTTCCTTTGATATGAGGATGTCTCTACAACTTGGGTGCCTTGTGACATAGTTCTCGGAGAAAATCCATGTTGTTGAACTTCAAATTTGGAGAACAGGGATGCAAGCACACTGCAACCCCTTGGTAACAGTCCCTGATAGTAAATTTTCATTTGACTACAAGTTACATGTACATCAGTTGTAACAGCCAATCCGATGCATTCCTATTTCAATGTATTATCTAATGGTGAGCAAATTTGTTCTTTTGCACAAGCACACTTAAACAGGTTGGGGCCACTCTTTTTCGAAAACGATTACTTCTATTCACTATCAATGTGACTGCCTCACTGCAAAGATGTCTATGTTTGCCAAAATTTTGAAGCAACATCCAAGAACTTGGGCCCAGTTACATCAACGCCTCATAAGCACCCCTTTTGACTATGGCAGTTTGTTTTCCGAGGCTCCTGGAAACTTTCTCACAATGTTTGCAGCATCCACTAACAGCAATACTTCTCTGTGAACTTTTCTCCGGTGAGGGGCTTAGTTTACCATGGCAACACACGCAGATAAGCAAATTCTGGCCGCGACACTTTTTTGTATTCTTGGAAGCACGCAACTTCAGCCATTGGCCAAACTGCTGGTCCTAATGGACAAAGGCCAGGGATAACTTGACAGATTTTTCATCCTAACGCCAGAGTGCTACTGTCCAACCCCCCAACGATGACTGGAATCCCAGCAGTACATCAGTCAACCACGCATCTCATCTGTTATCGATTTCATCTCTGCTGTCTTTGACTTGCACATCAATCCAACAACTGATGTTAAATGACTTTGTCTATGTATAATGAAGCCATCAGAACCGGCAGTGTGCGAGTACAGTACAGTACCTCCCAAATCAAAGAAAATCGAAGAAGTCCAGAGACTGTCCCTCAGCCTTCATGTGATCAATCACGTACTTAATTATCTATTTAGTGGCAATGACCTGAGCATGCCATCTTCAGAAATCACTCACAATACTCTAGAAAGGGCTTTACGCTTGACATCTTACTGTGACATGCAAAAATACATCATGCTTGAGGTAAGCCATTATTGCTTTTTTCTTCCTTCATATATACCTCCATGTACATGCACATGTATTTTATTCCACAACTGCACATCTCGACATGAGTTAATGGGGAGAAAATTGAAGGGCCTCATATTTGCATAAGCCTTTAACAGCTGTGATGTTTTATTTATGTGATTATTGAGCACAGCCTCCGAGTCATATCCCACACCACCATCACATACGCATTACCCTAGTGTGACATTACACCTAAATGTACAAGTATTTCAATGCTACATAGGCCAAATTATTTGTGTTGGTTAACTTCATGTGGTTAGGTGTTTTACTCAACACTCATACTTGACAACTTCATATACCATGGCTGCTTTTACTGACGTCTCCAATTTTGTTTCCTTTGACGACTTCAAAATATTTGAACATAAATTCAGGCAATTCACGGCTTCACAGTTCAGTGACAAAAGATGGCAATTGTTTGCTCTCATAAACGATGATGTCTTCGTGGCCCTCTAAGTATTTGAAGATGTGGGACAAATGTCTGTCTGATTTCCACATTTCAACTACATGTAATTCCATTTCTTGTTAGGAATGGTTGCCCTCCCCACATTACATGAGCCTGTGAAGAGATCATCACGTCGCAATACTGGAAGCAAACTTGCTTACAGAAATGATTGAGCCAACTAAAGTTCATTCTACAGAATTATCAATTCAGCAACCATTGGGTTCTACTTTGATGTATACACGCACAGATACATACCGGGCAAACCCTGCTCCACATAATTTCCCTATTCGTGAATGTACAACTTTCTTTTCATTAATAATTCATCTCGGTGACTTTGCATAATACATTGCACCCTGAGCAATGCCAAGAAATCAAGTGGGAAATCTGCTTTTTTGGGGGGGAACCAGTCCTTACCTCTTGAGCATTCATTCAAGGAGCCACCTCCTCACGAACGGTGACGTCATTTTGCCAATTCGTCAGTGGCCCTCGAAGTACTCAAAGATGTGGGGAAAACCTCTGTCTGATTCTTCCACATGTTTAAAATTAATTAACCTTTTCCAAGTTGCCATTTCAACTTTAATTATTGTGCATTACATGCATTTCCTTTCTTTCATTGGTGGTAATGAAGTAAAAACTTGTACTATACACATGTACATGTATATGCACAGGTTGCTGTCATACATGTACAATGTACTTTGTGCCAATGTTTATTCAGTCGATGTTTGTTTTCCCTATGTGAAACATGGAACAGTTCATTTATCTATTTCGTCATGCATACACCACGGTACTCGGTTAGGACTTAGAATTTTTTCGCCCTCTTCCCGTTCACTTTGTGCACAAATCCCCAAACCCCATTTTACTATAGAAAATATGGCACCCTCTCAGGCCACGTTGCCACCTACAGGTAGCCACCAACCGGGTACTAGATTTGGACTTTTTCCACCTTCTTCCTGGAGTCACTCCCATCCGACGTGACATCGTAGCCAGTGATTTTAGGGGGTACATTCGCGCGTGGCACTGCATTCTACAGTTATATGTACTCCCCGATATCAGCTGAATCCTCACACCCCTAAATTAGCATCCACTCACTACAGTGTGTTATTTTAATCACTGACAAAAATAGTGCCCTCTTTGGGCCATGTCATTCTTATTCCCCTCGTATCCCAGTAGCCTCTAACCAGGTGCTTGGTTACAACTTGAATGTGAGTTCCCATTGGCTTTGTGCATATGACAGGTGAGCCCAAGGAATGTACCTGCTCGTTTACACTGTCCAGATAAATCCTTCCTCTTGGTAACTTATCTCAATTCCAATTCATATACACAGCCACCAGTGGAATGCTTTGCTTTGTACTTGTAAATGTGGCTCATTATTTAGTGGCGGGGTATTCTGCAATTACTCCAAATTTAGCAACACCAGACAAAGTTTTATGCTGGCAAAACAAAACAGGTATTCCTTACCACTTGCATTTGGAAGTTACATGTACATGAATACATACATCACCACACTTCATGTCTGCATGCTTCTCTTGTTCTTCTAACTCAAGCTGGTCCTTGCCATTCTTTGCATGAGACAGGTATCGAGAGCTGGGGGGGGGGAACCCAACAACACAAACTCTGACTGTTAATAACTCAGGTCAAATGCGAAGTCAACATTGCATTTGTTCAAGGTTTGCATAAAGAAAGGCACATATTTCAGTCCTTACAACATGGAGGCAAACAGGAAGGTAACTAAGGCAAGCCAGAATTCGAAGCTGTTATCGGTTGGCTGGGAAATTTGTGAAGTGATTATTGGGTACTCAATTCCTGGAGGAATCAATTGCTGACCAAAGAACTTGGTATGTATTCCTGGTCTCCACTTATATACCAAACCCTGCGGCCAAAGCCACAGTGAAAAGTCCTTTAGACATTGCACACTGTAGTTTATCTTGGTATAACCAGGGATGAGATTCTAAGAAAATGAAAAAAGGGGAAATTTGCGAGTGCGCAGCGCGAAGACCTTTACGGCACGGGGTCCTGGGTCCTGCTTAAGGGCCCCCAGGAAAATTTTCAACTTTTCCTCCCAATTTTAGCCTTGTTTCATATCTGTGTGAGCACGTTGACCGTGTGTACCTAAACTACACATGAACGTATGGCATCGCATGGCACAACACAGCGCTTTGAGGTCGATGATTTTGAAGCACTTAGGACAAAATAAAAATGACGTGACACATGGAAGGTAAGCAATGAGAAATGCAATTTTATTTTATTATCTATTTCATTTTATCATATTTGATACCTGGAAGTCGAAAATCATCTTGATGAAATGGGTTGCAAAAGTTTAAAATATCAGAATTTCTAAGCTGACTATCACAGTATCAGACACTCCAAAAAGGAGGAATTTATTTGCAAAAGCGGATTTTCAAAGTCCCCAAAGTGGAAATCTGCCAAAAAAGCGGAAGAATCTCATCTCTGTATAACAAAAACTTTGTATTATCCGGAATGAAACAAATGAAAGACAATGGACTGGAAATTAAAACTTCTTTGTTGTAAGCAGAATGTAAAAGTAACAGCGCTGTTATTAACAAGGTTCATATGCATTCATATGACATACTTCGTGACAGGGCGAGATAATGAATGTTGGGATGACAACAGGCCTCAGCAGGTGTTTGGAGTTTGGCTTTATGAAGTCAATTGATTAATCAGCACTAAAAGCACGAGACCAGCTCGTATCCAATGACATGAAAATTGCATAACTATGCTATCAAATGCAGAGACCTTTCTCCCATTGAATACTACAGCACGTTATGTTTTTGGGACCTGGGTGTCCTTTTATTGAATGCTGCGGCCCCTCAGTGCAATTCCACTTATGCATCAATCCTCACCTTTCTCCAGACATGATGTTCATTATTACATGTCAGTGCACTGTCTTGTTACGTCCTGACTTCATCAATCCTGTCACCTCCATCTGTGATCCATGATGTTCCTGGGGCTCAGAGCGAGGAAGAAACTGAAATTCCAACAAGTCAACTTACTCATTAACTTTTGATAGGTTAAATTGGGGGTGAAATAACTTATTCCATGGTAGTCTCCAGAAGTTAAAAAAAGATTTGGAAAATCAAATAACCCTGAAAATTTAGGGGTTTATCTTTCACTCATAGACAGCACAACCAAAGTTGTGCAAATGTGGAGAATATGCCAAAAAAAAAGTAAACCAAGAAAATTTGAAGACCTGTTTGAATCACCAGTATAAAGCATGTAGAGAAATCTGCAAAGATGACAGTACCCCAACATCAGGGGACTTGGTCAGAGAAATGTTGGCCAGTTTCAGGAATATTAGTCATGTGACTATGGCAGCAACCGGACTGAATGATCTCTCAAAACAGTTATTTTTTGGGGGGGTCTGCGAAGTGAACTACATGTAGACTTACTGGCATGTTCATGGAGCTTGTAGTCCCTACATACACGTACATGTAGGGTTGGATTTATCATACGAACCAACTCTACATGTATATGTTTCACCCATTTCACTTTGCCCATTTACTACTTCGCACCCAACTATGTGTACTTCCCCCCACCCCTTTCCCATTTTGCCTACACACAGGCACCACTTCACACATGTATGTGCTCTACTGGTACTCTTTAAGACTTTAAAAATAATTACAGACTTGAAACGTGAAATAGGCCTCAATCAAAATGCCTCACCCCACCAAAATAATGCCTGTCACCAAGTGAAAAGTATCTTTCCATGCATTTACGATCTACGTGTATAAACACAGCAGAATTTTAGTTCTCCACGGAAGTAAAACAATATCATAATACATGTACCTGTATTCTTACGGCTAGCATTTACATGTACACGAGTGTTGGGTTGGGTGTGATCAGTCGATCTGCATGATCATGCATTTGCACTGCACTATCAGTCAATCCTGTACGAAATCGTCAACTTTACTTTCCTTTTTTTTTTTAAAACAATTCTCCACTACGGCAAATTAGAAAGAAAAAACGATCAGATGTGAGAGGAGTTACCAGTAAATTATGCAATAAAACTGACAGACTGCTAAGGTCGAGCCGTCACACACACTGAATGATTGTGCCCAACACATCATATATCGGAGTTCAAAGTAACATACATGTATATTTTTTTAGCAGCCCATTTGTATGTAATATAAAATTACTGAAATTTGCAGCATAAAGTGTTAACATTATAATGAAGGCTTAGCTACATGTAGTAGACTACAGGTACCAGCCTGGTACTCTTCATAGACATAAAGTAACACATTGTACATATGTACTTGTACATGTGTGAAGTGGCAAGTGGGTGAAGTTGCCATTTGGGCAAATCAGTAATTGGGTGAGTGGTTGTGGGTGAAGTGGTACGTGTAAATAGACAAAGTGGTCTGGTGGTGAATGGGAGCGAATTTATTCACACTAGCCCTTTTCAAACTACATGTACTCTGGACTTACCCGGGTAGACACTTATCCAGAGAACTGGTTTCACACTACAACTGGTCTACAATCTACATGCACTGGTAGCAGTGTTTGACCATGGTGACACTGCTGTCGACATCTACCCCTCCCCCACACGTCAGCGATAGGACCTAGGGGAAAAAAAGGTACAACACTTCTCTTTCAGCTACATCCCTGACATCAATTTTTTGGTACAGAGATAATTTGCACTTAGGGCAGTTTCATGGGAAAGGTTGCAAAATGAAAAATTGGATATAAATGTAGATGCTTTTTTTGATAGGGAAAGTTTGATGGAACTTAATGCTTTTTGTCTCACATGGAGTTTTACATTGTTGCAATCTCAAAAAAAAATTGTCAAGGCCTTATGCATTATGGTTCTCAAGATACAAACTAAAACAGGTGCTAAAACACAAGATTAGGAGTCTCATTCAAATTTTCCAGAAACTGCAATTAAGTGTATGAATAAAGGTATGAGAAACATGGTTTATTGATATAACAAGTTTCATTTCTGACCCCTCATGAGACTTTTTTGCAACCTTTCCCGTGAAACTGCCCCTTGACAGGCCTACACAAAGCATACGTGTACATGTAGGCCTACAAGGTTGACTTGTAAATTTAATGCAGCATGGGCCTGTTTTATTTAAACTACAATTTCAGTGACACTGGGTACTGCTCAGTACTACTGAGTTGAGATGCAATGTACAGTACATTGTGCAGAATTGTTCCTGAAGTTTTAATAAGGCCCTATAGGCTAGCCTACCGTAGAGCTGTATGAGCCTACACAGAGGGCTGCAAACATGATAAATACCTCCATTTGAAATTTGTCCTATATCTATTACATGTACAGCCCTACTTGGACTCTATGCGAAAACATTTGAAGTTGAAAACTCTAAAATTTGAGACAGTTTTCATGACCCAAAATATTTTTTGAAAATCCAATTTTACATATTTTTTAGTATTTCTGAGAGTTTGGCCACTCATCACATCAAGGTAAACTTTTACCGAAATCAATCATCAAAATACTGACAGTTGGTTTGAGTCACAACAAAACTGACTACTGATAGGGCCTACAGTGCAGTACAGTGAGTGTTGTCAAATCAATTCAGGAGTGTCAGGTCTTTTTACCTTTTTGTAATATTTATAGAAATGTATCATGAAAACTGCGAAAGAATTCCATATGGACACTGCTTGAAATCCTGTGCACAACCCTATGAGACTAATCTTAACAATTTTAAGTGTTTTCTGAGTGAATCCCTCAATTTTGCACTGTTAAATTTGGCTCTTTAGGACATTTATTGATTTCAGATGGCTAATGGGTCACTGCAGGAGAAAAATTAGTGGCGTCCAAACGGAATTCTTTCCGAGCACTGCATGTTACACAATCATGAAATCATGAAATAGCCGTCAGTATTTTGAAAATGCTAACAGTTAAAACAGGTGCTTTCGCAGAGCTCCCTTTAAATTTAGAGGTAAAGGAGTTAGGGTCGTGATTGTATTCATATACAATTGATCGACCAGACAGGCATTTTCTCACCTGGGGCTTCCACTGCTTGGTGCGTAAAGGAGTCAGGATCAAATGCAATCAAAATTTATCCGTTGATAAATTCACGTACGAAGTTTATTGTTTTGTGGTGGCAATAAATTTCTTTTAAAAGGTAAGTTCCTTCAAATAGCAGCCTGCACTTAGACTAGTTTGAGGGGTAGTATACCCCCAGAACAGTGGGGTTCTTCATCCACCATGCTCCTTCCTGAGAGCGTGGTGGACAGCGAACCCCTCAGTTCTGGGGGTAAGGGGCAGGGTCAACATTCTAGCTAAATTTCAGCTCATAAAACCCTCGCCTAATGCCTTTGTAGTGGATGTCAAGCATGTCAAGTGATGTCAGGAAGAAGAAAGAGGCCTGTGTTGCCTATCCGGAGTCAGGCATGTCGGGGCCTAGTATCAACAGAGGAGTACACAAAGGCCGTGTTTACAGGTCTACAACGTGGCCCGGCCACTTCAACCATGTCAACTTTCATTTGACTTTCCTCACAGTGTTGCTCAACTTCTTGCTGAAAGAAAATTTCCTATTAATTTGGTTGAATACTGGTACTTTAATATTCAAAATACAGGCTTTTGAGTCTAAATGAATAATTTCATGAAATTTTGTCTGAAATTCGAAAACGGCTGTGATGATGGTGTCCAGACATCGGGCAAGGATTCAGCTGACTTGGCTGAGTATTGCCTGACGTGGCACCCTCAAAAAAATCTCAGAAAACCCCACATAAACACCTACCATAAGAAGTTTTTCTAAGTTAATAAGGTAACTTCTAATTAACGTTGGTGACTGTATAATATGGTAGGCTAGTCGCCAGACCGGACTTAAAAAGGTGGCGAAAATTAGGGACCTGGCAACTACATGGTGATGAATGTTTATTATTACAGAAAGAGTTCCACACATACATGTTAAAAACTGTGTTTATGTGCCTACTTTTTATGTACTAAGGCCTAGGCCTATCAGTATCATGTTTATGGGAGTTTGGGCCCTGTATTTAGCATGTTTATGGGAGTTTGTAATTGTATATAATGAGCATGGAGGAAGGAAAACACAAACCTTACACATGTTACAGTTCCGCGTAAACTGAGATTTTCGAATCAGAAGATTGGGCATTTGATGAAATTTCACTTCTAATGAAAACCCAAGGTAAATATACTTGGGCCTACTGCCTGGCTCCATCAAGTTCACCAACACAAACAAGGCACTTGGGACGAAAATTCGAAGTGCGTCACGTTACCACGCCACGTTTTTACGCTAGCCTAATGGTTTTTGAAATTCGAATGGAGCCGGACTGATCAGGGTACCGATCAAATCTGCCCTGAAAATGCAATTTAGACTGATCCATACCTCTCTAAAACTTCTGACCCATGTTTAAAGACCGTGCAACCAACTATTTTTGAAAAAATCGGAGTCTTTTACTTACCACCAACTTGAATAATTCGAGCCCCGCGGCTTCGCATGCATATGACAATGCGCGTGCGCTGGGCGTTTGATGGCCCCAATCACCGTATCGACTCGACCATTTTTGGAGGCGGGCGGTGGATTGAATTTTTTATTTATCTTTTTGTTTTAAAACCCGTTTCAGAATTGCCCACTGGAGAAGCCACTCATGCAAATAAAACAAGCAAGTACATCAGCATTCGTATCATCGTATAAATAATGTATGTTTAATTCACAGATTCTGCAATTTAAAGTACAAGGTCAATCCCAAAGTTTGTCAAATGGGCTTACAACTAGTGCTATTGTTGTTTCTTCATTTACATACACCTCTGTGTATGTGAAGCACTGAAGTAAGACTTGAAAAAAGAAATGTTACAGGTTTTCCCAGCAAATTTCAGTCGAAAATTCATGCACTTTTTCCTTAATATGGTCTGTCAAAAACTTTCAACTGAAAGGTGAAAAAAAATCAAACAAAACAAAACTGGGCCACGAAATTGAGGCACGGGCTACCATTTAACATGAAAACAAACTTGTCTTTTGTCTCCTTACAAGCATATTATTCACATTGTTTACTTCTGTGAATACACATATTTTATATCAAAATACGAATCAGGAAGTACATACCAAAGACAACCAAAGGGTATTAATCATTTCTCTGTACATTTATTTAAATATTAAATATTCACTTGACTTGTTTTTTTCTTTCCAAGAAACCCCAAATTGATGTAACATCAGGAAGCATGTAATGAATTGAAAATGCTGGAATTGAATTCTCAATCAATCTCTTTCCCAGGCTTCCAAAAATTTGAATGAACCCAATGACTAAGTGAATTTGAATCGACTTGTTTAACAAATGACAGCTAAAATAATGAAAACAAAATGACACTTTTGATGTTGGAATGTGAATAAAGAAGGGCATGCAATCTGAAATGAACTGGAATGAAACTAATTTTTTTTGGAAACTTTGGCTGGGAAAACCTATATTTTAGACCTGTAAACTAAGATTGTTCATTCTTGAAATAGCATAATATTATATCAAAGAATGACTGCCTTAAGTGACCTTCTGAATAGCTGAAAATGTTACTTTACTCTGGTGGGACATGATCCAACAGCCTTCCACAGACAAGTACAGATGTCATGACCCATTCATTCACCAAGGCTGGGGGGGGGGTGAGCAGTCAAATTATGTAAGCTGTAATAGCCTATTCAATGGAAAGCTACAGCCAAAAATTCACTCGCAAACGGTTACCTTGGCAACACACCAAGTCATTCTGTCCAGCCCACTTTTCATGCAAGCAACAACTGCATCTCCCAAATGCCACACGTACTGCGTACTCAGGGCACGTATCATACAAAGCGAAGGATGTGAGACTTTGGCCAGACACTGGGTTGCAAAACTGTTTCTGTGGCTATATAAACTGAAACACCACAGATTGTGGTAACGGTCGAACAATGCACTGGTTAGGCAGGGGCCATGTGGTTGAGTCCTGAGCTAGATATCAGAACCAGGTATCCGAGCATGCATTACAGATGATACCAGAAACTGGTTCTGAATATGGGAGCGGGTACCCACTGCCATGAACAATTTTATAATATGTAGTAACTTTCCAAACAAACAAAATGAAATGCTTTAAAAGGAAAATTTCAAACTGAAAAAACTAGACTACTGCATATTTCAAGTTTACTTGTACATCTATGTCCAAGCTTGATGATGAACGACTTGAGTCAGATAGAATTAGAATTTTCAGTCTGAATGCCTATGTTGAACATTGTTTTTTATGCTCTATGCATGTTGGGGTTGGGGTCTTCGGTGGGTTCCCAAGTTTCACCTCAATGGGTACCTATCCAATTTCTGCACCACCCACAAATGTACACCACTCTTTCTGTACTAATGCGTTAAGCCAGCATAAAGGGACTACAATTCTTTGATACTCTTGTCTGTCTCTTGAAACTCATCACTGTGACTTGGGATTAATCATGAAGTTAGCCTCAGAGAAAGGAAAAACATTTTAGGATGGACTCTTCACAATGACCCTCTCCCAGAATGATTTTGTTGATGACTTATCAGTCTTTCTTGGCGAGCTGCTGAATACTCTGCTCTTGCTGTCGGCACTTCCTGAGACGAGTATCTTGCCGTCTTATCATGACAGCTATATCTAGTCAAAAAATTGATGCCAAATATAAGACAGGTTTAATACAATCTGGAGACAAATGACATGAAATATATATGCTTCACCATCAGAACAGACTGAATGTCTTTTGGGGAAGAAAGCATGAAGGACTTCTAAATTGGCCAAGTGCCCAGTCTCGCCTGTACTTGTTCATACAATTCAGTGCAACTTCAATATCTTGAGGTCAAGTGCTTGTCAGAATCCACTGGCTGAGACTAGATGTCTATTTGAGCGTACATCTGAAAGGTATGCAGTAGCATACCTATGTCTAATGATGCCAGAGGCTAGCGGCTATGGCTGTTTGCATGTTTTTGTAATTCCCAGCTGCAAGCCAGTCCATTAAGGCACGGTCTGATATTCGTTTTAGTGAACTCTTAATTTTATTATCAACAGGTTACTAATAATTGTCAAACTTACATCAATTTCTATTAATGTTATTTGACCATGATTCCCTAGAATTGTATGAAATAACTATTTCATTGTCAGAACTGTGTAAAAAATGAATCATCTACATGAAACTATATTGACAGTAGTTAGGACAATATACTGGAGCTGCATCAATTTAACGCAAAACACAGGATGCCAAAGTGAACTCTTATTTCATGTTTACCTTTATTTTCTTTCTGCAGATGTCCACCCATTTTACTCAGTCCCTGCAACTTGTCCTGAAGACGCTTAAGTCGTTCATTTTGGATCCTCAAATCTACACCTTCTTCACCTTCAATAGTACCCAAAAATGGGGCAATATCACTTTTTTGGCTGACAGAAATAGGTTGCTTGCATACAGTTGCTAAATTCATACAGAGTGTGTTATATAGCATAACACTAGAAGAGAGAGACTGGATATGGTTGATTCTCTCTTTAGAATTTCAGAATTGAAAGACTTTGCTAGAATTATTTTCCAAAGGGTAACTCGCATTTGCTTGTATCTTCGACCATCAGGTGCACGGCTATGCAAAATAAATCTACCAACAGCTGTAATGAAATACAGATTATATTCACATAGGCTTAGTCTGGCCCAAAAATAGTGGAAGGAAAAGACTAGCTATATTCAGTATAAAACTGGTCAACAGTGCACATCACTGACATTGCATCTAAGCTTTATGGTGCTTTTGTATTTAATCTTATTTGCTTTTGGCAATCCAAAGCTATACATGTACCTCAGTAAACGCAAGCACTTTCTAGTCTGATCATTAGACCAAAGTGAAATAACCCAGCGCACATTTCACCCTTCCAGTTTGATTTCAAAGGAGATGCTGACAGTGCAAAACCCTGAATTATGTTGCAGAACTTTTTTTCTGACAACTTGCCAAACCCTCAGTTTAGAGTGCCCGTGTTTACTGGAGCATATCTTCAGATCACCAAAAGCAAACAAGCTAAAATAAATTGCATCATCAAGCTACTGAGTCCTCTTTCAAACCTGCAAGTTAAAAATACTTCTAGCTGACATTTTAAATGGACAGAATTTGCTCATGCAATTTTGGGGGGAAGGACACACTGTATGATAAGGAGATCACTAAACCACACAGTGAGGGCCTTTTATGTCACAGAAACTGTGCCTTAATGTGACAGTATACTGAATGGATATTGTGAAAAAGTGAAAGAGCATGTAAATCCAACAGCAATATCTGCAAACATAAAAAGTATCATAAATTGATTCTGGTGCTCTTTGACATGTTTAAATGCAGTTGGGCAAAGACAAATCTGAAGGTTGAGAGAAGTACAATTCGAAAGGTGTTTTCATGAATGAAATTCTATTCTAATTTTTTGCACAATGGGAGGAACTTACTTATTAATGATGACCCAAGATCACCGTGAAAGGTGCTGCCAGCCTTGTCAAAATCAGGACTAAGGTCTGGTGTCCTGTTTCTCTCTGGTGTATCAAACACAGTAACTCTGTGAGAGCCTGACTGATGACTGTTATTGTGAAAGATGTTACTGTGGACGTCCTCAAGCATGTGAGGACTGACACCCAGCAGGCTAGCGACAGGAGACCGCGGTCTGAGCAGGAAGTCTGGCTCTGGGGTGGTCCGGGGACTGTCCCTTGCCGCTGGAACCGAGGACAGGAGGCTCAAGTCCTCAGTTTTCGGTTCTTGATCTTCCTTCACCGGGGACGAAGTTAAGAGTGGTGCTGTCATACCTGGTGAGAGAGGTGAGAGAAATTAGACTCTTTCTTAAAGTTGTGGCTGCAGCAGATACTGTAAATAATGTGTTGCTATGGTAGCCGCTGTCTAACTGCTGCAGCTGTTTCCTATAGACATGTGTGCTAGGACAAGCCACAGCCAGTTACATCGACTTCAGGTATGACCTTACAATAGGTGCCTGAATTACTCTGATCAGGTCCAAGTGTCTCTGCCTTGATAAGGAAGGGCAACGAAAAGTGGACCAAGGAGTCTATCCTCCCTGTCCAGAGTGGTACCTTTTCGTGGTAGTGTGTTGTCTGCATAACAGTAGGATGTTAGCACCCACACTTTGCTCACGATCATTGTGATCAGCGAGTGTTCCCTTGTATGTCAGTGAAACCAGCGTGCATTTTGCACTAAAAATCTACTGGAATACATAACACTGTGTTGCGGTGCCTACTACATGTATTGGATATTCTAACTTGCACAAAACAAAGCACTGGAGTATACGAATTCCAATGTTCAACCTACCTGGCTTTCCCTGCCTCGTCATGGGTGTCGTGCCGTACCCCGATTCTTTTGTGTTCGTCTCTTTTGGTTCTTGAAATGTGCTGAAAAATTCAAGGTTGAAACAAAAGATTGAAAATTGGTTGATTTTTTCACATGCAAAACAGACTGCACAATAAAGTCATATTTCATCAGGGTATAAAATTGCATCTACAATTACAACACGAGTGTGTCTTGCATGGGTGTTTCAGGCTGAAAATTTTCCTCTTGGGGCGTGGAAAAACTTCACAACAGTTTATGGCCTTCCTTAACCCTAACTGCTAAGACATTTATCCCTATTGCACCACTTCGCACAGTTTGGAGGACCGCATACCTTGAACTTGCCGTCTATACATTGCATTTTAAGTTAACAATAGTCGCTGAAATTAACCATCCTTAATTGTACAAAAGCCTACCTGTTGAGTTTGGTGAAACTGAAATGATTAGGGCGAAAAAACGTATTAGTCACCTTTTATTTATAACTGGACAGGTTGGACTAGCTGATGAATTGGTGGGAGAACTCTCTTTTGTTGACCGATTTGCAGTTCTTGGAATGTTTGGTTGACCGGACACAATGCCGTACATCTCAAGGAGAAGGGACCTCAGTTCTTCATCTGTCAGAAGCTTGGATAATTCTTTTTTAGGCCCTGAACTTGTCCGAGTTTCTTTGATTTGGGAGGTAGGTTTGTCTTTCTCCACTGTAGCAGTGGGAACTATGGCGGTGGAATGCCCCACAGACTGGGGCAAGTCTTTCTGTAAATTCGTCGGACTGGAATGAGGCTTTGTTGTGACGACTTTTGTGCGAGTTTCGTTACTGGCCGATCCTTTTGTGGAATCTGCTTTTGTCTTGTTTGAGAGTTTGTAGTCTCTGACGCTGGTTTCCGTGTTGAGTTTCCGTCTGTTCTGGTTCATAACAACAGCGCTAGTAGCTCTGTTTGTTGATCTGGTGGTTTGTTGAGGTGGAGACTTTCTTGGACTCTGTTTGGACGGAATACTTGCTGAAGGACTGGGGCGAGTTACTGCTCTCTGGAGTTCCTGATCAGAAAGAATTGGAATTGATACGAAGATTTACAGGTTAGGAATTTTGGTTAAAGGGAAAACCTGACAAAATGAATTGGATCTGCCCTCTGAAATGAACTTAACTGAAGCAAAACTCTTCTTTCTGAGAGAGAAACAAACATGAAACATATCCTTTACACTGCCCTTGATTATATTGTAGAGCATTCCTAGTTTAAAAACGTCCATGCCATGATGACAGGAAGGCTGGCACTGAAAAATGGGGGATTTACCACTTTGATTCTAAGGCTAGGTCTAAATTACTTGGCTTCAGCTTGAAATGACACATGTGCTTATAGAAGCCTTAACCCAGTGACTTCATCTACTTGGTATTTCCCATAGGCTCATTTGCAGCCATAGCCATCAATTCGGCTTGACCATGGTAGTAACTGCATTATTTTGCAGTCCGTGGTCGTGTCATGACATATTTCTTTGTCCTTGTCCAAGTCATAAATCAAGGGTAGTTGAATACTTTTAAACTAATATGAACGATGGCAGGAATAAACAATCATAGGAATTACTATCACGTCTTGATAAGGCATAAAAAGAAGTGTAGTTAATTATGTACAAATGTCATAACTCTACACATGTATGTTAACAATGTTTAATCTTTGATTCGATCTGGTACCAACCTTGATCTCCAGCTGGTGCTTGAGTTTCAGCCTCACTATGTCTTGTTCCAGCCTCTCTATGACTGTCCGACATTCACTATGCTTTTTAGAAGCCTAAGAATAAATGTGAGTAGTCCTGACAGTGAAAACCAACTAGTTAAGCTGTACAGCCAGTGTCTATCCCGAAACTCTTTGACAAGTTTATACACCAACAGCTAAGAGTTATATAGGATGAGATCTGCCTCCCCCAAATCATTTGTTTTTTTAGCCTAAAACTCGACCATTGTGGGCTGTATGAGTCAGTTGAGAAAAAGTGGGTTAGTGCATGCAAATAGATATTTCATAATGCCCCCATCACACCCTGATGATGACCAGGAAGACCCCGCTAAGTTGTAAAATTTCATTAAAATGTGGCTAGAAGAGGATGAAAATAGGAATATAGGGTGAAAACCTTTGCTTACAAGATCATACTGGGTGGTCACATGACTTTTGACAAATGTCCTTGGGCGTTACTCTGGGTTTGAATGAAATATTTCAATAAAACAGAGCGTGTTGCAGACTATTTTACTTGTACAACTAGTTTTTGGCCAATGTACTCAAAATTTCATATCAACTATTTTATTATTTATCTTTTCAACTTACGAAAGCTTTAGTGTAAGTTTCTATGAGGACATCACAGTACTGACATAATGAATCAGTCCTCACCTTTTTCAGAGATGCCTCCAATTTAGCTACCACTGAGCTCTGCTCTAACCTCTTGGCATTTTCGTTCTCTTGTTCCTTCACCAAGTTCTCATTGTTCTTGGTCAATTCCGACACCTGGACCTTATAGCGGTCTCGTTCAACAACCAATGCTGATTTCTCCTGATAATTAGGATAGCCAGTAAAAAAGATAATACCATAGGCCAATGTTGTGTTTGAGTCCATCACAAGTCTCTGTAAGTCCATCACAAGTCCGACACAAGTCATTCAGTCTTTAGCCAATTCACAAGCTATTCAAATGAGCTGTGACAAAAGCATCCTTTTGTCATCACCCTGTTACTTATGACTGGCCCAGTGGAGGGACTTGTGAAAGGACTTGTGATGGACTCGAATACAACACTGTCATAGGCCATACATCAAGACTCTGATGAACGTGCCACTGAGTATGCTTGGCTACTGAGTTACAGGCGCTCAACAAAAAGTCATTCACTTTTCAAAACTTCCATAAAGAGGCTTCCGCAGTGGTCATTTTGCAGGGCAGTTCTTTCCACCGGGAAACCTCCTTTGTGCATACATGTACCTCATGGAACAAACACAATGGCCTGCAAGATGGCAGCCATGCAAAACCTCTATTAGTGCAAGTATTCACCACTTAAAATATGCATAATATCTCAAACTAGAACAGGGCTCAGTTTATGGCTCTGATAACCACTCTCTGTTTAAGACAACGGCTCCATGTCACTTGCGAGGAAATTTAGTGTCCTTAGTTGTATCAGTATGCAAACCTCGCAGGATAAACACAGGAAAACAAGCCCAAATTACTACTTACTTGAAATACACCATGCACTAGGACAATAGCAGAAACTGTCAACACTGTAAGTATGCATGTTTACAGCTGAGGGCGCATTTTGGCCCACAGAAGCCAATAAGTTTCTCCTTACCTTTCGGAGTACGTCCAGACACTCATTCAACCAGTGAATTTCGCTCTGCAGCATGTCTATCTCACTGCGCTTGGCAGTGACTTGCCTCTGCATGCTCTCAGCAACTCGGACAGCTGCACAGCAAAAGAATGAAGACAGAAGAGAGAATCATAGCCCCAAAAACCCTCCCTGATCATTGATGACGGCTGCCATTTCCCACATTTGCAGCCGGTGGGGACAAAGGGAAGACGTGACCTCTTGTAAGTCCAAATTTTCTTCAATAATTTTTTGGGACTACCTCATTTTTCCTCCACCCAAAAGCGTGTGAAAAGACCCCCAAATTTGCCTCACCTCTAGGGAAAACCACTCAAGTTACATAAAGAAATCCTCATATTTCCTCCATCCCCCCTCAAAAAAAGATTTCGCCCCTACTTAATTTGGTTCTGGATCTGCCCTTGAAGGTGGAATGTTGCGCAAAGCCCCCACTGATTGATTCCCCCACCGACCTTTGCCATCTATGGCTGCTGTAGCCTTGATCGTCTTGTGTACAGTCTGTAACTCTCTCTGCAATCCCTGTATCTTGGTCTTGTATCTGCTAACGTCTCGCCGGTGATTCTCTTCCATCTCAAGCAGGTTGGCCTTTAGCTTCTCCCCCTCAACGGACATCAGGTCCATCTGGCGGAGACACAGGGTAAAATTTATCTTTTGAAGCAGACACACTGCTCTTGCTAAATTATCGGACAGGGCAGTAAAACTGAACAACAAATCAAGTCACAATTCTTATACAGTCATGTTTGTCACTGTAAACTTCAAATGAAAGGCAAGCATGTGATGCACTGCTAAAAAAATGATGAATAAATAACCTGGCTAAGCAAAATGCACTGACTTTAGACACAGTAGTTTTTGAACATAGTTGAAAGAGAAAGTGGGGAAAAACTACACAAGGCCAGTTCACTCAGTATGAAAGACGTGCAAGCAAGAATTTGGCAAAATACCTGTGCTATGAATTCATGAAAGTTAAATACATGTCAACTGTGGCGTAATGTCATTGCATATAATTCAGGACAGCAGGTTGGCATTTGTTTTGGCACCAAGTAAAAATTAGCCTCAAAGGGGTTGGCTGTGCCTTGTCCATCCAAAATTCAGCAGCCACGTGAGCTAGGAACCAAAGATAGCTTAAAATAGACCGATTGCACCCTCTAAGTCACATGACCTATAGTGGGTATCAAATATCAACAAACACAATGTCCACCAAAGCAAAGTGCTTAAGTATCATTTACCAAAAATAAAGCCGACGGGTACCGTACTCAGACTACTGATATGCTGGGTACTATACCATAACTTGGCTGTATTGTTTATAAGTAACACTTGATACCCACTACAGGTCACATGATTTAGCCGGTGCAATTGGTCTATTATGAACAATTAATATAAGAATGTCTCACAGGATGAGAAAAGTGGACAGAAGTCTTGCTCAATAAAAGTATTCTCTCTTCCCCAAAATTACACTGTACAGTCACAAACAACATGTGGTTCCTGCTCTTTCACTTTGCCAAAGTGCCTGACACCTACCTATCATGTATTACAGTGACTACAGGGCCTAATGAACTCCATGAAGCTGCTTACTGGTTGTTAATGCTTAGGTAATTCATATGTTAAGCAAAAAACTGGTTAAGAACCAGTCAGAAGCAATAACCGTAATGTGGCTTTTGGGCCTGTAACCTGTTTCTGGTAAGCAGATATTGTTTTGCAATTTTCTGTACTCAGACGCCTTCATGATACATGTATTTGCCTCCCTGGGTACCTGCGTCTTGGCCTCCTGCAGTTCTGCTTTCAGCTCCTCCTTACTCCTGGCGACTGTCTCCGACTCCCTGGCTGTGCCCTGTGCCTCCTCCTGGAGGCGCTTCTTGTCCTCTTCAAGGCTCTGCAGTCTCTTCTCGCGGATCTTCAGCTTCTTCTTCAAGTTCTCCTGAAGGAGCTTTGAGTCTTGCAGCTCCTTGGGTGTTGGGGGGAAGGAGGAAAGAGCTGAGATGCAACTAGTCAGGAAGAGTACAGACAGGAGTGCAATATCGACCACTAACACAAATGCTGGTGGTCAACGTCTGAAGACTCCATGTAGAACTATTAGGCAGTATGCGTCCCGTTCAGAGAACCAAAGATGTTAAACCACATACGTCAAGCCCACAAGTTTTTGATTAATTTCCCAACTGATAAAACGTTCCCTTTTCGTTATAACGATGATCAATCAAAAAGCCTGGCCATATGGTGGGCTTTGAAAACAGTAAAAATTAAAAGTAACAAATACCCTGTTTGCTTCTTCAGTGGTTTCAATCTAATTGAAGGAATGTGATTGAATAAGTGGTGGATTGTTTCACTAACCAGAATAATTCTCGGGGTTGGGCTGGCATATTCAGGGATGAAAATAGCCTCATGTGCCTGAAGTACAGAAAACTGATTTTCAGCAGAATGTGCAGAATACTAACACTGCTTCATACAAGGATTGAGCGGGGCAGTTTTGTTTAATACCGACCTTTGTCTGTCTGTCCAGGATTTCCTTCAACTGCAATCGTTCCTGTTTCCAATCCTCGCTGGCTTTCTTGGTGACCTCTGCCAGGTGAGCCATACTGGATGTCTGCTCCTGAAGCCTGCTACACTGCTCCTTCTTTTCATTCACCTGCACCAAACAACGCAGCATGAGCTTAATTTACAGTGTGAAAACAATATTTAAATCGATAATACAGAGAGGTCAGGTGATTCCTCAGACACCTTCAAATTGAAGATTTTTCTGCTGGCGGAATTTTAATTACCTTCAAGACCAAATAATTTTTCTGTTGGTAAAACTTGCAATTTTCAAGACCATTTGTAAAGATTTTGATTGATTTCTTCACCTACAAGTTTTGTTTATTACACGCATGGTACCATTATTGTCTAGCACATCTTGCTTTCTGCTTGTGAGGGAACAAAATCAAAGTCAACTGGTTGAAGTTTTCACAAATCAATGTATCATGCACCTGGGTAACAAATATAACTTTGTCAAAAATTATATGGTCCCACCTGCACCTGCAGCTGATCCCTTGCACTCTGCACTGTGCCAAGCTCAAGGTTTCTCTCTTCCAGCAGCAAGACAAGGGACTCTCTCTCCCTCCGTATTGCTCCCAGCTCCTCCCCCCGTTTCTCCAGGTCCGACATCACTCCGGCCTTCTCCTCCGTTACCCTCTGAAGTTCCTGATGGACCTCTGCCAGCGTTCTGGTCAACTCCTCCTTGCATTTCGTGATGTCTTCCAATTCTTGCTCTCTCTGTCTGAGGTCTGCCGTGAGTGTCTCACACCTAAGAGTGATGTCGTTGATCTTTGACGTCATGCCATCTGTCAGAGCCACAATGCGATGCTTACTGCTTTCCTCTATTAACAAGACCTGTTAGATAAATGCAGCTGCCTGTAGTATATAAGGTTTGGAGAGGATCTGTCTGCAGAAGGAATTTTCTTTATTAAAACATCTATTAGGCATAATTTTCTCAGGCATACCAATGAGCAACTTTTCCAAGGAAATAACACAGAAATAAAATCCCCCTTCATTGACAACATGACAACATTCATTTTTTCTCCTAAATCTGAACAAAAATAAAAAAACAACTCTTGCAGTGGCATAATACAGGCAGCTCGTTAAGAGTATGTTCATCAGATCTGTTTTATAAATTGTTAACCGTTGGATGGGATGGTATCAGACTATTTTAGAATTCATGTGGGTTCCAAACTTTCCTTTAATTTTTTTTTCCAAATCTGGCGTTAAACACTTAAATATGTGTTATCACGAAGATGAAATTAATGTGACAGGAAATTTCATTTTTATTCTTCCAATGATGCTTTCAACTTCCAAAGTTGAAGAGTTAACCTCACTTTCAATTTCAATATGGTCGACTCAAAAAATAAAGGTCCATTCTCTCACCTTCTCCTCAGCCTGCCTGGTAGACTCCTGCTTGACCTCCTCTACCAGCCTGCCAAGCCCCTCACACTCGCTAGTCTTCCGCTCCAGCTGGCTCTGAAGGTCCTGTAGCTTGATGCCAGACTCCTGCTCCAGGTTGGACAGTTGGCAGTTCTTCGCCTGCAAAGTCTCCACGTTGGCCTGTGCTTGCGCTGCAGATTCCTGTGAAAGCATCATACAAAGAAATCACCGACTTGAAAATTCCCTATCAAGGCCAACGTGAAAGTTTAAATATGCAGTATGAAAGAAATACAAGTTACACAATTTGGAGTATACGATTTCCAGTCAATATGAAAATTTACCAACTTTACAAAACAAAAGCAGGGTATCTCTTATAAAATACCTTCTAAGTCAGTACATTTCAGTACCGTTTTAACATTACGCCAGATAACTGAGAAATCCTACCTTTGCATCATGTAGTTGTTGTTCAAGCTTTTGTATTTGATCATGTAGTTGATTCTTTACCTCTAAAGAGGCTCTGTACTGCTGCTGAAGTATTTCTACGTCAGACGACAGAGTGTCACACTGACGAAATTCAGAAAAGCAAGTAAGAAAAGTACACAAATGACTATGCAAGCAAACGTCAATCAAAATCATGTTCTGGGCAAGGGTTGTGAGAGATGAAGCCACAACACTTGGATCGTTATACGGCTTCAACTGATATGAAATTATAGGCAACACTTTATCATGACTGACACATATACATGTTGGGATGAAGACAGAAAAGTTGGATCAAGATCAACTCTGCAAACTGTCTGCGGCGAGTTGCAAAAGTAGGCCCATACAAACACAAGCACTGGCCCAAAGAGCATGCAGCGATGTCCCCCTTAGGAACATGAAACTAGGTTCGGAAGAAAGTGCCACATTCTCTATGTTAGGTGAATTTAACTGGCAGAAACACTGAGAAATGAAACCAAACCACTTATTTCTGGCTTAATTTCCTCTCCTTTGAGCGGAGATTACTGCATGCTAAGTTTTATGAAACACCCTCTGTTATCATCCCCTAATGGTTACAATACTTGGAGGACTAACCCAGTTTCAAGGACAATTATAGAAGTCATCAGGATCTACCTTTGTCTGAAGTGCATTCCTGTCACTTGCTGTGTCCTCTTGTAGTTTTTCCAGTCTTTGCTGTAGTTCTGTTATTTGGTCTGCCTTCCCTTCCAACTGCTTCTGCGCCTGCTCCCTGCAGGACAATGGGAAAAAATCCTCTCAGTCTGAGGTTGCAGTCATGTGTATTACTCTTGATACAAGCAGGTGTAGGAAAATCTGGCATGCGTACTCTCAGATCACTTCGGGTGAATGATCAATGGTTATCTTTGTGTCATCCTGAAATAACCACGTGATGAAAGAGTAACACTCCTGACCTGTTTGAGAGCTTACTCTTACTTAACTCTTGCTTAGCCCACAGGTTGTTAATCCTGCCGTTCATTGCTTGGGGATGTACATGTGTTAGTGCGAGTACCTCAGTGGCTGAGTTTGGAAAACAGCATGTGTATCAGTGACAGGGGTCACTGTAACTGCAGGAGCTATGTTGTGTTGGCCTTCTAAAAACACTGTGTCACCAAACATCATTCGTCTACTTACTGCGTCAGGGCTAGCTGCGACTGCAAACTGAGCGTCTGTTTCCGAGCATTTTGAGCCCGTTCAGTTGCCGCATTCAGTTGCTTTTCGTGCTCTTCGCGCAGGCTACGCAACCTGGAAAAAAACACAAGCAGACAGAACCCTTTTCCTGGAATTTCAAGGCTGTGCTAGCAACAGTAAGTGAAAGTATGACAGGGGAACTATATTCATCAGTGGCTCCTTTCCTAAAATGTTCGTCAACTTGTTGTTAAACATGAACTTAAAATCACCCACTGAACATTATTAACAGGATTTCAAAGTAATTTTTGACAACGAAATGTGATGAATTTCACACTCTGACATACGGAAAAAAGTCCATTTGTGATTCACGTAGACAGAAACCTTAATAGACAGAAATCCAGGTGAAGAAACCAAATTTTATGCTTCAAGAGATTAGACTGAACAAACAAGAAGTAATTAAAACCCTGCCTAATTACCCCAAAACTTCTCTGACAAAAAAGGTCAGAAAAATAAAAGAAAGCAGAAGTTTTAGACAGATTTTGAAGAAAGATAAAGAGGCCCTTCTCCTGTCATGTTTCATTAAAATTGACTGATGTTACCTGAAACTTTGGGTGCAAACAGTATGTGACTGTTTCTCACAAATGGAGGATTATGGAACATTTAGGAAGGATTTCAGTAAGAATGTCACAGGAAGTTAAAGTTAGGCTGCATTGGAATATTGTCTGGAGCAACATGTAGGTCTTGGTCTCAGCCCATTGGAAACATATGGGCACATGCTGACAACAGACGTAGCCATAGGTCTTGAAGCTACAGTGGACACAGATTTTTTTATAACTTGATACTATTCTGCTATGTCTAAAAACTATTTCACAGCCCTTTAGGGTTAAGAGATTGATGTGTATTGAAAAGTGCCCTTTTAAAAACTGTTTGGAATTGTCACTGTTTTTGTCAGACAATGAGGGCACTGCTGCTTTGATGTCAGTCAGGGAAGGCACTTTTCATTTTTGCCATAAGGTTGAAAATTCATGGACAAAGATAAACAAGATGCACCTTTAAGAACCTAGAGAGTGTAGAGGTGAGTCAGTCAACTAGCAGATGGTCATTAAAAGCAGTTGGCCCATTGATAACACTAGGTCCAAGTTCCTTGGGATGTGAGGGCCGAGGATAATGCTCCCACACATTGACTTTTTTCAAGGAATATTTCTTTGAAATCGGGGGGTGAAACCTTCATAAGAAAATGAGATGAGTCACTGGCTTACATCAGTTAGATGTATTTTGATTGGTCAAAAGATTTAGTCATTAATCAAGAACAGGGTGATGTAATTTTCAGTATTATAATTGGTCAATTGTATTCAGCGATCAAGTCAGAGGGTACCTTGGTAATCTTTTAGATTATATGAAAATGAATGTTTTGTTGAGACATTGAGAAGGAACTGTAGCAACAGAGAGTTTGCATCTGATGAGACAAGTATTCAATGCTTTAATCCTGTAAAGTATTTTCACATGAAGAAAATACTTGTGATTGTAAAGTATTTTGCTATGGTGAAATAATTGTAATCAAACAGGAAGATTTTCCTCACCAGCTCCCTGTTTGACTGTGAGAAGCTTTGCTCATGTATTCGAAATAAAGATACTTTCAATGTGATGTTCTTGACCAAGTTTCATTCCTCACTGTCACCATCTTTTTGAGATTGTCTGTGTTGATGCTGCTGAGGACAGTCAGTCTAGTTTGGTTCACTGAGCAGGTGCTGAACCTCAAAATCAGAGCTCTTGTTAAGAGCCACAGACAACATTGTCACATGGAGGCAGCATCAGGAGAGAAAGCTACCTGCACATAAAAGCACACGTGACGTACATGTATAGTGCCAATCAAAGTCGGCGGAGTTAAAGAAACTGAAAACAGGCAATTCACAATAGTGAGATCTGAGAGCGGGAAGAGGACCAGGAGCATTAAGACACTTGAGATCAAGAGACGAGTCAGCTAAAGTTGGTGTGACTACCGAAGGTGACAGGCAGACTAGAAAAGAGGAGAAAGAACTAATCCCAGGCTGAGCCAGTGAGGATACAGGTAACAAGTCCTGGAGGGACAATCTCAGGAGCTGCTGAGAGAGAGAGAGCCAGGTACTGAAGACTATGTGACAACGGTTCACTGATACAGTGAAAACTCATTCTCATTGCAAGTGTGTGCAAACTGACAACATTGAGTTAATTGTACATGGTAAGTTCATGTAGTGTGTGTAGTGCTTTCAACATATCAATTGTTTAATGTGTATATGAATACATGTAATTCTAGGGATAGAATTAAAACTAGACTGTGCTCAAGGTCTATGATGGCTCGATCTGATAATGATGAAGAGCTGAGCTGACATATGCTCAAAGAAATCCAAACAATAAATTGTCAAATAACCAGTCTAATTAGCAACTTCATCAGTTGGAATTGGAAAAGATTAAAATGCTACAGAAAGAGCACGAGTTTGAAATTCAAAGATTAATGGTTTAAAACACAGAAAGGAGAGGAGGAATATTGACATTGTAAATTATGAAATAGATTTGGGCAGAAAGAAAAACATCGTGTGCCATTTGAACATGTTACAAGGATGGGTAGATTGTCACAGTTATTATGTACAGTTAGAGGAATGGGATCAGAAAGCACACATGTAGGACACAGTGAAACTAGTGAAGGAGAAATTGATGGAGAAAATCTGAGTGACACACGCCCATTAGGTGGGACCGAAATGTGAGAGTAAGCTAAAATATCTGAGGAGCTGAATGATCATCAGACAGATGAGATGAAGAAACTGCTTTCAGAACATCCTGAGACAATGACAGTTGTACTGGCAAGAACGGATGTAGCGAAACATACGGTGCATACAACTTCAGCAATGCTGATAGGGCATATTAAGTTCCAACAGCCATGAGAGAGACAGTCCAAAATTAAATTGGAAAGATGTTTGCTTCAGGAATCATTGAGCCTTCCAGAAGTCCATGGGCATCACCAATATGGGCGTTTCACAACAGTGCACCTGCAAAAGTTTGCAACATGATGGCCAATCACAATGTGCGAAATCTGTCGACCCAATGTGCGTTTGGAAATGGTCGACAGATTTCGCGCTTTGTGATTGGCCAATGTGTTGCAAACTCTTGGAGGCACACTATTGTGAATTGCCCGTATTGTTACTGAAGACAAAAAAGGATGAACAGTTAGGTTCTACACAGATTCCTGCAAACTTCACGCAACCACTGAGTTTGATGCAGAGCCTGTTCCATGGACTAATAAATTGATAGACGAGACTGGGAATGCTAAGTGTATGTCCACTATTGATCTTACTGAGGGATATTGGCAAGTAGTGCGTGATGAGGGAGGTCAGCACTTGCTGTTCGGTATAGAGTGATGCCATTGGGAATGCAAAATGTGTCAGCAACACTCAGATGATACTGGATGCGAGACATTTGTTTGTGTGCAGGTGATTGTAAGTGAAACATGGGCGGACAATAAGACCCATGTTAGGTCAGTGTTAGACAGGCTCAGGCAAACAGGCTTGACAGAAAAACCAAGTAAATGTAAATCTGAGAACCACAAGATCTTGTCGGCAATGGCAAAGTGACTGATCTAACTGATCTAACAAAGAAAACTGCACCAATCAATGTAATGTGGAATGACGCATGTGAATATGCCTTCCAGCTGTTGAAGCAAACAACGGTGAGTGTACCTCTTGTGAAAAGCCAAGATTCTTCAAAAGATTGAGTGCTACAGATGCATCAAATAGGACTGTATGCTGTCCTTAGCCAGAGAGGAAAAGATGGGAAAGAAGATTCACAAGTATTTATACAGCAGGCCTTTCACTATTCAGACAGGGCACAAACCCCTCACTTGGCTAGAACAAATGAAGGACGGTAATCACAGACTAGTAGGATGGTCACTGTTGTTGCTACCATGCAAGATCAGTGTTGACCATAAACCAGGTACCAACAACAATGCAGATGCACTATTTATCACATCAAAGTAAGCTGGAAGATATAAATAATGATTTTCCAAGTAAGAGTACATGTATATTAGAATACTGTTTGAAATAGCTGTTTCTGATGATTGATGTTTACACTGTAGCTCTAGAGTTTATAAAACCTTATTGTAATTGTTACAATTTCACATGTTTTGCTGTTAGAATTGTGAAAACAAAATTTACTCACTGTAAACACTTCTGAGATAGGGTTGCTCATCTGTTTCACTGTGCACTTAAAAATGATGAATCATCAAAGAAAAAGCACATCAACCCAACCTAAAAAAAGCGAAGGCATTTTCTTGGGGGGGTGCCAGAGTCAATTTGCCAACACCCCCCCCCCCAAAATAATTAACTCCAGGTGGCAAATAGAGCTTTGGTTGAATCCAAACGTGGTACATCAATGATATATATTGGCCATCGACATTTCTCCTGAAGCATGAAATGTAGCATAGTGCAGATTTCCATTTTACATGACACGGGGTTGGCAAACTAGTTGCAAGTTGGCAAAGTGACTCTGGCACATCACCCTCCCTCCAAAGAAAATGCCTTCGCTACTCCCCTGGATTCAAATTACCTACGTAGAAAACAGTTTGACATCAATTTTAACGATATATCCCTCGTCAAATTACACAGGTCGGGTGTAACAGGGACAGAAATAAACCACACATCAGACCCAAATTTATAGAACGACTCAAAGACTTTTCCATAACATACATCTGCTTCTGCTCTTCCCCATTCTGTTTCCACCTTGCGGCAAATTGCTCCTTCGCCTCCATCAATCCAAGCTCCGCCTTCCCCACCTTCTGCCTCATCCCTTCTAGCTCCTTCTCATAGTGCTCCAGCACTTCCTTCAGTGAGCCCACCACCTGCTCTGAATCCACGGGGCCGGAGTAGGTTATTCTGTGCACCAGAGTGAGCCCTCTCTTGGTGGCATGGCTGACGGTGAGGCTGGCAGCCTGGGCCAAGGCAGCACTGCAGGCTTGCAGTTCCATGTGAAGGCTGGACACCCTCAGACTTGCATCTTGTAGAACCTTTTAGAAGCACATTTATCACACACCTACTTGATTTGGCACATTAAAGGGTCCACACAATGAATTTTCCTTAGACACACTTTCAGTGTATGAAAACTGTCTGACATCCTTTGGGGGTGTACTGAAAAGTGCACATTTTTAAAGATTTGAACTTGTTTAAACTTTTCTAAACAACTTACGGCACTGTTGCCGTAATGTCGATCAGGGAAAACAATGTTAATTTTATGCTTTTTTGTTCCAATTTTGAACACAAAATTTACTCCCTGAAACATTTTTAAGAAAGAGTTGGTCGTTGGCCGATTACCATGTACCTGCAGAACAATAAATCATCAAATAAAAGGACATTTTGGATGGCAAAAATATCAAATATTCCATCTTTTTTTCAGAAATCATGAGTTCTGTTCACGAGTATGGATATTTGCAATTAACATAAAAACCCAAAAGATGGCAAGGTACCCTTTAAAATGGCAACACAAAAAATTGAAAATAATTGAAACACAAAGTGCATTTTCAAGGGTTGAATTAAAAAAAATCTGCACTGCGCGGATTCTCTAACCCTAACAATCCCAGATCCTTCAAAATCCATCTGGTGGTTTATGCATGATTTTTCCCTTGATTGATGGAAGTAGAACCCTTCTCTATTACTCAACATGCATAAAAGGGGTCAATGTCTTTAACGTTTACCTTAGAAGGACTGCCATTGGCCATTTGAGGTATGGCGGACACAATAGGAGGGCGCTATTTGGTCGGGATAAAATCTTTTATGTTTACTCTAAATTTACACACTTCAAATAGCGCCCTCCTACATGCATTGTGTCTGCCACGCTGCTAACAGGTTAATTGGTTTCCAACAGTGAGGAGTATTGTGGAGGATGCAGAATGGTTCACTGCAAAGTTACAATCGATGCAGATGTTCTCATTGCCATGACTAGAATGGACGCACCAAGATTTACCTGTGTCTGTTGTTGGTTACTTGTTTCAACGTCAGCGAACGTTTCCTGGAGCTGGTTGATGAGTTTTTCTTGGCTCTCCGCCTCCTTACGTCTGTGGAGAGTTCAAGTAAGGAGGCCAACTAAGTCATGACGGAGAGTTTAGGGAAGGCTCCAACACATTACTAAAGATGCGTAAGTCACCAAAGGAGCAAATATTGCATGACATGTAATACCTGGGTGCACACTTTTTCTGTTTCTGTGGTTGAACCCCAAAAGGCGAAAATCGGACAATGGATCTATTTGAGTTGAAAACTGGGAAAAAAAAACAAGCTGAAGTAGTGACTTGACTGAGGCCCCAGCTCAAGATTAGATTTTACTTTTGTCTTCAACAAAACGTCCTCACATGGTCGTAGACTAAAATGCAGTCCTAGTGATTCTAAACTCGCGGGGGTCAGACACAAGTCCAAGACAATGTCAACATTGTAAAAAAAAAGGACTCTAAAGTCCAAGTCTACATTTGAGCAATGGTTCGAATCAACTCAAGCTCAATTCCATTCTCGAGTTTCTAGTCTTATTTGTCCACAATCTTGGCCTCGGATTTGGATCATGCATGATCTTACTACTTGCCTGAGTTCAAGAACTGAGTTCCTACCAACGATGGTGTCATTCAGTTTGGTCTGCAGGTCCACGATAGCTGTCCGAAAGTGAAGCTTCTGCTTCTCACAGATATCATTACACTGTGCACAAATTGACAGTTATCAAGTCAATAAAGCCAAGATTGATAAGTTAGGAGGAATTAGACAAATGGGTTGAGTGACAGCAGAGGACGCTGTTTGAGGATGCATGCTGTGAGAACATTGGGAAATGTTTAATGATAGATCTAAAGAGCATTTGAAGGACATCCTTTTGCCGTGCTATGAAATGCAGTCTAAAATCCTCTGATTCGCTGGAAGGTGATCATAAGACAAGTCAATTGAAGGCAGAGCAGGAAAATGAGGAAAAATGTTGGTGGGTCGAGGGAAAAAACTGCAACCAATCAGAGACTGACAAAGAATCCAAGAGTTGCATTTGGCCACAGTAGTGGTAGTAGGAAGAGGGGCTTGACGTGGCATCGCATGGCCACTAGGTGACAGTGGCGACCAACTTTCAGTAGGCCTGCTGGCTTTTTCCCCTAGTAGGTTCAACCAAGCTTGTCAAGTCAATAGGGCAGTGGTCAGAACAGCTGCAACTCATCTCACCAAGTTGGGGTGGGGATGCGGGCAAGCAACCCGACCTTGTAAAAATTTTTCTCGCTTTGAATGCCTACTCTGACATAGATCTTTCTGGGTCGCCTGACCCATGCAATCCAGCTCAACATGCTCAACATATGCAGCAAGGTATGAGACGGAGAGAACCCCCCCTGCTTTGTGTTGGTCATTGTCTCGCAGGAATCTGGGGAATTCCTTTCAGACATCTTGGGGGGGGTGTGTTAAGTAACAATAGTCTGGAATGTGTATAGGGATTGGACATGTTGGGGGGTACCCCTCGGTCTCATTTCTTGCTGGGTATAATGCTCAAGGTAGAGATGAAGGTGAAAAATTAATAAGATCTGCCACTCTGAATACGTCATCAAGATTGCTTGAGCAAGGAAATTAAGGAGCCCTCACGAACCTCTTTCAGTTTTGTGTCAAGGTGCAAAACCTGAGCTTTGGTGTCCTCTAGCTGCTTTTCTAGTAGGCTCCTGAAAAAAAGACACAAATTGGCCAAGCTCGTCAAAGATTGCCAAAGTTAAACAGGGAGACTCTTTAAAGCAAAGTTTTGGTATTTTATCACAAGTGCCCCATTTCTAGCCACTTAGGAGAAAACATGGTGGGCAATTTCCAGAAGATAAAGACTGGATTATTTTTTGAGTTATTTTCAGGTCTTCAAAATACTGGAAAAATTGGGACATTTTACACCGTGGGTAAACTGTGACTGTTCAAATTGAAGAAAATAACATATAACTACATGTATTTTTTGTTCTGTAATGCAGTCAAAGTACATTATTAAATTTTTGAAATTGTCATTCACCTTGTTGCAGGATTAGAAAGTGGAAGCTCTGGCACTGTCGGGTGTTGGAACGGTTCTGTAATCAAACCCCCTGCCGAATATATCCGGTGATGGCTGTCAACCATGGGTACAGTCAAGGGGTCGGCAGGAGCAGCACTGGTGCATTTGGCAGGACTGGACATGCTCAGAATCAGCGGGTGCTGATCAGGTACCTCGTCACCGACCTCGGGCACAGCGGGCTCAGGGTGGGGGCCAGTAGTGAGCGAGACAGGCAGGGCTGGTGGTGATGAGCTGGCAACATGAGTAGTGCTGGTAGGAGTGAGTGGGGTTACGGTGGAGGAGTCTGTGGAGGCAGGCTGGCCCAATTGGGAAGGCTGGCCCGATTGGGAAGGCAAGGAGGAAGTTGTGGCCTTGGCAGCTGACAGTGCCTTTGCGATTGATTCTCGGTTCTGCTGAGCTAGCTGTCTCAGCTGTGCTCTGAGATGAAAATGACATTTACATACATGTTCATGTAGGATGTGTTTCAGTTGCCCTGTGTGAACAATTTTTCATCATTTGCATAGCCAGAACTTTCAAGAGACTTCAGTAATTCACCTCTAATGCACAGATATTGCAGCAGGGTCGGCAGCCATGCAGTCCAAGGAATTTTAGAAAAGGAAATGAGTGCCAACTGCTATTGCATGATGTACCCATAACGCTATCGGAATTTTGAGCCAACTAGGAAACAAATTAGACTCTCAGAACAAGGTTGAACAAAAATACTAAAAGGTTTCTCACCCAATCATTGAAATGTCAAAGTCTGCTCCTTCCAAAACTTTCACACTTCAGTTGAAAACCATTAATAAGAGGTCCTTTGGGCTTGGCAAATTACCTTGTCATATCAGGAACGTTATATGATCAGGAATTAAATCAATTCAAAACAAAAGATCGGGACCTCGCCGTTTCCTTGTTACAAACACAATCTTGTATTAACAATGCTCTCATTAACAAAGTTCGACTCCATTCTGCATGCCGTAAATTCACGATTCTGACATTTTCAAAAAGAGGTAGATCACAGGCAGTAAGTCTGGAATGAATTCCGAATGACTAAATCTAAATATCATAGAATTCTGAACACTACCTGTACATGTCAAAATGAACACAGGCATCAACAAATGTACATATACCTGAAGTTATTTGGCAGCAAGCTACATGTAGAGTTTTTTCGACCACGAAAGGTGTTCCACATTTGGCCTAAATAATGTACGAGTTTCACCACAAAAATTTGCAAAAAATTTGAAAATGGGGTCAGAGATGGCAGTCTTGCCATTCCCCCAGGTAGTTACCCTGCTGTCCGTGGTATACATTTAAATCTCCCCACTCAATAAAGGTGCCCCTTTTTAAAAAGTAGAGCTTATGAAGGTTGAAAATCACGGAGGCCAGACACAGAACTTTTTCCTTAACACGTAAAGCTGTTTTCCTTTGTGTGGATGAGTCGACAAAGCAAAAAACTATCTTTGCTGAAGTGGACATGACGGATAACTTACTGCAGATCAAGGATGACCTTTTGTTCATATGAGGAGGTGGTGGCTGCTGCACTGTGCGTTGGAGAACCAGAGCCGCTCATTTTGCTCCTAAGAAAATCACAAATACCGGTATTTAAGACAAAGGATTGTTGGTTCCTATGGAGTATTTGAACAAAGTATTCAGCAACTAGTACCCTGTTCTGGGCCAAAAATACACTGCCTTGTGGGAAACACCTACGGGTATTTGTTATTAGCTTGGGTAACTTCAGCTTTCATGAGCATGACAAAAAGAAAGGGAAAGAATTCCATATACCTGTCACTCAGTTTTCCCTGTAGTGGCCTATTTAGCCATCTGAAAGAAATAAAATGTCATAATAAGTCAAATTCAACTGTGAAAATATTGAGATATTCACACAGAAAACATTAGGGCTAGGCCTAAGTATTTTTCCAACCAGTCTCATAGGGTTTCAAGCAGCATCGGTAAAATTCCTTCCAGAGAAAGTGAAATATCCAGCGATTCAGTGTGGCATTTCTTTTAAAACAACAAGATGATTTGGTCATGAAGGGTCAATTTAACAAAGCACTTTCATGGTAATGTGCCATCTTGTTCACATGCAATACTTGATGAGAGTGCATATTAGAATGATCGCATGATGATTTGGAAGCGTACAAATTTTTGATTGATGTGCTCAGCCATGCTTTTTCTCTTTGAATAGGATGGCACATATCATGAAAGCGTTCACTGTGTTGTTTCAAAGCAAGTATTTATTTAAGGAAAAAAACATGATGGGATGACGGCCCGATATACATTTCATAATAATTTCCCCTTTTCTGGAAATGTCTCCTTCAAAACTGACTCTTCAACCCTTCAGTTGTGTGGAAGAAGTGTGTACCATAAATAACCTATCAACACTTGTCTTCCTTCATTTGACTGTGACTTGAAAACTACCAAAAAGTGTAATTTGATGACAAAACACTGCTTTTGGGAGAGAAACCATTTATAAGTTTTCTTTGAAAAAAAAAATTTTCTGTCATGGACCATAGTTTGTGCACAAGCCAAAATAAGGTACAAGGTGGGACCCAGATTTGAAACGCTTCAGGCATGGATGCTGTGGAGAATTACTGATCTGATACAATAACACCAAATAAAAAAACTCCATACAGAGTCACTTGACACCCTGTGCACAAAACCTATGAGACTGTCTGAAAAATCTAGGCTCGATGTTTTCAATATTTTCCCAGCTATATTTGACTCTTTCTGAGGACAAGTTAGCCCTCTCTGATGGCTGATATACCACTGTAGCGAAAAATACAGATGTCTGATTGTGGAACCCTTTCCTAAAATTGTTATGCAGGATCAAATACCCAGAATTCATCAGCAGGACCAACTGGCGTACTGCACATGTACACCATATGCGTAATAACCACAGGCATTAATTAAGTTTACAGGCATTCAATTTTGCATGAGAATCATTTATCCATAGCAGTGCATGTATACGTGTACATACGTTGATGAAGTGCTTGAACATGCACATGTGCACACACACATGTAAATCATGGCCGACTGGTTGACAGGGAGCCAAAATTGAAATGATCAAAGTAACAAACGACAATTTGCAATAGCTTAAACATAACATGGTAACCTTTTTCAAACACTCTTTCATTATTAAGATATGGAGCATTTGTGGAAGAAACTGGAGAACAATTCAAATTTCAGGTTTAAAAACACCCTTTTTTGCATTTGGAAACCTTAATGTACACACACATTTTTCACCCCATTTCCTCGCAAATGTCACTTATGATTAACAAAAAACACATCACAAAATGAAATCTGAAACCTGATGATATTTCTCTGGTATAAATGCAGCAAACTTTTACAGAGTGTGGAAGATCTCCACAGGTGGATTTTGGTATAGTCAGCAAGCAACAGACAATGACCACGACTTTGCCAAATTTTAGCACATGTGCACAAACTAATTGGAAGGGGTGAACATACGTGAAAGAGAGAATGTCTCCTCAAAAGGGGGCTTTCCCCAAGTGGGCTGGGATCCCCAAACCCACACACTATCATTTTCCCCCATATTTTCCCTTCATACATGTATGTCACTCAAGTTTCTCTATGAAAAGGACTGATATTCAACAAAATTATTTTGATGGCGTCTTTTTCTCATATTTTACATGTAGCCCTATGTCCCATTACAGACGCCTGCTTGTAATCCAAGAAGTAAATAGTAAAACTTGGGTTTGAACAGCAGCCCAGGGGTGGACTGTTGCACTAAAATTACAAAAGTGATCCCCAGGGTGGCATGGCAGGGCAATGGTCGGACCCCAAAGCCTGCATGAAAAAAGGCCCTTTTTTGGGAGACATTCTCTCTTGGGGGACTGATTTTAGTCCAAGAACAACTCCCAGTTTTAGGATAATCTCAGAATTCTGATGTACACCATTACTGTCATGGAGCTACATGTACATGTATTAGGCCTAATAATAGCTCCATAGAACTGCTATGCCCAAGTCTAGGCTTAGGAAAAACTGTTTGGAGATAGTTCTTGGCCTTAAACTATACGGACACTGCTGCTAGTGAAACCATTGAAGAAAAAGGTGAAAATAAATGGGAAAAGTGTTATCAATCATGTCAATATCAAACTAAGGAATAATGAAAAGTAGCCTCATGTGTTTCCAAACACTTTCGGACGCAAATCTATGACCTTAATTCGCATATGGCTCATGCAGGGCTTAATGAATGGAGGAATTGTCCTCCGTGATCGATGGCTTGCATTCCACTGTATGTCTATGATTCCACGCAGTGAAAACCCCAATCATGCTTACATGTACACTGTACATAGGCCTACGGTACCACTTCTGTTCTGTACCAGAATCATTATGCCAGTACAAAAATACTTACCATCAGTATTTAATCCACGGTTACTTTTCACATCGAAGTAGGCTGACTTACATACACAATTAACATGAAGGACAAACAAAAGCGCGAAAACGATATAACTAAATGTATGTCATGTAGCTTGGAGATAATATTTTGAATTACCGCTGCTGCATGCTGCTACCGCTGCCGCATTCGTTTGTTGACACTACCAGCGCGTGAATTGCGCCCTCCATTGACACCATTAACATAGCACGTGTGCGTTACACTGTACTGATACGCAACACTTAGCGCAAGTGTTGACAGGATAGGCGCCTTTACACTGGCTAGCATTTGTTTCGCAGCTCGCCAAAACTTCCAAATACCAAACAAGTATACATTGGAATATAGTACATGTATTCATGAATTAATGAAACTATTCAAAAATAACTATTATAATAATTATTGTTTTGAGCTCATTACACCATAAAACAGATCTCAACAGGGCGTAGGCCCTACATAAATAAATCACACAAATACTATGACCGACTAAAGTAAAACTACCTAAATATTATGCGATAAAAAGCTAAAAAGACGCCGGATCCAGCACCACTGAAAGAGAGGCCACCCACCAAGCATCCACAAATGCCGGTTTTAAGATCTTAGCCTTCAGAATGTAGCTACAAGTAACATAATAAAAGAGACTCAAAATAAAAGTAGTTTTTAAAACATCACTACAAAAAACCTAAACGCAATTATGTGCAATATAGCATTATAACAAGCAAGGACGGTACACTTACTGATGGTACACCACCCAAAAGAGATGTATTTTTAACCGAGACTTAAAACATTCTATAGAGTGGGGATTCCATTCCAGAGCCTAAGTGCAGCAACCGAAAAAGCTCCTTCCCATAGGACGCCTCCCTATAGCGGAGTCATTAAGCTGTAACATCATAGAAGATGTGGTATTCCTTTCTCTTTGGCGACGAGAAACAAATTGATATGGAAGGTGCCTGATCATGAAGTATCTTGGAAACCATGACTAAAATCTTGAAGTCGATTCGCTGCGCAACAGGGAGCCAGTGCCGAGAACAAAGAACTGGGGTTATAGGCCCCTCTGTGAAGATTTTGGAGAACGACATACCAAGCGTGCCGCTGCATTCAGAATGGCTTGGAGGCGTTTAGTTAATTGATCAGGTGCATGATAAAGAGACTGTTACAATAGTCCAGTCGAGACGTAATGAAAGCATGGACTAATTTCTCCGTGCTTGTGCGATCTAAGATTCGATACGGCCGATTCGATGCAGAGCAAACGATGCAGACTTGGAAATTCTGGTAATATGACCAGACATGGAACAAACTAGATCAAGATAAAAACCAAGGTTTCTAACTGACGAGTCGGTTGGACTCACGTTGACTTGACCAATGTGAATAGAATCCAGTTTCGAAGGATTACGGAACTTAAAGTGAATATGCAAAACTTCAATCCTTATATCTCATGTAATGTAATTCAAAGTATCTTTTTTGTTGGGTTAAATTATGGACCAACATTTTATTTGAGAATAATCCTCCTCCGGGTTCCACTGTATATACACGACCATAGGAAACATGCGGGTTTATTGTAGGCAGGTTACAAACAAAACAAAGCAAGATTTACAAAATCGTCCAGAAATGCCCGTGGTGAGCTACCATACTCCATCTACTATGCGGACTGTGACGTTTTTTCCAGATGGTTTTTCCAGAGTTGTTCGACGACAAGTGGAATAAGGGTGAGAATTGACGAGGAGCCAATGACGACGTACGCTACGTCATAAGTCCCTGTTGTATCATACATCCAGCCTGTATCACAGAAACAAGAATGAACAAGAGAATATGGCTGTTAAAGTCCGTCAAGTTCCGATCACAAGTCCACCACCAGTCAAGCCACAAGTCCGGTCACAAGTATGAATATGGTGTCGGAATGCCTTTGTCACTGCACTTATTTGAATGGCTTGGGACTTGATTGGACACTAGATGGCCTGCGATGGTCTTATGAGAACTCAGCAACAACGCTGCGATGAATTTGACTGCATGAGACCTCAACCTATTCTATATGCTACTATTCGTTTGATTCGCTGGTAGGCCATTTCATGAACTGCACTTGTACCATTATATATCAATTGCTCTAAGGTTAAGTCTTGATAAATTCGCTTGTTAGTCCAAATTTCGTGCTGCCTATCGAAGCCGCAATGAATTTTTCATAGATCCCATTTTTCTGCAACTCTACACTCTTCTTCATAGAAATGATAAACATAATTTGACATCCCTTTTTCGGTTATATAAATGCATTGAAAAGTGCAATATTTGAACTATTAAAAATTGCCCATGGCCGTTTTCAAATACTCAACTTCGTCTCCGGCTTCCCAGATCCCAAAACCAATCCCCAATTGTGGGCCTGAAGCGTTTAAATTACATCGGATTACTGTAATTTTGGGCTTTCTTGCATCTTATTTGATTACTGCGCTTACAGCTTCAAAGTCAGCTAGTAAAAAAAAACAGTTGAAGCCTGAGACGGAGCCGAAGTCGAGTATTGGAAAACGGCCCATGCTTTCCTGGATTACTGAGGTTGCTGTTTCTGTGACTGGAAGAGATGTTTTCAGTGCATACGTTTCTGTTCAAATTATCGACATGAAAATATTTCCAAGAAAGGTTTGTATGCTTTCTTATTGCTAGGTACCCACACAACAATGAATTACCTAAGAAATGAAATTTGAGGCCAGCAAAAACTTCTTTAAAAAACAGCAGTTTTTTGTACACAAACATGCAAACGTTTGGTTTAAACAAATGCAACATTGATATTCTCTTCCTCGGATGACATCACAGTTTTACTTATGAAGAAAGGAATTTATATTAAGCATAAAACCCAAAATATAGTGCAATATCCTAAAAAAAAACTAGGTTAAATGAGATGTGAAGGCGCATTTTCTAGGTCTGCATTAATTATTGCATTGCAGATACCTTAAGCACGGAAAAACATACTGATGCTCAAATTTATCACACACACTCTTTACTATTTTACCTGGGAAAAACCCACCCAGAAGCCTGGGCAGAAATCCAAAGGCTCTGATCCACGCAAACGCAGTCGTCAGTCGTTCCACTCCGTAAAGTTCTTTCGTCAGGACATCACCGAGGGTGTACAAGGCTGAAAGGGATAGCCCGAAAAGGACGTTGTTTACGGCCGTACCCGCGACGCTGTCCACCCACGGATCCGCCACAAAGGACGCTGCTAAAACAAAGTTGCTCACGACAATACTCGTCGAGCAACTGACGAGACCTTGGTCGACAAATGGAGCCCAGACACTTGTCCCAATAAAGTACGCAATGGCCGGTGGAACGCACAGAGCAGCAGCTACTTGTGGTGAGAAGCCCTTGGCCTGAAGATGTGGTACAAAATACACCATCCAGCTGTTGTAGGCAATATTCATTGAAAAGCGGCATAGGTACAGTATGATAAAATTTAATTCAAAGAGTATTCCAAAACCTGCAGCCTTCCAGAGGCCTGCACACAAAGTTTCGATGTACGAGTGGCAGCTCTTCGTCTCGAGCGAGGCTGTCCCGTCTTCATTTGAACATGACAGGGGCTGATAGGACGATTTTTTGGTCACTCGGACAAGAGCAGCACAGGGTATGGAGTTGGCGCAAACTCCTGCGACCAGCAACGTTGCTCCTCTCCAGCCGTAGGTATCAAGAAACAGCTGAGTCATCGGTGCAAAAACAAGAAGGGCCACTGCATTTCCTGTGTTGCTCAGACCGTAGGCTAGCGTGGTGTTCTTACGGAAATGCCTCGCCAGAAGAGCTTTACTCAAAACGTTTAAGATCCCGGTGCCCATTCCTACAAAAATGACACCGGTTAAGTTTGCTAAAATTCATTTTCTCTCGTTGAATTGTTCAATAAATTCATACTGCACTTTAATAACTAATTGCATGAGCTTCATCGCAAACAACGAGAAAGTTCAGCCAGATTTTATTTGCAGTCCAAAATGTCCGACTGACTGTCACAGAGCTACATTAAAGAGTGCTAACTTCTCACCGTCCACACGGAGAAAATTTGACGCCGTCTTTGGTGCTGACATTTTGTGCTTGTAGTACATTCAGAATCAGATAGAATGAATATCAAATTAGAAACCCCCTTTTTAACCGTTTTCCTCAATAGTTTACAGTTGGAGGAGCAACTGCATCCCCGTGCCGTTCAGGATCGGTTCATAGTTAAGTGCTATGTACCCTCATGGAAACTCCCTTTCCCCTCTTAGATAACATGCGGTGGTGTATTCAGAGTCCAAGCGGGGAAGGGACATGGGAACAGATTCAACCCTCCCCCCCACACTATTTTTTTAACAGTGTTACATTTAAAGCCATTCTTTTTCCTTATAATTTCAAAAAGGAATTCATGCGAACATTACTTCAGTCTTAACCCAAAATTCAGAAGTATGGGACCACTTACAGCCGGGGGGGGGATTCATGGGCTTGGTCCAAAAGTGGTGCGGTGACGCGGTTTTTTTTTTCTTAGAAGTGATGTACATGCACATACCCATGAGGTAAATAATATACTGTGCACATTGTGTTCTGTTTTAGCTGATAAGAAACAAGTTGCATATAAAATATTGGGGGAAAAATTCAGCTCAGAAAATGACATTTCCTCTCATTCTAATCTACCTTTGATCTTGGCAACTGACGAAGTCCATCGCCACTGCATGCGTGTGTACCGCTACTGCTTCCAATATGATGCAACATATGGGGCGGAGAGAACCAGTTAGGTAACAATAGTCTAGAGTGTGTGGACATGGGGCGTACCCATCGGCCCCATACGGTACGTATCACTGCCTCACTATACCCAGCGAGAAATGAGACCGAGGGGTACCCCCCAACATGTCCAATCCCTATACACATTTCAGACTATTGTTACTTAACACATCCCCCAAGATGTCTGAAAGGAATTCCCCAGATTCTTGCGAGACAATGACCAACACAAAGCAGGGGGGGGTCTCTCCGTCTCATACCTTGCTGCATATGTGCCTCCATATCGCACAGTGCGCGCACGGGTGTGCAGGCGTCAAATACCTCGTAAGCAGGGATTGGTTTCAATGTCGCATATTTATCATTTCTGCCGAAAAAGACTTCAAAAGTGGAATTTCAGACACCCCTATTGATTAAGTTTCTCCCTCCCCCCAAAAGGAACCAAAAATTTCTTCAAATTTTTATGTGAAAATCAATTTTGCATTCCTTGATAAATTACAAGCTTGCGGACTTTCTACAGCCGTTGTATATGCCGCATATGAATGCATTTGGAGGTTTTTATGACAGGCGTTTCCGGAGGAGCGGTGCAGCGCGGCTCGACATACGAGCAACGGGTGAAGCACCGCGTCGGCCACATTACATATAAAGTGTCAGTCCTTGTCAAATTCTCCGATCGGACTTAGATTTTACTTTATTTCCAAACAGCCTTCCATTAAAGTAGAAATTTGTGATCCCACTGGCAGTACTAGCCCGGATCGACAGGTTTTGCATTTATATAAAAAAGGACCAATGACAGTGCACAGCACAGTGTCACACTCCCACAAAACGTACATGCATAATGTGCAAGTGAGAGTATTTGTATGTTTACAATGTACATGTATTATTTTTTGCCAGCATTTCTCTCATTCCAACGACCACAAGATGTTTATTGAATATTGGATCAAATGACTGGATAAACCAGCCTTATGGTAATCACATGCAATAATATGAAAATAAGCAAATAATCGTATGGAAGCATTTTATGTACATTTTGTATGCATTTGGCAAATGCATTTGGCAATGTTAATTCACAAGAAGTACTGGTACATGAAGTAGTAATTTTATATTTATGCTAATTGTTGTGCATAATTATTCATATCTGAATACAGTATTAAAACATCCAAACCGTCTGGCCATTTTGTTTGTTTTTGCAAAGCGTTACCAAATTTGTATGAATGCCTGGAAAAATGTATTTTGCCTTAGACATTTTTCATTACGTCAGAAACATTACAAATGCCCCCCATGGAGTATGCGAGTGAACTCTTCAGGACATTTAAAGCAACCAAAGAAACATCCTTACTAGAAAATGATGACTTGATTTGGCTTTTTTAGCCGACATATTTGTAAGCAACCAGTGACACCAGGTTATAATTTTGATGGACTCTCCTCTAGATTCAAAACAACCTTAGACTGGAAGATGCCACGGTGTGACCAACTTGGCTGAATAGTGCAGCGTGTCCTTTAGTTCGTTATGCCACGCATCTTTCCAGACAGTGTTTACGGCTTCTCGTAAGCTGAGTTTGAATTGAGGCACCCTCAATATCCGTATTAAATAGGATTGTTCCATCCAGTGCTTTTTTTACCATGCAGAAAAATTCACCAAGCATGAATTGCAGATGTAGGGTGTTCGCTAGAAATGCAAATTGTGAGCTTGCTATAAAATGGGGTACCCTGCTGTGGGACGGGGGTGTCTTAGGCGAGGAAATAATGAGTTAATTTGAGCTATTTGAGCTAGGGGATGGAAGCCTAAACCCTTGGATCAGCCAGACATCCACTTACGCAGTATCCAGAAAACAAATGTTTTCTAAAGGCAACTGCCCAACTAAGGACTTTTTCGTCGGCAAGGGAATCTTTAATAACCCCCTCAGAAAGGTAGTATACTATCTCTAAACAGAAAATGGCAACATGTCTCCCTAATCCTCCCCCACCACTGGATACCCCAATGCGCATGATCTGTCCCCAATAAACCCCTTTTTGCGGCTTTAAAAAGGGTGGCAACCTCTTTCCGGGTTTATGGACAATTATATTAATCAGCTTGTTACACAATCGGCGGATTTCTGATCTAAAATCCATACTAAACATCATGAACACCATTTATCAAACACGTCTGCCTCCATTCCATAACAAAATACGTCGCCGCTAAATTGTTTAACACCATCTACGTTTTCAAAATTAACTCATCCCGTATAGTACATTGGGAAATAGTATTCGATTGAACATCAAATATTCGATACCTAGAATCATGTTTTAAACACAAAATGGCTACCTCAACCATTTTTAAGAACACAAAAACATCCGACGGTTTTAAGGATTCCCTTTCTTGCAAAATGTGAAAAAAAAGAAAACTCGGCTTATATGGCACTCATTTTTCTACATGAAAACTTGCTATCAATTAAAAATGAAGAGCTTCAGAAAAGAATATTGTAAATCCAATTTATTATTATTTCTAGTAAAATTTCACCTGAAAATTCCCGTCAAACTGATTTAAATTGATTTACAGTTGATTTTACTCGAGTTGTCTTGTTTCTGTTTTTGCAAAACGAAACACTAGCATTTCATACATTCGGCAGTACAACCGATCCAACCACAAGGAGATCACAGTGTTCCACCAATTTACGACAGTATTTGGCACTGTGGTGAGGTAGTAAAAAAAGGAGATTGTATGCAGAACACCGATGGTGTCTCGATGTCCCTGTGCACAAGCTGTGGACTTCTGCAGAAAAGAAGTTCGCACACAGTAGGGTAAGTAGACGTTGTGCGGACTCGCACACGTCCCCAAAGCACTTTCATCTCTAAAAAACTTCAGAGGCATTTTGGGGTCAGGCTCATAGCAGAATGAAACTGCAGGACAGTCAAGGAAATCATAAGAAAATGAACTCAAAGTAGTTTTTATGCAGGGAGATTCCCTGAGGTTTCTTGACCACAAGGAAACAAAGGAATGTCCGCACGACCGTCTTGCAAGCTTGACTGCGTGTGGCTATAAGTGCATATAACGTGCATCATGGTGGATGCAACAAAAGCTGGGTACCCGTCCAAAGAGCTGCACAAGTAAGGACCTAGGGCAAGAGTAAAACGTTCATGTAGTAAGTCATAGTACCAACCGCTTCTTCTTTAGCTACAGTAAACTGCTTACCAACAGCGACAATCAAGGGTCCAGCGATGTGAACAACACTTGTTGCCCAGGACACGACAAACCAACCCAAACTAACCATAAGTGCACTGATGGTTAGCAACTGACGGATAGCGAACTTATTCTCCAGAGGTGAGGCGAGCAGACCTTAATTTAAAACAGAATAAAAAAGGGATCATGAAAAACTTGCAAATGCTGACCCTCTGCTTTTTGCCTCTTACAATCTAAAATCACAACTACTGTACACATATTATTAGCCTACATTACTTCATTTGCGCGTCCATTCGTTGCTCTTTGAATCAAAAATAATTTCCAGCAAGTCCGTAGGAAACGTTCTTTCAGTGAGTAGAGAACCTTCATTGCTAAAAATATCACGAAACCTGCAGAAAATTAACACCGTAAGCTACTAAAACTGTGTCCACAAAACTATTGGATAATCACGGCACTTAGTTAACGCTGCATGCACCAACAGTCGTAGGAATACTTCATTCTTTTCTGCAAAGAAATGGTGAAGCGATAAGGCATGCAAGAAAAAAACCTATGATTTCTTTATAATGCTCACCTGTTAGGTCCGCTGCAACGGATGTAAGTGATGCCACCGTGCCAATTATCCACGCGTCGGTGCTGAACTGGTCAGTAAGAACTGGTAGAAGCACACCTATGGTCTTAAATGTGCATCCCCATAACATGTTGACGCAGAAGTTAAGCAGTATCAAAACCCAACCAGTGATGTCAAACTCTCTCTCCTCAACCTGTGAATCGATCGTCATCGTCGAACTGCTGTTGATCTCAAACTAGACCGAAAAACGGTATGCTATTAATTCATCACTCTTCACAAAATCATATGTCAGGTGCGACAGGGACACGAAAAAAATTGACCCCTAATATATAGAATGACCCTTAACTCTGATAGGAGTCCGCTTTAATATGCAGATGACATGTAACGCATTAAAGGTTAACAGAAATACAAAACATTGAGTTCATTTGAAGTATGTCAAAATAACAATAAATACGCAGCCTTTTCAGAAACATTATAAATTCAATGTTTGCCCCATTTATTGTGACCCCAAAATGAATAAAAATATCCTGCGTTTCCCGCCCACAAAAAATCCCCTTTTGGCCGTTCGCGCTCCTAGGCTGATTTGATGACGTTATCGACAGAACGCCGACATGTACAATGTACGTGTACACTGCATGATTGCACGCAGTACATGCAGTATCGCACGCTTGCAATAGACCACGTTGTGTTCGATGTAGCTAAATTGGCCCAGTAGTTGGCTCCCTAGAGCTTAAAGATTTCCTGAAGACGACGAAGAAAAATGCTGCTAAACCTTGGATTTATAGTGATCACTCTTTCCAATTGGGTCAACGTCTCTCGGGTTTTCATTCATAAACTTTTTATGAGAAAACACCAGGTCAAGTATATCTCTGGCCTTCTCTACCTCTAGTAGAGAAATTTACATGTTGTAGGAAAAAGGCATATCTTGGGTTGCATCAGAGAAAACCTGGGTGGTTGTCCCCTGCATGCACCTGGAGGGTTGTCCGGTCTATTTCTTTGAAGCTGAAGTCACCCATGACCAGTGTATGTGTGAAACTTTCCCATTTCCAACGCTCTAAACTGGTCACATAGGTTTTTGTTATCCTCGATGACTTCTATAGCAAATGCTGACCAGTACATGTACTTTGTCATCGGTGTTCAACTTGACACCAACGTGCACTTTCCATGACATAATCATTTAATTCATCATATTTCTGAATGTATTTCTTTTACGGTGTTGTCATCTTTACACTTGCACATACCTTCAATACATGTAGTCTGGTTCTATCAGATCTAGTGCCTCTTCTTCCCAGTCTGATTGTCTATGCACTGCATTGTCTTCAACCTCCAAGCAATAGGCCTATTATTTGCTTCATCTATGATGCATATTTCTAGCTTCAATGTTTTCACTATCTGCTTTAATCTGGTATGTTGTGGATTTTTAAATTACACTCTTTCTCTCCAGTTCTGTTCATCCCTGTACCTATTTACTTTCTTTTCTATCACTTGATCAAGATTTCAATCTTTCTCGGCTAGCATTAACATTTTCCTCATACTATGTCGACCTTCTGTGTCACCTGTCATCTTGCTGCTTTTATACTCTTGATGTCTCTACTGTCAGTGAGAAACAAGTCTACTTAATATTCTCCTGTACATACACTCAGTGTTCCCCCACGAATGTTTTTAAAGCGTAGTGGGTCTAAGAAAAGGCTGAGGGGGGATGTTACACTCACAGATTTGGCTCACAGATTGCAAATGAATATGGAAATTCGCATTAACATAAAAGCAACAGTTGTCATTACAGCTCATACCTGTCATGAACAATTGTTGACGTTGACAGTGGGTTGAGACTCTTGCATGGTTAAAAGCAATGCAAATCCTATTTCATTGGCCCTTTAATTATTTTACACAATTAAAATTCTTCTATTTTTGTCCATGGTGATTCATGGTGATAGTCAAGTCTGAAAGTGTATTTTTATGTCGATGATAAATAAGGCACAGACATACAAAATACTTTGTTTTAAAAAGATGGGCAAGGCCTGATAATAAAACAGTTGTGTGATAAAATGTAATACTTATAGGCCTCGCGGGAATTATACAAAACATGAAAAAATGAGAATATCTTTCATTGTCAAAAATAAAATCGCAAAAGGTTGAACATATTTCAATATTTCAACATGGTATGTACAAGTATTTGGCTGCAAATTTTTTATGACGTCAATTTCGCATTCGCGTAAAATATGAGCCGGCCCTAACTTTTGCCAATATTCTCATTTAAAGCCTCGCCTTTTCAGCCTGCATGGGGCCTAGGCTAGAGCCAGCACATACCCTTGGCATTGTTGCTGACCTCCAGCCAGTAAATATTATAATTTTTTTCTTTGTTAATTGTTATACATGTATGTAGATGACTTATATGTTTTGTTTTTGTCTTACATGTCCAGTTATGTTTGTATAGGGGCCCCTACTCGACAAGCTGTGCTTCTTAGTGGTCCCTCCACCTTTGTGTGTGAAACAAAGTGAAGTGAATAAAATGAAGTAATGAAGTTAGAAAACTTACCCAAAAATCCTTCTCCACTGCAGCGGTGGTAAAACTGTTTAGTAGTCGTCATGCACTGCACTGGGGGCGAACTTGAGAGGGAGACTGAGTGCACATGTAGCCCAGGGAGAACTGGCTCTCGAGCTAATGTCTTGCGGTACCGCTGACACCTCCGTGGGTAAGGAGAGTTCGTTTAAATAACCATCACTACACGATTTAGGTAAAATCAGCAACTTATGATGAACTACAATTTTCAAAATATCGTAGCCTCTCTTGCAATTAGGAAGAAGAACCAAATGCAGAAATGTTCTGCGAACACCTTAGCACACCACCGCGCGAATCAGAAAAGCAAGATGGCCGGCTGAACATTTGAATATTGGCGCGAGGTTGAAAGGCCGCGACAACTGTTGTCATGTAGTGCCGCTGGCGTTGGAGTGTATAAAGCAGGAAATGATGAAAGTTACAATAATTGAAGATAAAGATTTTAAAATATCATGTACTATAAAATAATAGACAAAGCGGAGAAGATTTGTGTATTTGCCCGTTCTTTAACTCTTGACCGTGGAGAACGGAATTTCATATACTCCTTATGAAAAAAAGTACTAGATCTCAGTGCAGGCTAGCACAATAGATTTCCATTTGAGCTTGAGAATAAGCAAATAAAGATTCTTTTTGATGGAATGACATAAACTTTCCATTTTTATTAACAATGGCGTGACTGGCGAAATTTCCAAGGGGCACTGCAGGTGGGGACACGCATTTTTCCCGAAGGGGTACACAAAGTAGCTGTGCCGTAATTTAAAGATCGGCTGTGCACATTTCAAAATTTCAAATGGGGGGCAGGGGCACAGGCTGAGGCCTTCCACTGGGGTGGGAACCCCTCCCCGTCTAGTTACAATACTGTTTGATTAATCTTTTAATTGCTTGAAACATTTTAATTTATTCTTGCATTTGATCAAATATCTTTCGTACATGCACATCAACCCCCTGTATAATTTAACAAAGCATCCTTTGCTATATGAAAATATCGAGGTGAAATTGAAATTTGGAACACTTATTCGAGGAAAGCTCCCATCTCGTATTATCCAACAATTCAATTAGAAAGATACAATTTCTGTTAATTGGGTCACTTCTATCAAATATCCAGAAACGGCCTTGGTTTCACATCTAAGACTTACATTGTTTATAAACGTACAAATTAAAGGAATTCATAAGAGTGCTGTGAGAGCAGAAACAACTACACTAACATGTTGGCCGCCGAGACAATACTCCGTAGCCAGAATTGGAAAATGAAGACAAGATAAAATACAAGGTGCAGCAAATGGTACAACTTGTTTGGGTTCATAGTTCAACAATCAAGCAAATTTACAAAAGAAGTATCTCAGTCAATACAACCTCTTTTTTTACTCACAGAAGTTTGAAGTTTCACACAATTCTGTCTCAAAATGAGTGAAAAAATTAGATGTGGTAAAAAACCTACAATGTGCTTATCCTTTGCCATGCTGTTCGTATTTATTGTCATTTTATTTCAAACACCCTCATCAAAATGTTTCAGAACAGAACAGCAGTTAGAATCCAGGTATCCCTTCTTCAACAAGCCCGACATCGGATGATTGCCAACTTGATTGACAATCTTGGTCATAACCCTAATGCCCTAAACATTCTTGCTGGGAAGTTTGCACGAACTCAGTTAACAAATTGTGAAGTCAACGAATAGCATATGTTCAATTGTTTGCTCCATTGTGACGTCACGCTTCCGTCAACTGTGGCTGGCCTGTGCACAGTATTGAATCATAAACTGTCCATATGTCCAAATCCTGTGGTTCCATTCTGAAAAAAAAGTTAAGGTAAATTTTCATACCTTCAGTACTCTTGGAGATGTGCACATATACGATTCAGTTTTTCTCATCGATATTTGCATTAATTAAATTTAAAAATGGGATCAATGTAATTTTAAAAAACTAAGTGATGCTTAATCAATTTTACGGATGACTGGTCTCTGTACTTTTTCACTGTGTAGCCTTCAGAGGACTAGCTGTGCTATGCTACGTAAGTAGCGAGGTCACAAAATACCTTAAATAATACTGATTAGAAAATATAAAAATCACAAGCAGGAAAAGAAAGATGTAATGAGGTGAGACTGCATTTCAGCATTAGATAGCGACCAGTCACCACAATCTTGGAATGAACTGGCAAAACTTCACCACCTTAACCCTCAGCCACTTATACTAATGAAACTTCTGAACTGGGGTTACGGGTCCTTATGAAGCTGACTGTTAAGACGATCAAGTTTCAGCAAAATATTGGAACAAAAGCATGGAAATTACATGGATTGTATGTTGTATGAGAAAAACAAACCTATGTATGGCTACTTAAATTCCATGGGACAAGTTGTATAATTCAACAATGATAATTAACAAAGCTTCATAAATACAAGAGCAAGAACAGTAATTCAAATGATATGCGAGTTACAATTTGACACGATAAATCTATATCAAGAATAAGAATGCTGAAAATCAACTTTCTGTGATCTGAAAATTAGGTTTATTTAAAAATAATTTTACGGCAAAGGGATGTACTGAAACAAATGCAGACATAAAAAAAGGACTCCTTAAACCCCTTTACTAGTCACAAATTGGAGTTCAGATAAATTTCAGTCATCATTCCTTCTTGGAATAACTTCAAGTCAAGCAGATTTATTTGAAAAGATACCAAATTCAAGAAACATGATGATTTAGTAGAAAGACGCGTTCAAAACCTACGGGAAAAAATAAATATTCAAAATTCAAAAATAAATCATGTGATGACATCATGATCACCAATTTCTTCCAGGTCCTACCTAACATGAATATCTAAAGGTCTACCAAGTTAATCAATCAGATAAATAAAACTATCAAAGTCTCTGTCACAAAAAGAGTCTGAAAAAGGAGAAAAAAACTTTTAACGAAAGCAATAGCTGCTTCGGTAATACACCGAAGCAGCTAAATACTCAACCAAATTCCCTAAATCATAATAATCTGAAAACTAAGGCCATTTTCCAATACTTGACTTGGGCTCCATCTCAGGCTTCAACTGTTTTTTTTTACTTGCTGACTTTGAGGTTATAAGCGAAATAGTAAGTCGGAGAGTGCCACAAAACATCAAGTAAGATGCAGAAGAGCGAAAAATTACAGTATTTCAAGTTAAGTTAAACGCTTCAGGCCCACAATCGAGGATTGGTTTCCTACACGAAGCCTGAGACGGAGACGAAGTTGAGTATTGTAAAATGACCTAAGTACCAAAAAGTTTCAACTGGATTTGTCTAGTCTCCCGCCTCCTCTGCCTAGTGTTACCACATTCAGTTTCAGCCAGGCGTAGGTGATACCGAGAGCACAGTAGACTGATGTCAACATCAGCGGCAGGAATTCATACCGCTGCAGCGAAGGCACCATGCTGTGTAGGAGATTCTTGTAGATGAAGAGGGGCACCAGACCCAGGATGTACAGCGTCTCAATGGTGGACAGCTGGGGCACATTAGGGAGCAGGTTGGGGAACCTATTGGTGTATCTGTCAATGGACAGGGATATGACACAAAAAGCTTCACTAGATGGATCCAGATTTAGTTAAGGGTGGCTGGGTGATTCAATGGTGAGATCAAATTTAACACAACCTCCAACTGGAGTGTCCTCTACGAAGTCTCTGAATCCTGAAGATTTCAGGTTATCAGGACCCATACTTCAAGCTGCCTGCCTTGGAAGCATTAATTAGCACAGGCTGGTTCATACTTGGCTCGAAAAGTACACACAAATGTGGATTGTGACGTCGGATCAAATAGTCATGCTGCAAATTTGTAAAAGTTGAATATATCTCATCTCAGACGAATTTCGCTGAAAATATTTGGTAATATCATATTCACTTCGCTTTCGCCTTTGTCTGAAGCACAAACCAGCTTTAAAAATGTGTGCACTGCTGGAGTGGTCTGACCAAGTTTTTTGTTAAATGATAGTGTACAGACACAAAGAAACCTATGTTGTGTGGGTGTGAATGCTTGTGCGTGCACTGGAGTTGTGTATATGGGGCTTTGCTCATATCACGCAACTGTGGCTAGAAATAACACACACATCCAAGGGAAGTATATGTAGCTACAGCCGCTAGCAAGTTATTCCACCGCCGTGAGTAATTTCTATCCACAGCCATACAATTTGGACGCAACTTTACTAAGTTCAAATCTCACCTGTGAATATGAGTTGTACCAATGACACTGAAGATTGTGAAGGCCAACATCAGGCACAATTTAATGGGCGTTTCTGGGGAAAAGACAAACAGGATGGTTGAGATGTTTCATCGGTTGCAGAATTTAAGCATCATGCAACATGTTTGAGGTAGAAAGCGGCAGGGGCCAATTTCATAGAGCTGCTTAAGCACAAAATTTGCACAAGCATGAAGAAAGCTTGCTTGACAAATCAGATTACCAGCCAAATCTCCATATGATGTATATTTTGGTTAGCATGACAATCACAAGGATTTTGAGCTGCTAACCTTTGTTTTTTAAGCAAGGTTTTTTGGCGCTTAAGCAAATTTTGTGCTTAAGCAGCTCTATGAAATGGGCCCCTGGACGGGAGCAAGATGAAGCAGAGTAAAAAGAATATTGGGCAAGCTCTGCCTTATGGACCAGTGGGTGGCTAGAAAGAGTAACACTGTCGTCAAGAGCGGTCATAAGACATTATAGTCACAAGGAACAGGGTGAACAGGATAAGAATGCTTTTGTTGCAGTTCAGTTGAATAGATTGTGCCTTAGGTAATGACTCAAAGTCTTGTTTTTGTCTTCTGACAGTCTTGTGGGTGATGTGGTGGTCTTAGACGATCTTGACAACGACACTAAAGAATGCGGGTCCGATTTACAAGTTCTGAGATTTAATGAATTATGGGGAGGCAAAGTGAAGTCACAGTGGGAGTAAAAGGGTTGGGCAGGAGAAACAAAAGTCACAATTTTTCAGTTGCACTTAAGTTTAGCCCCTAGTGTGTGTGAACAATTATATTCAAATTCGCGGATTGCGGGCCGTCAGTGTTGATCAACTCACCATCTTGGGTGAAGAGCAAAGGGAAGAGGGAGTAGTGACCCACAACAGACACAATGAGAAACACCTGAGCATCCTTCAAACTTTCCATGGCTAGAAGACTGATACACGTAGACAAAAACTGTTGATGTATTCTGACTACTCACTTTACACAATGGCATTGAAACAGAAACCTTTGAATTTAAATTACAGGGTTAAATTAAAAACAACAAGGGACAGGGAAGCTTTGAGTGTCGTCATGATGGAACAACACACTTCACAATTAAGCATATGGCTCAGTGTGGGAACAGGTAAATCCGAAATGAACTCCAAATCCTACACACCCACAGCTTTTTATGAAGAACTTACCTCAATCCACAGAACTCCATTACCATGCAGCAAACTGATAACAGTGTGTCTAATGGAAAAGAATTGGGTCATCGTGTCCCATGTAGAGCAACACTGGCTTGGTCAGTCCAAAATGACCCTAAACGTCACGTGTTGAGGTTTAGGATAACATGGGGTTATTGTAACCACTAAACTCCAAATCAAAATTGAAATGTCTACTTCTTCCAAACGTTTTTAAAAAGTCAATGCTTGTCTGAGAGCTTGCGAAAAAATTCACAAGCTTACTCCTGTGGGACTCGAACCTACGACCTCCTGCTAACCAGTGCAGACGTCTCAACCACTCGGCCACCACGCTTGCCAGGGTCGGCTTGACGGTCCGAGTCAGGTGGAGCAGGCCAGTCCGAGCTCCACCTGAGTAAGCTTGTGAATTTATTTGTAAGCTCTCGGACAAGCACTGAATATGCAGTGTTTATAAATATATACAACGGGTAAGGGCAAAAGCCACAATTAAAATTAGCATCTCCCTGACGCAAAGTTCATCTTGAAAAAATGTCAACAAAGGTTGAGGTGGTGTTTATGACTGCTGTAATCCAACGAAAGCGTCAACTTCAGCATGTTCAACCATTTGTAACAACCAAAGTAGCCTGAATATATCCAGCTGTTTCGTGAGTGTTACCCACCTCAGGGGTATAATGACCAGCAGAATTGCCTTCTCATGGACATGGTAGCCAAACATGAAAGAGCTGTAGGCACACAGGGTGAGGCATCTTATGAAACCTCTAGGGCCACTTGGGTACCTCCACAGGTGCAATAAGGCTGGCTGCAATGCAAAAAATAAAATGTTTCTTCAAGATAGCAAGCTCGGATGCCACTAGTGTGACTGAGGGATCCTTGCTTTAATTTGACATGCACTAATCTCTTCTGTGTTCAAAACTGTGCTACCATGGAGAGCCCATGGGGTAAACAAATCTACAGTTTGATCAGCATCATCTGATCAAGCTTTAGGGTGATTTCCTCAAGAACAATCACACTATCTGACTTGCAGATCTTAGCTCATCACTGTTAAACATGCTTTCAAAGTGAACAAAGGGTATGTCCTCTGCATTCTGGCCTGCAGGTTGCAGCCAATTAGCATGCAGCCAATCAGCATACAGCAAATCAGCATGCAGCCAATCAGCACGCAATGATATAAAAATGGTAAGTTCTGGACAAATCTAGGTGTCATGAGGACCAAGGTGTGCTGTGCTCAATTGTATTGAACAATGTTCATTTAGAGGGCTCCAATAATAAATTAACGACATTTTGATGTGATGCTGCTACAATCCATTCATACTTTACCTAATGCAAAGTTTCAAATCTTTAAATCTCATTCTCTTCAAACAATGATGAAGTTTGGCTTTGTGTTTTTAAGACTTACAAGAGCAGTTAGTACAGTGAGTATCAGTGTAGCAATAGGAGGGACAGAGGGTAAGACAGCGTGGTTGTATTCTTGTACCAGACCTCCGGTCATCGATGCTGCTTGATCTTGAAGACTTTCAGCAGACAATAGCTCCAGTCTCAAGCCTTTCAAACGGAGTAAAAATAAAACCAATACGGAGTAAGATGATGCATAACCTCAGTTGTCCATCCTGTAGTAATAGATTGATGAGAATATATGACAAAACATGACTATGCAATAACGAGCACAAGGGATCAGACTTTATATTCGTTTGTGCCATAACAGATAGTTGGTCCTAACAAAACACTTCTCAGCATAAAGCAAAATGTACGGAATACAAGTGTCAGGCTATGAGCCGACGAGGATGATGCAAGTACAGAGTAAGGCGTCTTTCACAGGCACTACTTGTACCTGCGACTGTAGCTGCCTTGTCTGCCACGTTGTAGAGAGCCCAGAAGTTAGGGGCCCAGTAGGAGTGGCATAGCCCTCGCTTGAAGGGGAAAAGCCGGGAGAGAACCTGAGGCAGCTGACCCTGGAAATCGATGCAAGAAACAGCAAAGAATATTTAGACATGAACAGACACTTTTCCACATCACAAAGGAACTGTGCTACTTTCTATATTCAAGGAAAGGAAAACCCGAAAAGAGATGGGCTTTTTTTGGACCATCTCACTACTAGGGTTGGGGCTACGGAATCAGCCCATCCTTCATATCTCAACTGTCTCAAGCCCGATCTTACTGAAACTTAGCACAGGCACACAGCCATTCATTTTGTGTACATCTGTGGTGTTTCAATTCAATCCAACACAGGGTTTTGTTGTAATGGTCATTTATAGTTCACTCATCACAGCCAGCATGAATTGAGCATGTCAATAGGAATGGTTAACATTTTTGGCTGTCCTACTCAGAAAAATGGGGGATTCACAGCAACAGCATCTCTGTTTGTCATAAAAGAATAACTGCATGTCATTACTGGAAAGCTCCTGAAGCAATCATTGAACGAGGGCCATCTTGACTGGCTAGCCAACTGAAGGCTGACATGCTTCTCTCCCGTGGTACCTGTTACCTGCCAATGCCAATTACTGCAGTAATACTGGAAAAACTCTTGCAGGCTTGGTACAAACAATGCACTGCAATGACGTCTGTCAAAATGTCAAGGGGACAAAACTGACCCTCCCACTACCAGCTTTTTTAGGATTACAGAACCGCTGGATTGAGAGAGTCATCTTGTGTCCATGGTAACAGACCCGATTTTGGACTTACCATTGCGATAAATGGGCCAAAAGACACTGCAAACACACTTATTACAATAGCACCGAGGGAGAAGAGCCTGGAAAAAGACAAGCTGGTCCACTGCACCCCTCCATCTGAAGAGACAGAGACAGAACAGTTGTATGTGCTTAAAGGTTAAATGTTATCATCAAATTCACTCATTTATTTTCTAATTCTTGCAGGGCCTTTGGCCAAAGAACAGGAGACTTTCTTGCAAAAAAGAAAGGTACGAGAGGAAACACGACCGGAATAAAATGCCCCTGAAACAAGACATTATTCAAACTTGTTTCAGACTAGTTTTCTAAGGCTCTATCCAACAGTAAAAGCTACCCGTGTTCTTTGGCTCATTATGGACTTAATTGCAAGTTTTTACTTAACCCTAAAAGAGCCTCCGCCAATTTTTTGGAAACTTGGCATGTATGTAAAGACTCTCCTTATCATTACAGATGTGAAGTATAAACTCAATCAGATACGTGCTTCCATTGTTACAGTCATTCAAAGTTCAATGGTATGTGCATGGCAGGACCCGTGCGTTGAGCACAGCAGTGTACATTTTTGGCTGACCTGTCTCAGAAAAATATGCACTACACAAGAACGGTATGTTCGATTTTCACAAACTTGGTGTCAAAATGACCACGAAGAGTTACTCTAAAACTCCTGCGGGCTCAATTCCTGAAATAAAATGCACTGCCGGGATACTGGAAAAATGTTGAGGGAAATTCTGCCCCCCCCCGGCTCTTTTAGGGTTACTGCATCGTTGCACATGGTCTTTTAAACAAATCTGATCATTTAGGTAGCTTCGTTTGTCTACTCAGTAATGGTGGCCTAATAAAAACGTTACTATAACGGATATTAGTTAAGTACAGATGTACACATTGCTACCCTTGTTCATCGGCCACATAAGTATTCCTAAAAACCACACCATCTCAGCTTTTAGGGACTATACATCTTGATGCTGCCATGAAAGGTGCAAATGGGTTATCAATCATAATACTCATCTGTCTTCAACAGGTACCCTGGGTCAAAAGAGGCAAGTGGGAGTAAAGTGACTTGCCTACGGACACAGCATGCAACCTGCTGCTGGATTCAAACCATGACTCTATGCGCAGGAGTTAGAAACTCTAGCCACTTGGCCACACGCCTCCTAAAAGACCCATAGCTCAATGTACACTGAAAGTTGCATTCCAAACCATGGAGCAATTGATTTCTTGAGGATTCAAGACCATTTCTAGCAAAAAGGCTTAGGGGAAAAAAGGGCTACGAAAATTTCAAGAAAGTGGGCATTTCTTCATGCCTCCAATCAAACCAACAAAATTCCCAAAAAGCATAAGTATAACACAGCCCTTAATTAAGAATGGTAAATGATGCAGTCTACGCACCTCTGTTGTTTCTTGTGAAACAGTAACATCTTAGCAGGTACACAAAGTAAGCTGGGGCGATGTACAAGTAAATGTGTTTGAAGTTGAGGAGAACGGCAAACCAAAAAGCGCCCTCAAGATTACGCCCCTGTGACAAGAAAAGGGCACAACAACTTTTAACTGAAAATCTGGTTAAAGTAAGCCATTTGCGAGTTAAATTTGAATAAAATCTGTTGCACTGAGTTATCTGACTGTATATAGACATAACGATTTGAATTCCCCAGACTTAAGACACTGTTGCTATACTTTGTGATTTGGGGCAAGCTCTGGAATGGACTGGTTCCTTTGTGCCCTTCTTATCCATTGAGAACAGTGTATTGTTGCAAGGCATCTCTTATGTAACTAAGCAAAAGCTTTTAGTAAGGAGAATTCAAATTGTTATGTTCACGTGAATTTAAAGAACTCAGTGTACCAGATTTGGGTCAAAGTTAACTGGCAAAAGGCTTATTTGGCATTGAAGAGATGCAAACTTCAGATTGGGTGTTTTGCCTGATATCGTCCACTCAGTGTTAGCTGGAAAACTCCCCAGCTTACTTGTGCAAGACTCGAACCCTATGACCTCCTGTTAACCAGTGCAAATGTCTTACCAATCGACCATCAAGCTTGCCAGGGTCGGCTTGCCAGTTGGAGTTAGATGAGCACTAGGTACCGAGCCAAGCATTTTCTTAAAATGCAACACATTACATGTATATTTTCAAAGGCATTACAACAGGTCATGGGCTCGAGTCCCACTGAGTATGGAGTGAGCGACAAAACACTTGATGTATAAAAACATTGGAATACCATACTAGATCGTGGTCCTGTGAGGAAAGAGCACAAAACGGAGCTCTTGCAAAACATTGGAAATGAAATGACTTCAAGGACGGACAGGGAATCTTGGTCAATTCGACATACGTTACCTCACTTATTCTTGCGAGGGACAGTAGCATCAGGCCGTACAGGAAACCGTTGTACTGGAAATGAATATCTGGCCACAAACGGTCGAGGAAGAATTTGACAGGAAATTTCTGAAGTGCTCATGCTGGAGAGGGTTTGAGCATGTTTGCAGTTACAGCCCATATACGATGATGCGTAAACCACTCCTCAATTTTGCCTGGTAACATGTGCAAACAATACATCCCTGGGACCTCATCAATAAGTGGTTGATCAGTGATGGTAGACTGAACTTACTCGTTATTTTGTAACTGTATTTTAGATGCTTCTTACATGTAGAGGTAAACTGGACTGAAAAGGAAATGACATTGAAAAACTCGGAACCAACTTATTTTCTAAATCAAACTATCAAACCCAACAGCCTTCCCAGAATATGAGGATACGATCCAACAGAATCAGGCCAAAGTTACCAACTAACAGAACAGCCAGTACAAACTGGGGCTTTTCCAACAGCTGTGCATATTCCCTCCGACCACACCTCTTGGCCAGAGAAGAACAGTACCTGCAGAGAGTGATCAGCAGAACGAATTGCTCAGAACTTTCCAGGTAGTTAGGCGAGAAAAGGTATTAAAGATGCTAACTACCAGCAATCAAACATTCGTAAATGTTTGTTCCCCGAACAGAAAAGAACACTATAAGCTCTATACATTATAAATTGGCGCAAATTTACAAAAGTGCACATGTAAACAAAGTGTGACATCATTATGTTATAGGTTTATTCTGTCCCACAAGATCTAATAATTTTCGGTATAATTAATGGGTTCTGGTAAGAAAGAATAAGAATACTACATGCTGTCATGATTTTAAAATGCAAATATAAATTCAATAAATTAGAAATTACACAATTTATGGAATTGGTCCTTTGAACAGTATTCCTGTACTCATAATCTGTCATACTTATTTTTCATACATGTATGTGCAATTGTGCAATCACTTGCCATTGGAAGACATATATTCAAGATACCATTCATTCAAAACCTTAAAGTAAAGGTTTGGACTGTCGGACACAGCTCAAAATTTTTTTGCCTGTCAACAAATTCTTGAGTCAAGCACTTGTTTCCCCCTTCAGTGTAAAAACCATGACCCAAATGGGATTTCAGAGCTATGGCTGGATCTAATTGTCAATACTTCTCTGTGTATTTCCAACGGAATGAAGACCAACCACATCTCCAGACAACAGATTAAGATGCTGCCTAAGACATTCTATCAAGCTGTAAAAAGATATTTTCAGGCAAAGATATAAATTTGTCTCCCCAAGATCTTGGATTTTGTGTCTACACAAGCTATGGAAACATGAAATGACAGGCAAAGATTTTGTTGTGTAGATTTTGTGGTTCAGACTTTACACTTCACATGCAAGCATATTAGCCTTCCTTTTCTGAGATTCTAGTAGACCTATCACAGAGTAATTGTTCATCTCTTTGTTCCCTTTGCGGACAAGCAAAGGCACTAAAGTAGGAACTCACTCTTTGACTGCAAAGACAAACACAAAATCGGTGAGGATGACGGACAGCCTCTGAAAGACGACGGTGGCTTGGGTGGCATAGTTGAGATTGGCCACAACTAGCATGCCAGGGTCAAATTGCTGTGCTAACTGTGAAAGTGCAAACTCAAACCAGGCAAAGAATGGAGGATAGTCCAATGTCCATACGGAAGTGTCCTGTCATAAAAGATAGAGATCAAAATACAGACTAATAAAAAAGTGAAGATGTTGTGTGAGGGCACATGAGTGTTCCCAAGTCTGTGATTGAAAACAAAAAAACAACTGCACAAAATCGAAGGCATTATTTATCAGGGGTGTGAGTGACCTCTTAAAATTAAAGCTGAAAACAGCTAGCACAAAGCTGAAATGTAAAAAGTTCCCATACTTTTGAACAGACCAGGTGTACAAAAAAGCTGAAATTCAGGGTCAACATCTACAAAAAACACCTGAAATCAGCTAAAAAGCTGAATTCTCACACTGCTGATTCATACGGTCAAATTTGCAATTGAAGTCAGGAGGTATTTTGGCTGTGTCCGAAGCAATTTCTGTTGGCTTACAAAAACACCCACACATTAGTGAAACAGCTATGGTTACTGTGCTATCCCACCTACAGCTGAAATACCTATTTTATTGATACTTGATACATGTACTTGTATAACACGTAAGTTGAAAGACCTGAGAGGGTAATTTTCCAAACATTCTATAAAGGCAGACCTTTGGTGTATTTTGTTTGTGAGAGGAAGATTTAATGCAATGATGTCCCATACTTCACAGTAGCAAAATAATCTAGACTTGCTCAGTATCACGCAACAAAGAAAGTTTGTGTATTTTCTCTTCCAAGTTCTACATGTACGAAGGCCTTCATCAGGGAAGGGGGAACTGCTCCCCATCTTTTAATAGACGGATCCACTGGGCCCCACCTCATGATCTTTCGACCAATCACAGCTGTGATGTTTGTCCAGCATGTGTGCACAAAATACCCCATGCATACAGGTGTGTATAATGAACACTGCTGCATCTTACAATGTGGCATCAGAGAGAAGCAGGTGTTAAATTAATGGCCCTCATTTGTAATGGGCGAGACTAAGAGGATCAGTCTATTACCACACTGTGCTATTCCATCCTCTGCTAGTTCACACCTGTATACATGAAATCAGTCAATTCAATCTCAGACATCTGTGACTAACCTCATAGTACCACTTTGAAACGGGCAGGGAATGTGTGATTGCCAGCCAGTTTCGGTGAACCTCAAAATCAGTCGATCGGCTGTAAAAAAAAAAAAAAAAGTCAAACATAAATGTCCAAACATTGCAACTGCAGGTGTATGGATAATGTGGACCGTTTGCTTACATTTCTCTTGTTATCGTTAGATACTGTACCTGTATTACTGTACTACTCATAACGTACGACCCAGAGTAAGTTATCTTTTCAGTGTTTCTAATAGGAAGTCTCTGTAAGTGTACATACATGTATGTCAGACCCCATAAAGAAATACTGAGAAATGGTGTTTTAAGAAACACATATCCTGACAATGTTTGATTTGATTTAACTTGTTTTTTTTTGTAATGTAATTTTTTTGTTGGTTTTAACATGTTAAAATTATATGCAGTGGCTGTTGACCTGTCTTCAGAGAGAATACAAGGATCTAACCTAGGTGACCATAAGCACAGCTCTAGTGATGCAGTTACATGTATGTACAAAGTCTAGGGAGAGTCAAGAATCTTTTACAAGTATTTCCTAGCAAAATTAGAAATATTTTTCAGTTTTAGATTTGTGTCTTTTCAACATTTCTGCAATGACTGATCTTTATTGAGGCCAAAGATTTAGGGTACTTGCAGAGCTCCAAGTCACTACTCCGTGTGACTAAGACATCATGCTCCATAACTGCAGCCCAGTGCTGGTATGATAGGGTTGATGTTGTGAAAAGAGGGCTTTTGACATTTGAGGGAAACTACGAGGGGAACTATGAGTGTTTGAACACATGACACATGGTGGATTCAAATTTGCATGGCTGGTTTATAAGTAAGAAAGTCACATTTTCTCACAATTTTAAAGAATTTAGACTACAATTCGAAATTTCTAAATACTAGACCCCTTGCACTGAGCCGGAGTCAGAGGTTATTCTTTGTTATTTTAATTTAATTAGAATGAACGCACAAAAGGTTTACTCGATCAACAAGCCTCAGTTTCTCAGATTCTTGACTGGACATCGCTGCAAGGCATCATTATCCAGTTTGACTTCATGCCAGCGCCATGCAAGCATGAAATTAGGGTTGTGCTGTAAGATGTTTTCCTAGGACTATCTTCAATCTAGATGATGTTGGGTGGTGAACAAGATCATTGGGGAGCTTGTTCCAGTCTATAATCGTCTTTGGAAAAAAGCTTTGATATGCATGTGTACTGCACTACAAAGATGCACAACTTTGGTCATGTCTGCCTCGCTGTGGTCTTTCCACTAGAGTGATATAATACGGGAGCAATTTCTTTATGAATGGAATGATAAAAGGTTGTGAGTCTACTGGTTTTTCTGCAATGTTGGAGGGATGGCCATTGGAGATTTTGCCGCATATCCGTAACACTTTTGTAGTCCCCTGTTACAAATCTTGCCACTTGTCTCTGCTTTATAAATCCCTGAAAGAAAGAAATGCCCTCTAGCATGATGTCATATGCAGGGGGTCTATATCATGGTCAGTGCAAAGAGTGTTGCCTTTGGTTTTGGGGAGTTGTTGCATTATTAATTTGGGACGAAGATATTCACAAACTTCGAAGTTTAAAGCTTGGCAGAGAAGGAGAATTCCTCCCAACAACACCACGTTTTGTCACGTACGGACCATGCTTTGACTAATTCGCGAATATTAATGTTCTAGTATTGTCCAATCAAAATTACAACTTGCAGCTCATTCATCCCGCTTTGACCAGTCACGTTCATTTTTCGCCTGTAGCATGACTGGTGTCCTTAAAGAAGGCAATTCAGGGTGATTTGATCCTACAAATATTTGAAAACGTATTTGAAAATGTTTCTTGTATAATCTAACAATATGCATGCATCTGTGAGATGATGAGCAGATACATAAAAAATATTTAGTAGAAAAATGTAACTTAATTTTTGACTGGTTCACTCACCCCATAGGGTTTTGCATAAAATGCATTGCGTGTTTGTCATCCACACCAAGAATCCATTGCGAACGTCGAAAAGGTTTATTGCAAACAGTGCTATAGGCCTACCTGACTCCTTTGGAATGACCAGTTTTACAAGATTAAAATGACAAAAAAACTATAGGGGGGGCAAATATATAATCCCATGAAAACCATGTAAATAGTAGTAACTCCAGGAGTTGGAAAACTCACTATGCTGGTAGCAGTAGAATCTTCAACGCTGTGATTAACATCACCAAAGGACCAAAATACTCCATGGACGCCGCCATCTTGCACAGTCTGGTCCACTTCCCGTACAAAACTCGCACAAAACCATTCACTGGTATGCCGTCCGTCGTACGGCCGCCTCGGAATGGAATACACTGTGGCTACGACTTTGTTTTCCCGTCCATCTCACGGGAAAGGTTTCTAGCCATAGGCCAACTGTTTCCAACAGCTGGCGCCATTTGCGAAAGTATGGTACCCGATTGGCACCGCTTTCTCACAAAAAAAATCATGTTTTCAAAAATAACGTACATCCCGGGGTCATGTACTTCTCCTCCACTTTTTGACCACTGGTGGGATATTGGATCATTTCCCCTAAACGTTTCGTGCCGAGAAAAAGCGGATTTGGATGAATTCTTTACCTTCACAACGACAGTGCGGCTTGCTGAATGGAGCGCCCTCACAGAGGACAGTCTTTGTTCCTATGTGAAATGCTTGAGTAGACTCTATAGTACTTTATTGTCATTTAAATTTAAATAACAAACAAGTCCTCTATCTGTGAGAGTGCTCCATGCAGCCCCTCTGTTGAAAAAAGGGACAAACAGAACAAAAGCTTCTGAATATACCGTTTTAATGTAAGATTATCTGTATCATGACCAGTGCCTTCTGGTGTCATGTTATGTCCAGCAAATACCCCATGCAGCCCCCCTGCTTTTGCCCCCAGTTTCACGGCCAGGCAGTTTTTGTTACTGGTTACTTTTTATATTAAAATCATCTCTTATTCTTCCAAGTCCCCGGCACAGATATATGCCACTGGTTTGTCCGTCAGGGTTCTCAATTTAAACAGAAACATTTCCACACCGTGAACCGTTGTCCCACGAACAACATCCTCTTGGCTGAAAAGGTCACGTTTAAATTTAATGTTTAAAAGAGGATTTTTCGGAATATTTAAGCAAATGGAAATGTCACACCAGATTTATTGATCAGAGGAGCCGAAATTTGCACAAAATTTCTGTGAATCTCAGCGCACATTGCATCTTTTCATAGGAGTATATAAAGGTCTTCAAAGCGAACTAACCCCAGTTTCCCGGTATTTTACTGTAATGCATGCACTTCAATCAAATCATTTATGAAGTTGAATTAATGACACTGAAAAGATTATCATAATCCCAAAGGTAAAGTCTTTGAAAGGCCGCAGGGTCGGGGACAGGCTTTAATACTATTTTTATATTATATTATAGCCGTAATTACTAATGTTTTAAATTTATGGCCACAGAGGAATTTGGCCGCCGTCGGCAAAGCTAGTGATTATTATGAACTCATATACATGTACTTCACATGTAATCCAACATGCAGATGCTATTTTGTAACCTTGTTCTACACCAATTTAATATATTCAGGATTAAAAGCCCATTCTCCTTAGTCCAAATGTCGAATTTCAAATTACGAACAGGAAATATAACTATAATGACTTTCGAGGAAAGGTCAGAATAGAATATTGCATAGTTACAGGTACAATGCATTTCGGCGTTTTTCTAACGCTGCTGTCCCTGTGGTTCATGATACTCAGAGCTCGTCCAGTAAGCACATAACATGATTATAAAATTCTTAGAAAGATTCTAAAATGTCTTGCACAAAACATAGAGTGATGATATTGTTACAATATCAATAAATTATCTTGATACTAAATAACTAATCCGTCATATTTTAAGAAGTTATTGAAATGTAATTTTTAAATGTATGATTGATTAACGTTATTGAAAAACTCTTTTCTTTTTTGATGGAAAATATGTTAATAACATTGAAGAGAAAACGTTTAGTGAAATAATTCAACGTTATTTTTGCGACGTGATAGTTTTCGTCCTGAGTGTAATATCTGTGTAATATCTTTACAATGTTGTTCAAACATTGACATGTCAAAATCACATTTTTAGAAAATATCATCCAAACCTTTCATTGATTATACGAGAAATGTTTTCCTGGTGTAGGTGTGTGTGTTGGGAAGATAGAAATTGCAGGACTCATTTTACAGATTTTCAACCATATGATCCCATTTATTAAAATGAGATTCATGTTCCGATGAGCTTTTTCAGTTTCCGATAACAAACGAACAATTTTCTCTCACACAAAGAAAAGTTTAAAATGTAAAAGGGTTTGCTTTAATTACAACTACAAAGTAAACGGGCGTTATCAATTTCATATATGATGACGCCAAACAATTCCGATGTGTATCATCAGAAAATGTAGGCCAGTTGATCTCATTATTCAATTGTGCAAGATGGCATCTCAGAACAACACGTATGGACCTCTTTTTGCGACGAAGTCAAACAGCGAACTATCCCGATCATTTGAATGTAAACTCGAACGTATATTTTAAAGGTTATTGTGTTTACTTAGCGCTCGCATATACTCCTAACATTCTGGAACATTCTGCCAGAATATTAGGTAAACTTGATTAACCTTAAACATTCTAGACCCGACAGGTTTATGCAGCATTTCATTGGTCACTAGGGGTTAGGGTTAAAGGTCATTTAATTTCTACAAACGGCAACAAGTATAATACCCTGAGCTCATCAGAACAAAAACCAGGAATAACCATTTTGATACTCTACTCTCTGCTTCTAGGTTAATATTGATTTACCTAGACGGCCCTTCGTCAAATACGGGCGATTAACCATAGGGCGCCTCGAAGAATTTGCAACTTGCTGACCAATCACAATGCGCGACATTGTGAAACGCTGGTATTATTGGCCAACTTCCTATATAGATGATCCAAACGTGAGCTTACTTCGATAGTCCGTTGACGGCGTTGACCTGTTTCTTTCAGTTATACAAAATACTAATTTTGTGTTCAACATTATTATTATTATTATTATTATCTTTATTTTACCAGGGATACCCATTCACATTTCTGTGGTCTTCCATGGGGCCCTGGGGAATTAAAATAGATAATAAAAACTAAAGTTAAAGCTTATAACAAAGTTAGTAAAATAATCAAAATTACAAAACGAATGTAATAAGATAAAATAAATAAAAAACATAAAACATACATAAAATATACCCAATTATAGAATGGCAAAACACACAAGGACACAAAACACGTAACAGTAAATAATCTAACTGTATATGTTGAAATATATCTAGAGAAAACACGGTTATAAAGTACATAGAAGAATCCAAAAAAGATATACCAAACTAGTAAAAATAATATGTGATAAAACAACTTCGTGGTTGGACAGAAAACAGTACAACATGATACCGATAAAATTATAAAATTAGAATGTGTGAGTGTGGGAACTAGAATGACGTCAAGAGATAAAAAATTAAATCTCAGAAGCTAAAAGATTTGTTTTCAAAAGTGTTTTAAAATATGAAAGCGATGGCGCCGAACGAATTTCAGTACTCAGTGTGTTCCATACCCGGGTACAATTAATGATTGGACTTTGTTTGTAGCACTCCGTTTTATATTTTGGAATAATTAAGTTATTGGCTCCTCTTGTACCATACTGATGTACGTCTGATGCCTTTATTACGTTGCTGGCTAAGACGTCGGAGCTAAAGCATGGGTACACTTGTACATAAAAACAGCCTTTAGATAGTAAAAACGATCGTGTAGTGGCAGCCATCCTAGTTCCTTAAAAAGTTCACGAGATGGAATATCAAAACCCTGAGACAAGATTAGACGGGCGGCATACTTTTGTAATTTGATTAATTTATCATTGTGCATTTGATACTTATCCGACCATATTGGTGAACAGTAGTCGAAGTGGGGTAAAATGAAAGCATTATACATTGTTTTTAGCACAGCAGATGTAACGTATGGTTTAGCACGTCTCAAAATAGCAAGTTTCTTCTGCACCATATTGATAACATAATTTACATGATCAGTCCATTTTAACTCTTCATCGATTATTACTCCAAGGCATTTCGTACTCTTGACACGTTTAATTACACTCTGATTAACAGCCACTGCTACTTCACTCGTATTCTTCAGCCTAGCTTTTGCCCCTATGATCATGAAATTTGTTTTATTAAAGTTAAGTACCAGTCTATTAGTCTCCAGCCATCTGCTTATTTGGTCTATTGCAATACATAATTTATCAGCAACCTCATTTGCAGTTTTTCCACAGACAGTAACAGTGGTGTCATCGGCAAACATGTCCACTGTACCATCAGTCACTGCAGACGGCATGGAATTCACATATAGAGAGAATAATAGCGGACCTAGAATTGAGCCCTGTGGCACACCGCTGACAACCTTTAATCGATCTGAGAAGACCTTTTTAAAACACACTCTTTGAGTCCGGTTTGACAAATAGCTAGAAAACCAATTCAGTGTACGACTTTTGCAACCAAGACTTTTCAATTTAAAAAGAAGAATGTTATGATCGATTGTATCAAATGCCTTCCTAAGATCAATAAAAGCCACTCCGTTAAGTTGGCCATTTTCAATATTACAGCTCCACTGGTTGACCAATTTAGCTAGAATGGTTGTTGTTGAGTGTAACGGTCGAAAGCCGGATTGATTAGTGTGCAAAAGCTCATTGTCAGTAATATAAGCATATAGTTGATCGTAGACAGATTTTTCCAAAATTTTGCTGATAATTGGAAGGATAGAAATTGGTCGGTAATTGCCTACGTCAGCTTTATCACCGGCTTTGTATACCGGGATGACCTTTGCACTCTTCATAATCTGAGGTACCGAACCGCATTGTAAAGACCGGTTCACCAGTTTAGTTAGTGACTCGAGAATTGCAGGTATAGCAACTTTAAGTATGTGACAACTGATATCGTCGTCTCCACTAGCCTTATTGATATTCATATGATTTATAATCTCTGCAATATAGGTTTCCGGCACAGTTTCCAATTCAAAGGCATTATGAATGTTACTCTCATGTGGTGAACTCATATTGCTATACTCTGGTAGTTTCTCGGTCACTTTTTTTGCGCAGTTAAAAAAATAATCATTAAAAACGTTAGCAATATCATCAGGCTTATCACAATTTTGGCCTTCGTGGTGAACTGAGTGTGGCAAAGTGGGTTTTCCCTTGGAGATTACCTCATTAATGCAGTTCCATATGTTCTTGCTATTTCCTCTGTTGTCACAAAGAATACCACGATAATAAGCTGACTTTTGTTTGCGTATTGAGCGAGTGACTCTGTTTCTCAATGAGCGATATGCACTCCATAACTCAGTATCATTTGATTTAACAGCAGCTTTGTGCATTTTATCACGCTCTTTCATTAAATGCACGATATCACGTGATATCCAAGGACAGACTATTTTCCTAAGATTCTTCTGTCGTACAGGAATATGGAAATCGACAACTTTCATAAACATGCTAACCCATTTTTCACAAGCCAAGTCAATGTCATCAATTGTATCAAGAATTGCCCATTGTTGACAGGATAAATCATAGATAAAATTCTGTGTGTCTAACTCACGCAAGGGCCTGTATGATATACGATTATGGCCATTCTGGGCTTGATATTGACGCCTGGCATTCCTGATGGTGTAATTAAGGAAATGATCACTGATGCCCGTACAAACAACCCCACTGTCGTTATGTGCATCTGGATTATTCACAAAGATTAAATCAATAGTACTTTTGCTTTGTTTACTTACCCTAGTTGGATACTGGATTAACTGTGTTAGCCCGTACATCTCAGTATAAAACTTCAAATTATCCGCATTACTGTTTGACACACCATCGGTAAAATCACAATTAAAATCACCCAGTAAAATAATTTCATTATTAGTCATTGCAGCTGTGGATAGATCATTATCAAGTTTCTCAAAGAAAAGACTACTAGAATTCGGCGGTCTATAAACAGATCCAATTAGAATCGGAGCACAATCGCCATACTTTCTGCCCCTTCATTTCTTGCCGCCTATTATTTCTATGCCAGCCGTGTGGTCAATATGATAACAAACCACACATTTAATGCCCACTCTGAAAATCGGAATTTGGGAATATACAGGTCTGTATGCTGGTTCCAAAAATATTGTTTGCAAGCTGATTTTCTTCAGGAATTGTACTTCTGATTACTGGAATTAAACAAAACTATCAACCCTGTCAAACTACACTATGCAATAAACCCCCACACTACAGCGAAGACATTTTGCAGTCAATATTTTCATACGCCGAACTGAGAACCCCCGCATATTCAAACACTCTCTATCTCCATAAACTGGACATAAAAATACACATCAAGATTCTTAGAAGAGTCCGACTTTAAGCTTATTTTGTGTTTAAAAGTCAGATATTGTACGTATAAGAGAAAAAAAATAAACGAATCATCAAATCTTAGTGTTTTATTGGATAACAAAATAGTGAAAGAAGTTCAAGCAACCGATGAGGGTATAAACAGTCAACTTCTTACGACAACAAGTATGTGTATGTCTATTTTAGTAAAACATGAATATTAACAAGCCTTATTCATGTATGAACAATTTACTGCTCTGTTCGTTTTCCAACATGTTTCAACAACGCTGTGCTACAAACCTATGAATGGGTCATTCTATATGTCCGTGTTAAATCTGATATTATGTTGCAATTTTAGAGCACTTTCATTAATTCCCAGGAATAGTTAGGCTTAAGTATTGGAAATGACCAGCCAAACAAGCAAAAACGGTTGAAAACAATTTAAAGGATGCCTCTTGTCAGAGTACACAAGTCAGCTGTAACAGGGACAGGAAAGTTTGTCAAAGTCGGATCACAAATTTATAGAATGGTCCAAATCTTAGGATTCATATATTCGGGACCATTATGCCCTCCATTATCGTCTCTTAAATTCTACAGTCGTATACCACAGCGAAAATTTTTTATCTGATGTAATTTGATTTTTATCGTGTACATTTTAGGCTATAATTATCATCACCGTTTTCACGAAGAGTTACAAAATAATGTAGATTCTGAAGAAAAATTAATTTCCGAGAGATCACCCTAGAAGCTTCTTCTCTTTCAAAACTGCACAAGTACCAATATGGAAAAGTTTATGCAGTAAGAAGCCCTTGTGTGATTCTTTAGGAGGTAAATTTTTGCCGACACCAAGTACATGTAATTAAAATGAACACAGTCTGTTAGTGGAATCGAAAATCAATGTTTTCCTACTTTTGGGCCATTCTGTGCAGTGTATTTTTCCAAAGGGAAGGGCACGTGGTCGCCCTGGAGGGACATCGCCATTCGTCAATATTGGCCACCTAATTTACGACCCACTGTTCCGTTGCGAATTTTGACGCCAATACTTCCCGACCAAATTCACGACTCGCTCTCTGGTCGTGAATATTGGCGTCAATATTTGCAACTGAAGAGAAAGTCATGAAGTTTGGTCGTAAATATTGACCACCATAGGTACACGTGTTCACGCGCATGCTGCTGTAAATACAACGAAGATGTGTGACTCTTCATGGAAAACAAAAATCTTACTTGATTTTTTTCCGGCTTTTCCAGTCAATACGTTTTGTACGTGTGCGAGGGGCAGTAAAATTTGTGTCTCTTCGTGAAAATACACTTATTGAGATTTGGCCCCTAACAACAAGAATGTAATCGAAGTTGATAAAATGCTACTTCGACATCTGGGGCTTTTCGTGAAAACGGGTGATGTTATTTAATGATCCTCAAGTATTCCATTGGACACGGCCAAAGAAATCAGGTCAATTGAACTATGTAGTTATAAAATCGTTACGACATGTCAGTGGTGGGCTACCCCATTAACGAAGCGGATCGTGAAGCTTGTTCTGCATGGTTTTTCCAGAGATGTCCGACGACAAGCGGAATAAGGATGAAAACTGACGTACAGCCGACGACGATGTACGCTACGTCATAACTCCCTGTTGTGTCATACATCCAGCCTGTATCAGAGAAGCAACAATTGCACTCGTACCACTTACAATAGTAATGAATTATTAAATCCATCCTTACTCACTTTTGTTGGTCTAAAACTTTGTGCCACCTCAGCATGTGAAAAATGTGGATGCTCGAATTGAATACACACTTTCTTTATAACTTTACCTGGGAAAAAACCACCAAGAAGCCTGGGCAGAAATCCAAAGGCTCTAACCCACGCAAACGCAGTCGTCAGTCGTTCCATTCCAAAAAGTTCTTTCGTCAGAACGTCAACAAGGGTATGCAAGGCTGAAATGGACAGCCCGAAAAGGACGTTGTTGACGGCCGTACCCGCGACGCTGTTCACCCAGGGGTCCCCAACAAACGACACGGCTAAAACAAAATTACTCCCGACTACGCTCGACAAGCAGCTGACGAGACCTCGGTCTACAAATGGAGCCCAGACACCTGTCCCAATAAAGTATGCAATGGCCGGTGGAACACACAGAGCAGCAGCTACTTGTGGTGAGAAGCCCTTGGCTTGAAGATGTGGTACAAAATACACCACCCAGCTGTTGTAGGCAATATTCACTGAAAAACGGCATAGGTAAAGTATGATAAAATTTAATTCAAAGACAATTCCAAAACCTGCAGCTTTCAAGAGGCCTGCATACAATGTTTCGATACACGAGCGACATCTCCTCGTGTCACGCGAGCCTGTACTGTCTTCATTTAAACCTGAACACGTTTCGTCGCACGAGTGGCAGTTCTTCGTCTCGAGCGAGGCTGTCTCGTCTTCATTTGAACATGACAGGGGCTGATACGACGATTTTTTGGTCACTCGGACAAGAGCAGCACAGGGTATGGAGTTGGCGCAAACTCCTGCGACCAGCAACGTTGCTCCTCTCCAGCCGTAGGTATCAAGAAACAGCTGAGTCATTGGTGCAAAAACAAGAAGGGCCACTGCATTTCCTGTGTTGCTCAGACCGTAGGCTAGCGTGGTGTTCTTACGGAAATGCCTCGCCAGAAGAGCTTTACTCAAAACGTTTAAGATCCCGGTGCCCGTTCCTGAAAAATAACGACACTGGTTAAGTTTGACCGTTGAAACTCCTTATGTCAGTGAATTGTACTATGAAAAGTTACAATGCACTTCAATCACTAATTGCATGAGCTTTTGTATTACTAACTATATCCACGGAAGCCAGTAAGTTAGTGCGAGTTTGTATACACATTCAAATCGTGAACCTATAACAATAGGGGGCAATAGAGCCCACGGTTGCCGAAGAGACCACGGTTGGAAAACGTTTACAAAATATATGGGAGGTCTTCCGAAAAGTTTAAAGTATGAACAAAAGAGGAACAATAGGGAGTCAACGATTGAAGGCGTTTACACACTTGTGCGTGTATGGGTGTGCAATTTCCTACTAATTAAAGGCGCCTTCCATATGTACGTTTTTGGGTGCGTTGCGTACACGGTGCGTTCATGCGTTTCACTTTCACGGACACAAAAGTCGAGCCATTAACATAACACACGTGTGCTTTGCTTTTGGATGTTCAACGCGCATGTGGAAAGGCGCCTTAACACAGCGATAAAGCTTATGTATGGCGTGGTTTATTTGCAAAATGGTATACAACCTTCTGCAGAACAAAAATGCATGGAGATAGTATACCTTAATATTCAGTGCAGGCATCTTTATGAGCAGAGTTTGGCTTTTGGCCTATTGTGGCATATTTTCTGCGGAAGAAGACTTCAAAAGGTGAAGTTTCTCCCAAAACAAGTAATTTTAAATTTCCTCAAATTTCACGAGAAAATCATTTTACACTTGGGGCATCATCAACATTCTGCATAAGACCATCAAGAGGGCCAGGGTCGTCGTGACTGTTGCAAGCTGCTTTGGTGAAGCGCGCCCTCTCTGGCCAGATTGCTAGCTGCGCACGCGCCACATTTTTCCAAACATGTCGGGATGTGGATTGGATTGGGAGTTTCGTTCCTTTTTGTTTGTAATGATGACATTTTACAATACTTAAGAAACCTTAAAATCATTTACCCATTTGAGCCTTATCAATGACGCTAAATACAAGCATTTATTTTCCATTCAACACTTTGTAAGATGGGGTTACCATCGGCGGAGTGTCGGAAATACATGTACATGTAGACGTAGTTCCATTTATTTTCGCCCCGTAACATTAACCATGTGCATGTATACTTATCAGCGGGTGAAGATAACTAATTTCTTGCTCTACTGCTGTTCTTTTTATCTTGATTTAGACTGATTAGAGGGATGGAAATACCTGTAGTATTTAATCACCTCCAAGTTATCCACCAACCGAACTGACATGTCATGTTTAGTGGGTGGCCATTACCACAAATAAAGTTATGCAACTAATGAATATTGGCCTCAATATTCTTCAGTGACCTCCAGACACCCCCGTCAAGAGCAAGGGACCTTCACTCATTTGGAGACAGCTGCACAGCGTCAGCAACCTGCTTAAGGCAAGTGAGACGGGGATGGCTGCGGGGCCTCAAGATGGAATTGTATAGCTGTGTTGAGGGCAAGATGAGCAGGAGCCGGGACTTGGAGGCACCCGATGTGGCCAAACAAACTGTGCCACCTCCCTGCGACCTCCAAAACAATGTTACCGAGCTCAGTGCCCTGAGGGTGCACAGTTGGAGAGTCCTTGATAAAGTACAAGTTAAGGAGTTTCTGTAGCCGTTGTATATGCCACATGTGAATGTATTTGGGAGGTTTCATAACAGGTGAGTCAAGTTACTTTGACAGATAATTTGTGCACTGTTCTTCTGGTGTCTGTGTACAGATGGGAAGGCGTGGCTGCACACGTGCAATGGGTGCAGCACCGTACCAGTCATATTACAGTGTCGCTCCTTGTTAAAATCTCCGATCCGACTTAAAGGTCACTTTATTTATTATTTGTTTTACAAATATAAAATCGATCAATGACCATGCATCCACAGCACAAGGGTCACACTCCAACAAAAGGTAAATTGCAAATGTGTGAATTTGTATGTTTAACAGTATACACGTACATGTACATGCACGAGTTTTTGTTTATATTATGGTTTTACATGCAATTTTCTGATTTTGACACCCACAAGCTGCTTGAAATTAGATCAAAGGACTGGACATACAAGCCTTCATTTATTATGTTAGTCACATGCAAGAATATGAAACTTATTGCATAGAAACATCCTATTGTGCATATTGTTTGCAAGTTACTATGCTGTGTATGTTTAAGATTTTAAAGTAAGTATACTGGTCTTCATGACAGTGAAGAAAAATGGTTCTGCATTAAGCCACTAGCCAAACTCGCTTGTTTTTATGTACAGCCATACCAATATCATTTGTTACATTGAATCCAGTTTGTTACCGCAGCTTTAATACCAATTTACTAACTTCCAATTGGTATAAAGACATTTGCGGTAGCACCATGTGATGACATCTCTTTTGAGTAAAGTGTGGTTCTCAAAAGAGCTAAAGGATACTCGTTTCGGACAGTATGCTCTGTCCGTCGTCAGGAGATTGCAGAGGTTCCATTGATGTATCATTTTGATGTCTGAAGGTGTGGAGAGGATGCTAACTCAGGATCCAGACCCAGGGATATAGGAGATCCCATGGAGGTTCCAGCCCTTTCGGCTGTTTCGGCAGTCAAAGACCGCACTGATTTCACTCCAGACCAGCTCTTTCCATGACATAAAATGTGTGAAGGCGGTGAGGTGTGGAAAGGATGATTACTCAGGATCCAATCAAAGACGCTCCAGCGAAACAAGGGATGTTAGCAAACTAGTGAGGTGTGTCTGTCTGAAGGATGGGAGGATGGAGGAAGGTTGCAAAGGGTAAAGGCCTAGGAGACCAATAGTCTGGGGACTTGTCCTGGGGTATAAGAGACCCACTGGACTAGGGTGTGAGGATGGGACACCAGATGTTGCTGACATTGAAACCGTCTGATGTCTTGCGGTACCGTGCAGTGTTTGATGATTTCGATGACTTCTCTGATGCGATGAGGGTACCAATGTTCAGTGCTGGTGATGAGTTTGGCTTGGCTTCAGTTGATCTGGTGGTTTTCAGTGTGGGAGTGTTTTATGATGGCAGACTTATCGAATTCTCCATTCCTGCCATGGGCTCTGTATTCACTGAGTCTGGTAGGGAGGTCCCTGCCAATCTGACCAGTGTACACTTTGCCACATTGGTAAGGGATCTTGTACACTCCTGGCTTGTGCTGTGGATTGGGCCGGTCCTTGTGGGAGGTCAGCAGGTTCTGCATCATCAGGGGCGCTGTGGTACCGGTACATTCGAGACCATGCTTGTGGAGGATGCACTAGATGTGATGGGAAATACTGCCTATAGGAGAGGGTAGTGGAACTATAGAGGTCCTAACTAATTTTTTTTTTGGTACAGGTGACCCTTCGGTCGGGAGTGCATCTTACGTCTTATGCAGTGCTGTGGTGATGTGATGGGGTGAGATGTTCCTTGTCACAATGTACAAGGGCCCAGTTACAGAGGACTTGATCTTGGGTTGATGGAAGGAAGCGCTGTGGAGGTACATATCGGTATGGGTGGGTTTCTGTTAGACTCCGCAGGTAAGACTGCCATCCTCCTTCGCGGATACCTCGACGTGAAGAAATGAGATGTTGCCATCCTTTCCTTGTTCCATGGTGAACTAGATGGTGATGTCAAGCCCGTTGAGGTGTCTTGGGAAGAGTTGGAGGCTATCCTGCCCATGCTGCCAGACGATGAAGGTGTTGTCCGCATAGCAGAGCCAAATCTTGGGTCTGTGATCTGCTGTGGCGATGGTCTGTGATTCTGTTCAAATTCTTCCACGAATATTTAGGCCAGAACTGGGGATAGGGTATTCAGTGAAGGTTCCGGCCGTTTGTTCACAGAATTTATTCCCGCCAGTGGAAGCTAGATGAGTTGATACAGGTGAGGAGCAGGCCTGGACTGAAACAGCTAGAACCTTCGGGATCTCCTATATTCCCGGTTCTGGATTCTGAGTTAGCATCCTCTCCATACCTCATCACCTCCAGACATCATATAAACTACTTCATCATTGGAACCTCTGAAGTCTCCTCATGACGGACAGAGCATACTGTCCAAAACGTTGAGTAACCTCTGGTTCTTTTTAGAGGAGATATCCTTGCATGGTGCCACCGCAAACCTCCTTACCTCACTTGCCACCATCACCTAGGAAAGCTTCAAGCTCATCTAACTTCTAATACTTGTATACATGAAACCAACAGCATTTAGCTTTGTAATAAGCTAATGAAGACAGTTTGTATGCAGACCACTGATGGTGTCTATATGTCTGTGTTCACAAGCTGTGAACTTCTGCACATATGCTAAGTCAAAGTATCAACAGCTCCTTCTTTAGCTACAGTAAACTGCTTACCAACAGCGACAATCAAGGATCCAGCGATGTGTACGACACTTGTTGCCCAGGACACTACAAACCAACCCAAACTGACCATAAGTGCACTGATGGTTATCACGTGGCGGGTAGGGAATTTATTCTCCAGAGGTGAGGCGAGCAGACCTTAAATGTAAAACAAAATAAATAGAGTAGTCTGAAAAAATTTTAAGCTTCAGCTTTTTGCCTCTTACATTCTAAAATGACATCGATAACTTTATATTTGGCCTACATTTTTTGTTTGAGCGACCATTCACTGCTAGTCAAAATTTATGTTCAGCAAATCCTCTGATAATCATGTGTAGAATACGCTCAATGCTAAACAAAATTGCAAGAAACTTGCCAAAGATCAAAAATTGCAACTACAAAAGTTGTGTTGAAAAATACTATTGAATGGTTGCGGCGCTTAGTTAACTGCACCAACACTCATCAGAATACTACATTCGTTTCTGCAGAGAAATACAGTGTACCTAACCCAGGTTGGACGCTAGTCTTCATTACATTGCGACTGAACTCTAGGCTTTGAGCCTTCTGTATAATGTGAGGGATGTCATGCATATTGTACATATAATTGTGAGTATGCTGGTGTGTAGCAACAGCACCATCATGCGGTGGCAGGGGCATTCCTCATGTTTGCCGTCGCCTCCGCTGTTGGCCTGTCTACTGCTGAAATTTAATTAGGTAAATTTCACTCTTCTTGGGCTTGTAAATTTCATGTAAATCATTGAATGGGTTTCCAGGGGAGTGGAGAAATTGTTGGACATCATGGGAAGAGTATAAATACATTATTTTATGGGTAAATTGGGCAAATGCTTTTGTTATCTTTGGGCGGTAAAATAATGGCGGCCTTATAGCAGTGTGCTCAGACAAGTCTGGTTTGCATATACATGTATACATAAATATATCTGTATCGACGTCCATAGTGCCGAGACCCAAACTATGAGTAGGATCTATGGTGGAGTAATTATGTGGGGTTATGTAGTTTAGATCATTTAATTGAAGGAAGCTACTGGTTTCGCATAAGTGTACATGTACATTACTTGCATGTACATGTACAGGCACGTGTTGGGCAAATTGTGACATGTAAATTAATAAGATGGGCACATGTACTTGAGGATTAAGTGGCATGTAAATCCCTTGCTTATTGGAGATGATTATTGCTTTAATTTTGAAATTGTTTGGATTGAATGGACTTCAATTATATTAGATTCTGTCTCTAAGGTACACAGTAATTAGATAGTAATCTTCCCAGTACTTGAGGGATATTGATTTATAGTCTGTATTCCAATGTACATGTAATTTTAGGATTGGATTATGACAATAGGGCGAACTCTTTGTTATTTCCTTCAGGAGGAAATCCACAGTGTGAGTTTAATTTTCTTGGCAATTAAGCAATTTGGAAGGATGAATAGATAAAGTGTTTTTCCAGACATTTCCAATTCCATCATTTTAGGGTCAAACTGTGCTATTTCAATACATTCAGATTATACATGCATAATTCCTGCCATTCACCTAGAAAGAACGATTAACTTAAGTTGTGTCTTATTCTTTCAATTCCTCATGTTTGCCGTCATCTCCGCTGTTGGCCTGTCTACTGCTGAAATTTAAATCGCAATAACACCAGCAGAGATCCGAGCCCAGGGTGTTCTGGTGTGCCTGTTCATGCGCACCCCCCACCAGATAGCGCCCCCCCACAAGTGCCAGAAGTGGGATCTCTGCTTCCAGCCAGCCAGTAGCGGAGGTTCAAGGAGTCCTCAGTAACATCAGAGTCATCAAAATGGCAACCTATGTGCTGGTACGATTGCCTATCGAGGAGAAAGTCAGGAAGTTCTCCCTGGTGGAAGGCCGCTTGCCCCTTCAAAGCCTGAAGCGATGCTACGTGAATGCTACCAGCCTGATTCACAGAGCTGATAAGGACAATGAACTGATCCTGCCAATTTTGAATGGAGCCATTCTCCCTCCAGAGGGGGGATGGGAAGTGGAAGGAGAGTATGCACCATTGATTGCCTCAGTTGTGGCCAAGACAGAACAGTCCGATACTAAGTCTGTGTCAGAGGACCTCCTCCGTGTGCTTGTGACCAGACCACCCCAAGTTGTGATAGCCCCTAACTGCAAGCTTCCGATATTCGAAGGGAGGGACGACGTAAAATATGTGCAAATTGTTGACTTTGTTGCAGCAATGAACCATGCTTATGAGAGATACCACATTCCAGAGGACCAGCGTGGGCAGTTTTTGCTGGGTGCACTTCGAGGTGGCCCAAAGGTTGAAGTCTGGTCATTGCTGTCATCTGGGAAAACAGCTAAAGAGGCTTTGGAACACTTAGCAATCTCCTATAGTGAGATCTTGATGAGGGGAGAACTGCAGCAGAAATGCCTGGAACGATGCCAGCAACGGGGTGAGTCCCTTTGTCAGTTTAGCGTGGAACTATAGTGGCTCTTCTACCGACTGGTGAAGTGAGACTCTGGACAAGAACCCAGACGTCATCATACGGGAGCAGTTTGTGGATGGCATCGAACAGGAGGGACTGAGCCACTCCTGTCGAGATTTTGTTGATCCTAATCCATCTGTCTCCTTTGGAAAAGTCAAGGACTGGGCCATAAAGCTGGAGGAACGGGAAATGGCCCGGACACAGACTACAACCCCTCAAAGTAGCTGAGGGGAAACCTGATGCCATCGAGCGACTGGAGAAACAATGCAATAGATCATGGTGTCTGTAAAATCCCCTTCTTAGAGGATTTCATTCGCTGGGAGGCTGCCTCCACCGATGAACCCCCAAGGTTCTCCCGCACCGACTAGTGCCATGCCATCCAGATTTTGAGAACACTAGACCAACTGCTCCACCTTCCCACAGCCCAGGGTTTTCGACCCTCCAATTTCTGCACCAACTCAGTCCCCTGCAAGGTGTTTTAGTTGTGGCCAACCTGGATATTTTGCAAGAACTTGTCTCAACTCTGCTGGACATCACCACAATTCCACACCCACTGCACCACCTCGAGCTGAGGAGACTTCGGGAAACTAATGCATCCTACTGTTGAGAGCCAAACAGTGGGAAATTGTAGAGCTGGCTCAACTCATGACCTGTCTGCATTTCAAGCCCGTGCTGCATCAGAATGTTATACAGTCAATGTCAGGTTTGAAAATCAAACTGGTCCTTGCCTATTGGACACCGGATCCATGGTCACCACAATCACCAAGGACTACTTTGACGGAACACTGGCACTAGATTGTGTGCAACTGGAAAGTATTCCTGATAAGTTCAAGCTCGTCTCGGCAAATGGCACCAACATCCCCTATGTAGTCTGTTTCAAGACAAGTGTGGAATTGGTGGAAAGGACTGTTGACTTCAGACTCGAACTAGTCATACAAGGGGTCAGGCCAAACTCGAGCCCGTCAAATGTGCCAGGCATTGTGGGGATGAACATTCTAGGGGACTGTTGGTCTCGACTGATAAGCAGTCATGGTCAGTGGTGGTGTTGGACCGATTTGGCAAAAGATGCTGCAGACTGTTGCGAAGCGCAAAGCTTTCGATAACATCCAGTCTACAATTGGAAAGGTACACTTGAAGAACGGAGCCCCACTAATAGTACCGGCCAGGCAAGCGGTGGTTGTTGAGGCCTCAGCACGGAGAGCCCCAGGAAATGTTGACTATGAAGCAGTTCTTGAACCCCTGGAATGCACCAATACTCCACGGGGTGTGCAAACAGTGAGGGGACTGGTGACAGTTTCTTCAGGAAAGTTGGCAGTGGTTTTGATGATTGAAACCGACCAGGACCTCCAATTGCCAGAAGGAAGCTGTTTGGGTACCTTTTATCATGGAGACATTATGGAGGAGATCCGAACGGAGGAGGCTGAGGCAACCCAGACTTCACACATCCTCACCCAGGCATGCGGGCCGCCCACACCAGACCCACCTTCCACTCCGGATGTTCAAATTGGTAGAGGGCTGGCCAAAGAACAACTTGACAGTTTTCACTTTCTTCTGCACGAATTTGATGACGTATTTGCCAAGGGAGAAGGAGACTTGGGTTACACCGACACTGTCCGACATCGAATTGACACCGGGGACACCCCTCCAATCCATCAACGCTACCGGTCACTTCCCCCCTCCCAGTGCAAGGAAGTTCGGGCCCATATATAGAAATTACTGGAGGCTGGCATTATTCGTGAAAGTTCCAGCCCGTGGGCCTCTCCCATCGTCGTCGTTCGGAAGAAAGATCAATCAATAAGGCTATGTGTTGACTACCGCCGGTTGAATGCAGCTACGGTGAAGACCTCTTTCCCCCTGCCAAGGATTGACGAGACCCTGCAGACGCTGGGTGGAGCCAAGTTCATGAGTGTGCTTGACCTTGCTTCAGGATACCATCAGGTAGCTGTTGAGGACCGAGACATTGAGAAAACAGCCTTTACAACACCCTTCGGGCTATTTGAGTACATGAGGATGCCTTTCAGCCTGTGCAACGGCCCTGCAACATTCCAGCACCTCATGTAAAGATGTCTGGGAGACCAAGTGTTGGAGTCCGTTCTCATCTACCTAGATAACATCATAGTGCTTTCAACCACGTTTGATGAACACATTGCACGTCTGCAGGTGGTTTTCAACCGATTGCGCCATTACGGGTTAAAGGTCAAGCCCCAGAAGTGTTCTTTCTTCAAAAAGGAGGTTAATTATCTGGGGCATTTGGTTGTGGCAGGTGAAGGCATCAGGGCTGACCCTGACAAGGTGGCTGTCATCCAGGACTGGCCAGTACCGACAACTTTGACTGAGCTCAGGAGCTTTCTGGGGTTCACCGGGTATTTTTGCAAGTTCATCTGTGATTACTCCAGTTTGGAGTACCGAAGAGAAGAAATGGACTGGATGCAAGAAACTGAACCTTGATGGCGAAGCACTGAAGGCATTCCAGTCTCTGAAGTCCTCGCTCCTACATGCACCAGTTCTCGCTTTTGCTGATTTTAGTCGTCCATTCATTGTGGAGATAAATGCCAGCTCTCTGGGTCTGGGAGCCATACTCTTTCAACAACAGGATGACGGGTCTAAGCAAGTCATTGCTTACGCCTCCAGGTCACTCTGACCAACAGAACGAAATTACAAGAATTACTCCGCCTTCAAGTTGAAACTGCTGGCTATACGATGGGCAGTATGCCAAGTTTTCCGAGACTACCTCATGGGAAACAAAAGTACCGTAAACACTGATCATCCCCCTTGAAGTTTTTGAACTCTGCAAATCTTGGCTGCACTGAGATGAGATGGGTGCAACAACTGGCGGCGTTTGACTTTCAGCTAGATTTCAAACCAGGCAAGAAGAATAAAGCCCCTGACGCCTTATCAAGATTGAAACTGAGAAGTTCGTCCGAAGTTCCAGATGACCAGATCACAGAGGTGTCCTCGTGTGCCATGCAAGCCTGCGTGGGTGGTTGCACAGAGTCTGGTACAGAGATACCCAAAAACTTAGTTCACCAAATTCGAGTTACCAGTGAAGAAGGAAGGAAGTGTCTTCCTGGATACAATCCGGAGGATCATAGGAGACTACAGGAAGAAGATGTCATACTCAGGCGTATTCTACTTGTATGTAGAGAGAGCCGAAGACCCAAAGGATGTGGCGTTACTGCTGAAGCACTGGGATCAGCTACATTTTAAGCAAGGTGTCCTATTCCGCCGTGGAGAATTTTTGCGGGAAGACCAGGAGATAGGCTTGTCACCCCGGCTGCCTTGGTCGACACAGTGCTGATATCCTTTCATGATGACTGTGGGCATTTTGGGGCAAAGAGAACACTGCAACTAGTCCAACCATTGTTCTTTTGGTTACGAATGGAGGTTTCGGTCCACACTTGGTGCCAACAGTGCGAAAGATGTGTAGTTAGGAAGAAACCAATCAGACAAGCCCATCCACCACTGGGAACCCTCAGAGCTACCGCGCCTTTAGAAGTAATGGCAATGGACTTTACCGTGTTGGAAACTTCCTCAGACAGCTACGAGAATGTCCTTGTGTTCACGGACACATTTACCAGGTTCGTTTGGGCTGTGCCGACCAAGAACCAGAAGGCCCACACCGTTGCAAAGGCGCTGATAAAGTATGTGATAACACCATTTGAGGCCCCTTTGAGGTTGCACTCCGACAATGGACGGTGTTTTGAATCACAAGTCATCACTGAACTCTGCCAACTATATGGAATTGGACGCTCACAAACGACCTCTTATCATCCCCAAGGGAATGGGATGTGTGAACGATTCAATCGCACCCTCCATAACCTCCTCGTTACCTTGCCTTCACAAAAGAAAGTAAGGTGGACGGAGCAGCTCCCATTCCTGGTAATGGCGTATAATAACAGCAGACATACATCAACAGGCTACGAACCATCGTTCTTGATGTTCGGAAGAACGGCGAGGTTGCCTCAGCATTTGCTCTTAAATGTTGACCACAATCCGGTTAGTGGGACAACTCAAGATGTCTATGTCAAGAAACACAAGGAAGGGTTGGAGAGGGCCAGACAGATTGCAGTAAACAACCAAGACGAGGGCAGCGGATCGACAAATGTTCCATAACCAGACCATGTATGAGAAGCCAATTACCACTGGGGAGTATGTCTTAGTGAGAGATCGCTCACACCTAGGGCGCTCAAAAATACAGGACTTTTGGGAACCAGAACCATACATGATTGTGGAGTGTCCGTTTGAGGGCCAGCTCGTTTACATTGTCCAGAATTCCTGTGGTCAGCGAAAGGTTCTCCATCGCTGCGAGATCAAGCACTGCCCTTGGGACATCATGCGGTGGCAGGGGCATTCCTCATGTTTGCCGTCGCCTCCGTTGTTGGCCAGTCTACAACTGAAATTTAATTAGGTAAATTTCACTCTTCTTGGGATTGTAAATTTCATGTAAATCATCGAATGGGTTTCCAGGGGAGTGGAGAAATTGTTAGACATCGTGGGAAGGGTATAAATACATTGTTTTATGGGTAAATTGGGCAAATGGTTTTGTTACCCTTGGGCGGTAAAATAATGGCGGCCTTATAGCAGTGTGCTCAGACAAGTCTGGTTTGCATATACATGTATATATAAATATATATGTATCGACGTCCGTGGTGCCGAGACCAAAACTATGAGTAGGATCTATGGTGGAGTAATTATGTGTAGTTTAGATCATTGAATTGAAGGATGTTACTGGTTTTGCATAAGTGTACATTACTTTCATGTACATGTACAGGCACATGTTGGGCAAATTGTGACATATAAATTAATAAGACGGGCACATGTACTTGAGGATTAAGGGACATGTAAATCCCTTGCGTATTGGAGATGATTATTGCTTTAATTTTGAAATTGTTTGGAATGAATGGACTTCAATTATATTAAATTCTATCTCTAAGGTACACAGTAATTAGAGAGTAATCTTCCTAGTACTTGTGGGATATTGATCTATAGTCTTTATTCCAATGTACATGTAATTTTAGGATTGGATAATGACAATAGGGTGAACTCTTTGTTATTTCCTTCAGGAGGAAGTCCACAGTGTGAATTTAATTTTCTTGGCAATTAATCATTTTGGAAGGATGAATAGATAAAGTGTTTTTCCAGACATTTCCAATTTCAACATTTTAGGGTCAAACTGTGCTATTTCAATACATTCAGATTATACATGCATAATTCCTGCCATTCACCTAGAAAGAACAATTAACTTAAGTTGTGTTTCTTTTTCTTTAAATTCAACATCTTTTCCGTCGCCTCCGCTGTTGGCCTGTCTACTGCTGAAATTTGAATAGCGATAACACCAGCAGAGATCCGAGCCCAGGGTGTTCTGGTGTGCCTGTTCATGCGCACCCCCCACCAGATAGCGCCCCTCCCACAATAATACGACCAAAACGTTTGCACAAATGTGTTTTGTGTTATCTTGTTGAAGAAAATAAATTTTACGTCTACTGTTCTTTATGTCCCTATCTATCCCACCGCGGGTTAGGGAATTCAAGAAATAACTACAGACTGTGAAACCAAGGAAAACAGGTAGGTACACTCAGAGACAGCGTTGCAGTTTTTCACGTAAGTCACCCATTCTTAAGTTGCACAGTGCAAGAGACAGTGTCTGGTACCCGGCTAACCTGACGGCCGGTATTAAAACACCCAGTTCCATGTTTTTGGGTCAAGTGGTGTAGACTAATTTGTCGCCTTTAACACCCTTCATATCCTGGATTTTCCCCGTAACGTAGTATGGTAAGGGAGTCCACCGGGTGACGGTGTACTGATAATAAGGCATGCAGTAAAAACCAACATTCACCTGTTACGTCTGCTGCAATGGATACAAATGATGCCACTGTGCCAATTATCCACGTGTTGGTGCTGATCTGGTCAGTAAGAACTGGTAGAAGCACACCTATGGTCTTAAATGTGCATCCCCATAACATGTTGACGCAGAAGTTAAGCAGTATCAAGACCCAACCAGTGGTGTCAAACTCTCTCTCTTCAACCTGTGAATCGATCGTCATCGCGCGTGACGTCTAACATAACAACTACCGTTGATCTCAACAGAACGAATAAAGTTGTGCCATTTCCCAAACACCCCCTGGTATTCAGTTCGCATACCGACTGGGCTAAGTTATATTTTAATAACTACGGAGAAGCAAGGGCCATTCTGCAAAGAGTCCTCTTTAAAATGCAGATGAGACGTAACGCATGAAGAGAGCAGAAAAACGTTCAAGGTCTGTGTGCAGTGGGGCATTTATGGTTGTCACGACAAGCAACACGCGTAGGCCCTCCTAAAAAGTTTCATAAATATACATGTATACGTGCGAAGTTCACAAGTTTTGTATATTTTGCATATTTTTGTAATGCCAAATTTATATGTGTGATGTCCAATATAAATGTACCATGCTGATATGATTTTCTGATATGTGTAGGCAATTGTCCAACGTACGTATAATAGTCAATATGTGTGTATATGTACATTGACCTGAATAAGCCTTTTGCGAGCTAACTTTGACCCAAATCTGGTGCACGGAGTTCTTTAAATTCACGTGAGCATAACTTGAATTCGCCTTACTAAAACCACTATTGCTATACCTCGTGATTCGGGCAAGCTTTTGCTTAGTCACAGAGGAGACGCCTTGCAACAATACACTGTTCTAAATGGATAAGAAGGGCACAAAGGAATCAGTCCATTTCAGAGATGGTAGTCGCTCTGCATACGGTTGCCCCGAATCACGAGGTTATACCCAGCAAGAAATGAGACCGAGGGGTACCCCCCAACATGTCCAATCCCTATACACATTCCAGACTATTGTTACTTAACACATCCCCCAAGATGTCTGAAAGGAATTCCCCAGATTCCTGCGAGACAGTGACCAACACAAAGCGGGGGGGGGGGAGTTCTCTCCGTCTCATACCTTGCTGCATATGTACGAGGTATAGCAACAGTGTCTTCAGTCTGGGGAATTCAAATTGTTATGTTTATGTACAGTCAGATATCTCAGTGCACCAGATTTTATTCAAATTTAACTCGCAAATAGCTTATTGGGCATGTACACTACACTGCGCCTCCATTTACCATAACTCACAGTAACTTGTCTGCCTGTCATATGATAATCCTATATACTGGTTTCACATCTCGGGAAGAATAGGGGGCATTTTAATCAAGTGTTAATGAGGCGTTGAGTAAAGTAAAACTGTCTATAACATTCTGACGTGAGTGTTTCTGAGGCTATCAATTACAAATAAACCATTCTTCCAAAAACTATAGAACGTAATGGGACGGTCTCATGTAAACTATTTATGGGGGGGAACAGAGGTTCCAGAAGCTCGCTTTATGATCTTTTACTTCCAGGCTCGTGATTGGCGGAAGACTGGACGCTTAAAAAACTGAAAGTGACATGGCACTCCTGTCAGCCTCAGAAAAAATTGAAACAACTCAAATAGAGGTAAAGATACAATTTGAAGTCATAGATAATACGATCTAACACGAATTTAACTCGGCGCTTTGGAGTAACCCAAAGAAAGCTCTGGTTGACGTGAGAGAAGCAAAGGAGGCAGCAGTGATTTATTCAGTGGAAACCGCCGTAGCCGACACATCACCCAAAAGAAAAAAGAATTGATTCGTCTCGCAGACAAGACGACGGATGAAAAGTCAATGAGTACCTCTCAGATAAACTGGCGAGGTATAGCAAAGACGAAAGCGCTTCAGGTTCGCCAAAACCAGAGGCTCCTTCATAAGAGAAGGAAGAGCAATGTAGCTCGGCCAAAGCTCAGTCAAACTCATCACCGCCCGAGTGAGTCTCTCCGCCTAAAGGTCGGTTCGTAGGCTACTACAGGCAAATGTCAAAGAGAAGTGAATTTGGCATGATGTAAAGGCAGTTTCATTTTCGCTCGACAACAAAAACAAACGCAGATTTGTGAGGCCAGATCAAATATTCGCGCTGCGAATTCGCGAATTTGCATATTCAATTTCGAGCGAAATTTCGCTGCAAATCTTTGGTAACGTCAAGTTCGCTTCGTTTTTGCATTCGCCTGCAGTATGAACCAACCTTAAGATCTGCAGCAAAATTTCACTCGAGTTGAATGTGTCCAACTTTTGTGAATTCGCAGACTGAATATTTGATCCGACGTAAAAAAAAGTCGCTTTTATGTTCGCTTTTGCGCCATGTATGAACCGGCCCTAATCCTGAAAACCTTTTTTACGATGCTATCAACAATCAAGTATAGAGTTACGCCCGGGTTTGGCGGTCATATCTGCCGGACAGTCACTATCACCATCAGACAGATTTTTCGAATGTGGCTTCATTGGGCGTTGACAAAGAGGTTGCTCAGCAACGAGCAAGCAAGCAAGTTCCAGCAAATAAAACGGGAAACGGCGCAGCTCATCGGGTCAGCAGAGGTCAAGGAAATCAGTGACAAGTACATTTTGGCCAAATAGCCAAGCGCAGTCACCACAGACCGTGCAGTAAGATCGCTGGGTAGTACATGCACTTCTCTCTTTTAAGACCACCACTACAAAATAGCCTGTAAAAGAATGATTCAGAATTCTATATGCTGAACGATTTTGAGCCATAGAACGAGTTTGTTCGGTACCATAAGAGGGAGTTTCAAGTCTGCCGTAAAATTATGGGTGTCATTGGTTCGGCAAAATAATTATTTGCAAGCAGATTTTTAATTAATGAATTGATACTTATTATTACGCAAAAACTGACCTAAACTCTGTCAAACTGACCCCGAAGTCATTACGCGTGGCATGCAATAAACCACCCAAAATTTTGAGACATTTTGCAGTCGATATTTTCATATGCCGGCCTCTGAACCTCAGAATGTTATGTACCGCTGGAATGCTTTTATTTTCCATAAACCGGACATCGAAATTTACACAACCAAATTCATACAAGAGTCCGATTTTAAGCTCATTTTATGCTTAAAGGTCACATTATAGTAGGCCGAAGAAAAAAGAAACATCAAATCTCACTGTTCCGTTGGATAACAAAATAGTGAAAAGAAGTTTACCGAGCTGATGTGGGTATAGTCAATCAATCTGACCACACTAAGTGTATGTACCTCCGTATACATGTCGAATGAATACCACCAAGCCTTTGATTTATGTTCACGTTTATGAACAAAAAGCCAATACTGCTCCGTTCGCATTTCAACATGTTTGTGCACTATACCTATGAACTACAGACCTATATCTATGGGTCACTCTATAAATTTAGGTCCAATTTTTTCCGGTCCACACATCTTCCAGTGTGACATCTGGCGTGGGATTTTGTAACCCGAGAACGCTTTCATTAATTGAGAATAATTAGGCTCACTAGCCAAACAAATAGAAAATGGTTTGAAATCAATTTCATTGATATCTCTTGTCAAATTGCACAGGTCAAGTGTGACTGAAACAGAAAATTTGTCACGCGTCGGATCCCAAATTAATACAATGGTCCGCATATAATTTTCAACATGAGGACCGAACTTACATCTAGTTACTACAGTAACCATAGTTTCTTTAAATTCGGAGGTCATACCACCGCGCAAATTCATATCATATGTTCAGGGTTTTTTTAATTTATGTATCTTTCGGGTTCAAATTATTGGCTGTGATATATGTGGGAATATCCTCAAGTATTCCATTATATACGACCAAGGAACCAGATTAACTGAACATTGTAATTATCAAACCGTCAGGAAACATCAATGGTGGACTACACCATTAACTATGCAGACTGTGACCTTTTTTCCAGGTGGCTTTTCCAGAGTTGTTCGACGACAAGCGGAATAAGGGTGAGAATTGACGAGGAGCCAATGACGATGTACGCTACGTCATAAGTCCCTGTTGTATCATACATCCAGCCTGTATCACAGAAACAAGAATGAACAAGAGAATATGGCTGTTAAAGTCCGTCAAGTTCCGATCACAAGTCCACCACAAGTCAAGCCACAAGTCTAGTCATAGCCTAAGTAACTGCAGGATAACACGATCTTGGAATGCCTTTGTCACAGCACTTCTTTGAATAGATTGGGACCTGACTGGAAATGACACAAATTGGATTTGTAAGACCTCGGCAACAGTGCCACTATGATGTTGATTGCGTAAGACCTCAACCTATTCTGGTCAGCTATTATATAGCTATTATACTGACAACACTCAAAAATGACTGAATCCTCCCTTTACATGTAAATAACATTTTTGGTAGAAACTCACTTTTCTTGTTCCAAACTTTTTTGTGCTACCTAAGCACGTGAAAAGATGCCCGAATTCATTTTGTCCATTCTGTATTATTTACCTGGGAAAAAGCCACCCAGAAGCCGAGGCAAAAATCCGAAGGCTCTGACCCACGCAAACACAGACGTTAGTCGATCCATTCCGAAACGTTCCTTCGTCAAGATATCACCGAGGGTGTACAAGGCCGAAATGGACAACCCGAAGAGGACGTTGTTGACGGCCGTACCCACGTCGCCGTCCACCCACGGATCCACTATAAAGGACGCAGCTAAAACAAGGCTACTAATGACAATACCCGAGGAGCACCTGACGAGACCTCGGTCTATAAATGGCGCCCAGACACTTGTCCCAATAAAGTACGCAATGGCCGGTGGAACGCACAGAGCAGCAGCTACTTGTGGTGAGAAGCCCTTGGCCTGAAGATGTGGTACAAAATACACCATCCAGCTGTTGTAGGCAATATTCATTGAAAAGCGGCATAGGTACAGTATGATAAAATTTAATTCAAAGACTATTCCAAAACCTGCAACCTTCCAGAGGCCTGCACACAAAGTTTCGATGTACGAGTGGCAGCTCTTCGTCTCGAGCGAGGCTGTCTCGTCTTCATTTGAACATGACAGGGGCTGATAGGACGATTTTTTGGTCACTCGGACAAGAGCAGCACAGGGTATGGAGTTGGCGCAAACTCCTGCGACCAGCAACGTTGCTCCTCTCCAGCCGTAGGTATCAAGAAACAGCTGAGTCATTGGTGCAAAAACAAGAAGGGCCACTGCATTTCCTGTGTTGCTCAGACCGTAGGCTAGCGTGGTGTTCTTACGGAAATGCCTCGCCAGAAAAGCTTTACTCAAAACGTTTAAGATACCCATTCCCGCTCCTGTAAAAAAAAATAACGAGACTTTTCAGTTTTGATGTTGTGCTCTGCACTTGAATCGAACACGTATAAGTATTGCTTCCTAAGGCAAAAACCCTGAGAACGAGGTATGGAAAGCAAAAATTACAAAAAGACAATGAGAATGGACAAAACCGTAATCAACCAAAAATAACATTAACAGTTCAGCATTTAGCAATTAGTTTTCAAATACATTGTGTGTCGGACATTTTGAATTGAAAGTGATGTTAAGGTGTGCAGTGAATTTTTCTTAAACATGGTGTCGCTGTAACTTTGTACTCTTCGTGTTTGAAACTCTTTCACATTCTTATTTGATTAAAATACATTGAAAATTACAATTTTTAAACGGTAAAACTAACGGTACTCTCCGAGACAACTGAGTGCACGGTTTCTGTTCTGTAATCCAGGGAAGACAGAGTCCAGTGCACAGACTTCTCTCTTATAGGCCTAGAATTGATTTACTGAAAACATTTCTGAGAAAAGGATGGATGTTTGCATACAAAGACAACAAGGAATCAGCAATAAAGAGAAAATTTAGTCCAGTAAAATCTACAAAAATGCAGGACTGAGGATTGCGGATTCTTTCCTGGGAAGACATCACAGTTTTGCTCATGAATATGGAAATATGCGTCAGCATAAAAAACAAAAAGACGGTAAAAATACTTTGAAATAGTGAAATTAAAGTTGAAAATAAAGTAGACTGAGACATAAAAGTGCATTTCCAAGGTTCGTGTTGAAACAAATTGATTGCAACTATCGTTTGCCTTTTTATTGATAGAACCTTACAGTAAAAATAACAGCAAAAATGTCATTACAAATAAATTCCAATGTCACATTTAATAATTTCTAATTATAAATTATATTTAAATGTCTTAAGTCACTTTTAAAAAAACGACTGAAACTGAGGTTTGTAATTCCAAAGAGTCTGACGCCACTCCATTTACCAGATTACATTGAATATATATGCTAGATTCGGGGATAACGAAACAGTATCTGAACAGAAAGAGGCAAAAAAATTCAATTTCACAAGCCAATGGGTTCAGTTATGCATCAAATATCCCGGTGGATGCAGTTTACCATAACACAAAGCAACGGGTGCTGAAACCATGCAGTCATACAAAACACACCCCACCCAGCACCTATCCCAGTCATCAAGGCTATACTGATTAATAAGTACTTCAGTGCAAGCTGCGCAAATTTGGCCTAACCCGAGAATTCCACGACGCGCAATTCAATTGGAGTTACAGACAGAAAGTGTGGGACTGAAGAAAGTAAATCAGCGCTATATCAGAAACAAAAGGCTGGTTAATAAAGCAACGAAAGGGTTTTCATTTACCCTGACATGCCAGTTTCCACATCGACGTAAAGACACGTACAGATCGTCGTCGATAAGTCTCTGACGATACACAATCGTATATAGAAACACTTTATCGTGACTTAAGCGCGGTTTCCATATTGACATAAGAAACGTAGAGATCAACGCAATCAAGGCGCAAACTGAAACGGGGACATTTAGAAACATGCTAAAAGGAGGTGTTGCCGACAACACAGACAAACGCAAACCAGCTTGCGAACGATTGGTAAAGTTAAGGCAGGTTGAACTTTGCCGAATGCGTCGAGTATAGCCGTGGCATCCCCTACAAACATATATGCTGGCATGACCGGCGTGCAATGATGTCTCTCTCCCTTAGTTCCTCCAGTTTTGCCAATTTTCTCCTTGACGCTTAAATATTATACACCCTTATCACACCCTTATAGTCAACTAAACTAAACTATCGAAATGCATGAAAAATGAGTACAGGTTTGGCATCAAGAGGCAGTACAGTCAATCTGAAAGGGTATTTTCTGCAAAAAAGAGATTTGGACTCCACTTTGTTTCAATTTTTGGGTGGAATGACACTATGCACCGTCTCTTCTGTACGTGTCTGCGTTTTTACGTCTTGCGGACTGTGTGCGTTACAAACGACTATATGTAAGCCAGGCTTAATATTATGCCTGGTCGCCAATAACCCAGACATAGGCAAAGCAACTCCAGAGGGATCGGCAATGTTGAACCGGGTTCAACTTTGCCGACTGTTTGCGTTGAGTCGCCAAAGTAGGCCTATACAAACACGCATTTTGGCAAGACAGGTGTACAACGACCTCTCTCTCACTTAGCACCACACATTTTGCCCATTTTCTTACTACTTACTATGAATAAACAAACTACATCAAACTGGAATATTAGTTTGGTTTAAAGAGGTGGTACCAACATCTCAAAAAGACAGAAAATTGTAAATTAAAATGTAAATCCACGGTTAATCGGGTTTATCGTGGCCAAAATTGCGTATAAACTAGGCTTAAGCTTCAGTAAACAACTTACCAACAAAAACAATCAAGGATCCAGCGATGTGCACGACACTTGTTGCAAAGGACACCACAAACCAACCCAAACTAACCATTAGTGCACTCATGGTTAGCACCCAGCGGGTAGCAAACTTATTCTCCAGAGGTGCGGCAAGTAGACCTTAAATTTAAAACAAAACAATCTTTACAATAAATAATGGGATAAATTAAACTCCGCATATTTTGACCTCTTACAATCTAAAATCACTGCCCGAGTAATACCTTGTCAAGACGGGGTTAAGACTATTAGGCTTGCATTATTTCATTCACACATCCGTTCACTGCTCTTTGAACCCAAATTAATGTTCGGAAAATCCGTAGCAAATGTCTTTTCAGTTAGTAAAGTGCGTTCAGTTTTAACTTGGAAAAATAAGAAAAATTTGCATCGGACGCTAAGAAAATTGTACTTTAAATTAGTACCAGATGCCTACGGCACTTATAGTTAATTATCTTTCCACCATCAGTCGTCCGAATGCTACATTCCTTTCCGCAAAAGAAACGATGTACCGATAAGGCATGCAAGTAAAACCAATGGCTTCTTCGTATGTTCAATGCTCACCTGATACGTCCGCAGCAACAGATGTAAGTGATGCCACTGTGCCAATTATCCACGTGTCGGCGCTGAACTGATCAGTAAGAACTGGCAGAAGCACACCTATGCTTTTAAAAGTGCATCCCCACAACATGTTAACACAGAAATTCAGCAGCATCAAGACCCAACCTGTGGTATTAAACTCTCTCGCCTCAACCCGTGAATCGATCGTCATTGTGAACTTCAACTGCTGATATCAAACTAAAACGAGCAAAACTGTTGTCATTTCCCAAGCACGCCCAGTTGACCAAATCACAGCGACTCGTATCGGCCAAACATGGCAATATTCTTCAGTCATGGGGAAACCGTGACTTGACGGTCTAAGGGGGGCGCTACACTATGTTGCGTTCGCAGCAACAGCTCATTTCTGAGTAACACAGTGCATGTATACAGAACATCAAAACTTGATATTCAAAAGACAATGAAACACAAAATAACAACAAAATTCAAATAAACTGTAAAATCCACAGTTTCATCCTACGTTTTCTGAATATTTCATGTTTACCATGTCTCTTTTGAAACTAAATACATACATATTCTTAACAGCTTTTATAAATGGTTTTGCAGTATCCCCAAGAAGTTCAATTTCACATTGCTTGAAACTCTATGAAATTACACCTGATCTTTCAAAATTTTTATTTCTTCTAAAAGCTAATAATTGTCTTGAACAGTTTAAAGTAAGGATAGCTTCACTCACTTTTCAAAGTAAAACTTAATATTACGTCATGCTTCTGCTTAAATTAATATAGCACCACCTGTTTATAAGCAGACGAAACTACACACAAAGACAGAATTACTGGTGTGTGCACGCCTCAGCCACAAGGATTTTATTCCTGAAGGCCTATATAATGTGTCGGGTACCGAAATCTGGGCAGCCGACTCATCCTGCATTCGACACATTATCAATATCTTTTTTTGGGCACCCACAAAGCTCAATGTGCCCATAGTTCCAAGCACCATTTGACCTGGAATGCCATGTTTATCATTATTCACTGTTTAGGCTTCCACCAAGGCCAAAGATGGAGCACCAACAGCTCCAAGCATCGTTTTACTTAGAGTACCACAGCTCAGTGACACTAATGACCTTGTGATAGACGGAAGCGACAATATCTTAGGACAATGCCTGAACATTTTATAACTTCACCAAGCTATAATAATAATTTGTATTATGTACATATGCAAAGTCAACAAATGAGTTTACAGACACTATTCTTTCTTCGATTGCACTTACAGAAGAAAGAATGGTTTATCCTCCCCTGTTGCACTTTTACTCAAGGGAAGACATGGTTACAGCAACCATTAGACACTAGCTACTCCATCGAGTTAATTACATAATGAATCACAATGAACTTCATCTAATCTACGTATTATTTAAAGTTTCATAATGTCATGAATAACAAATCGTTCATAAACCATTCGGGTTTTTTATTCGCTTTAAAATTCAAGGAGGAGGAAGGAAAAAGTGGTGGGTAAAATTTGTAGAAGAATCTGACTGTAGATGCTGTTCCTTCATAGGCTGAGAAAAAAGTGACAACACATGTACAACAACCTTTCCTTCCAGCGCCCCAAACTTTCAACCTCAAAGAGAAAAGAACCAATTCAACTTCTCCTTGGCTTCTGGCCTAGCCTTGTCAAGTATCCAAGAAAAAAATCTCTAATTGGATGGTTGGCCCTCCAAGCTATCTTCGCCATTGTTCAATTTTTAAGGCTCCTGATTGGCGGTTTCCTGGATAAGAGGATCCCAAAATGGCTTTCTGTGTATAAAATGCCTCCCAATCAATATGTACCTTTACATGTAATGCAAACACTGTATAACATGAAGCCACTATCCACAGCAATGCTATCCCTTCTGCGAAACACCTAAAATGAACACAGTACATAATCTGTTGCCAAATTTGATGTTTACTAATAATTGGATCATGAAGTGATGAAATGTAGACGCTGTGGCCGGAGTTTTCTATAATTAAAGAAATAATAATTGCCGAGTTCCAGAATAGTTTTTTGTGTGACTGGTCTCACTTAATGCCTATTAGTTGGCCATTTGCCTAAACATTTCCTACTGATCTGTTCACAGTCTGACAAGAGTGAGACACGGCAAGAGCGCCCTCTGTCGCATTGAATTGGCATACTGGTCAAGCTTGAACGGATTGCGGTAATCTAATTTACTCCCACTGGGGGAAAATAAAGGTATTCACACATATGGAAACAGGAACCATAGAGGTTTAAATCGCATTTGAAGCAAAATAAGACCATGAAAGTGGCACAGAAGACGAAACCCAGTTCGTAATTATAATTCCAATTTTATTTGATGATTAATTAGAACAATTAGAAGTCAACATTGTATGGGAAACCACTCCTATGCTGGATGAAAGTTATAGCGAAAAATGCCTAAAAGTATATATAGCAACCTTTTAAAATACGAATTCGTAAGTAAGATGAATCCCTGTGTTCTTAAATTCCAATCAAGAAATAAAGATTATTTTCCAAACTTCACATCAACATTTTTTATACATTCAAGTGTAGCATTTTATATCCATGTTCTTTTATTTCATTTTTTTCAATCATATTGCAATCTGATTGTTGTAGTCTTTTTAAAAACCAATTTGTACTTTCCGTGTCATTTAATGCGTGTTTCTTTATCGTTAATTCTAACGTGTCTTCCACAAAGTTTATGAAAATCATGCAATTCAGCCTAACAGCTGAGTGATTGATTTATACTGAATAACCATTTTATTTTCGATATCTGAGGAACTTTACACGTCAACGGTTACTTTGTTGAATACACCGACAATTTTATCTCCAGCTTTTGATTGGTTGCAATGATCAACTTTGCAAGGACTCATTCCATGATTCAAATTTTAAATTAGCACCCCCTGATGATCTAAAGAGTGAATCCGACAGTCAGTGGCCAAACCGGTGCGAGCAAGTTGTTCAAAGCATTACAATTATTACATAGAACAATTTTTCCTCAGCTGTAAGGATCTCTGGAGGCCATTGTTTGTGTAAGGCGCAGAAAGTTATTTAAATTCTGAAACTGTGATTGTAAACAGAGTGAAATATATGTATTGAACCTATTACAACTGATACAATAAAACAACTGACCTTGAACATTATATTGTAAATAATGAAAAACAATTGCTTACAGAAATGAAAAGAAAATACCGAAAAATGAATGAAGCCCAGTTTAGCAAAAAGTTAGTGCTTATTTTCTTTTCTGCCTCAAACCATTAAATATGCCCCTTCCCCTATTTCAAATAAGCCGCTTTACAGTTTTCCTTCTTCAGATAAACAACAATTTACTTCAAACGTTAATCTAATCACTACGCTCATGTTCTCTATTCTAAAGGAGTGCACTGGAGGATCCTACACTGTAAAAAGGTTGGTCAAATTTGGGTCGATACTTTGCCCAATGTTGGTGTAAATATCGACTTCCCAACCTTGGGCAAATTCTTCCCAATCGTTGGTCAATGTTTGACCAACAGTGATGGAAATTAACCAACAACGTGGTAACTTTAACCAAGGTTGGGCAAAAAAACAAATTCCCAACACTGTTTGACCACTTTTGTACGGTATACAAACAAGACTCTTTGAAGGTGCTGGTTTGGGTTGAGTTCTAAAATCGTGAGGTAAGTGTGAACTGTATTTCGACCCGACCGAATAATTACTGTTTACATATGCACTGAAACAGTACAGTCATACCCTAGCGACCCTTGTCTCATTATTTTTGAAAGGTCTCATCGTCTCACACTTTTTGCCGTTGGCTTCAGCTCTTGCAGCGTTCGTGGTCAATGACATCTCATGTAATTATTTTCATGTAAATAGTTCCTTCCGTACTGACAAATTAAATCGGCTGCGGACAACGAGTGGTGCGACCATTCCCCAGAGCCTGGTTCTAAAATGATTGACCAGGTGGTCCAAACCATCCATCGTCCGGGTAACTCAGTAGTCGAAGTAATTGGTGCTCAAACTTATCCAAGTCGTCCTTGAGGTGGCGACAGTATTTTCGTGCATGCATAAAGTGGCGCTTTATACCCTTTACTCTTGTGTTACAGCTAGTTACGAAAAAACAAGTGCTCAAAATACAAGTTATTCAAATGACACGTGCTTTACATATACAAGTACCATCGTGACTCTCTGTATATGACCAAACTTCTGTGAGATTACATCTAGAATTCCACTTGATTTTCATTATTATCTGTTTTCCAGACAAACTCTGTTTAAAAAAATATATCGACAGCCAAACAGTTTTTACAACCTTATCCTCAAATAGTAGATGATAATTAACACTCTAAGACTAGGAATCAATAAATATTCTGACGTGAATTCTCCGCCATGTATACATATAGATTTAAATAGTTTGTGATTATTAAAATACTCTTACACATTTTAAATATATGTACAGTGGCTACTTGATCTGAGATTTTCTTCCAACCTAAGGCGTCCTTATGATCAGCAGACTTGTACTTAGGATTTCTGTTTATGAGAGATTTTGCTGTACAAGTAGGATTACATAAACCAACACTTGTAGATTAACAGTTCAAGCTTAAATCTAATTTCATTTATGACTGTATCGATCTCAGTTCCAATTCAAATCCTTTAAAGACACTCCAAAGACATATCTAAAATTCAGAATTATCTGTACATCCCGCATGTCTCAAGACATATTCGAACTGTAGGAACCAATTTGCTGTTAGTTTTCACAGCTCGCAATGGTTCCTATACAGATCTTTAAACTAACTTTTTTTGAACTCACTGGCACTACAAAATTAAACAATCTGACCAACGATTTCTTTTTTACCATTGCAAAAAGTGATTTCGTTAGTTGGTATCCATAGAGGCAGTATCCAGACAGGCGATACACAACTTCACACGACAAAGTTATTACGTCGCTCAAATTTTTTTTTTCAGCTAAAGCGCGTAAGGACATTTGCATTTTACGTCACTCCCTGTTAATATGATTAAAGTTCTTTGACTCCTTGAGTTTAATTGGGCAGTTTTGTTTCGGATAACCACAAAGTGATCTGATGCACCCCAAATTCGACCAGAATGTGCAATCGACGGCGTACGCGGGCGAGTGTGCGTCACTCCAACTTTAGGCATCCGCTTTAATAGGCGTTGACCGTTGGGTTCGCTCTATTGCATACGTAAGTGTTGCAAATTTCTCTTCATTTTGTCTGTTCTCTTGCCATGTCCTTACACACAGCCTTCTCTCCCCTTTCATGAATACTCTCTGCATTCTCAATTTAAGTTAGGCCTGCACACTTTATCCAGTGTCTCTCCCCCGTCTGTCTGAAGTATAATGCTTTCACTCACAACGGCTCCTGCTCTCTCGTTTTTTTCTCGCACTATTCCACCGTTTCCCTCAGCTTTCGCCCTCCTCTTGTACATCCTGAGGTGCTGACCCCAATTAACGTTTTCCACAGCACACACATGCTCCTATTATTCACATTCTGCACAGGGATTTCCTGCTAGAAAAATCTTCTCTTTACTTAAAAAATAATTGCAACCTTCAATGAAAGAGGTCCACATATATAGTAGAGTTTTGAAAGTGTCTGGACCCGCACACGTCCACACAGTGTCTTCCCTTCCCTCAAAAATCAGCTTCAGGGGCATTTTGGGGTCAGGATTTATCAGTGGAAAAATGAAGAGAAACAGTTCAGGAAGTAATCCAAAATCTCGCTCGAATGAATGGGAGAAAAAGCAACGTTTCCCCCTAGTTTTCAGAACCACAGGAGAATAAGGTAATGTCCACTCTATCTTAAAGCTATACGAAACAAGCAAGGTTTATAGGAGGGAGGTGATGAAAACAACGGCACACCTCCCTGGTCAAAAATTGGAGGAATATACACCCCTAGCAATGCCCTAGCTCAGGGTTTACACCCATAGACCTACACACCATTTGACACCTACTCCTGTCTCCACTCGCTCCACCTCTGTTCACGCCTCTCTGCTTTGCACGAAGGCAGTACCCACTCTATTTCGCAAAATCTACGCTGCATGCCCGTCACTTGCAGCATTCACAAGTCTTTGTTTCCTTGTTTTTTTAACTGACGGCCAGCCAAAATGTGCAAGAATGCGACACTGACGTTTAAAAAAAGTGGAGAGCTAGGTTTGGTTAGGCCTTTGTCGGTTCAGATACATGGGAACATGCTGATGCACCCGTAGCTTCGAAAGTCTATTTGATACGGCTATAATGCTCAAAGTTTCAAGTCGTCTCTGTAATATGCCATACAAGAGAAGTCCTGCGCATTGCGAGTGGGTAGGGTGGGCTGAAACGGTACCCTAACTTAAAAAGCAAGTTTGTGTAAATGTAAAATAAACAGTGTCCATCACAGAGACTGAAAAGGGAGAATGCGGAACTAGTACTGTATATTTGCTGTATTGTGGGTCAATAACGCAAATGTTCAGGAAACATTGTCATGGTAACAAAGAATCTGAAATCTCACATCACCGGTCTATTTTTTTTAACCCAAAGAGTGGGGGTAATAAGTACTCTCTGCGTAGCGTAAAACGGCCCCATAGTACTCAACATTTTTGTGGGAATAAGCTGTACCAACTGTTGCCATCGCACACATTTTGTTCCAAAATTCAAATTAGATTATCCATAATACAACTGTAAGTAGGATTTCAACCAAACATTCCCAAAACCTAAAATGTCAAATTTAAATTGTAACAAAGTCCAAATATTTCCCTACTTTGTTTGCTAATTGTACTAGTTTATTGTTTTTTGGGTGGTTTATTCCTTTTGCGACAGAAATCAGAAGATGTAGAGACAAGATCTCTCAAAACTGTTCAAAATAATGGGGAAAAAGAAGACTTTTATCAAGACTGCACTAGAAAGTTTTTCTTATACACACTTTCTGCAGCCATACGGGGGTCTGTTTGACCCTCCATGTCATGTTTGATTTACCACAGAAGCCTCAGATATACAACCAAATACAATACAGTGTGTATGACATAGTCGTTTGAACTCTACCCACCGTAAAAACAAGTCGATAATAGTAACTTTAGCACAGCATTATTCTCTTCTGGAATTTTCTAAAGACCCTTGACACCAGCCTCAATGAGGCCGAGGCAAGACTTCAAAGTACTGGCACTGAATTTTCGATATATATAATGTTTATATTAGATGCCGGTGTGGCAATTTCTAAATATTAAAGGGGGTTCCAGTTTACCCAAGGTTTCCTTTTACTCTCCCCTTTACTGTGTGGAGCTGAACTGTAAATTCAGCAGAAACCTATTCAGCGATGACCACATCATTCTGTGCATACTTCCCCGTGAGGATGCATCACACTTTATCAGGGCTGTGACGAAGCTCTGCTGGCGGCGATGGTAAAGGGACCAATTTTTCTGTCTCTTCCGAGAGCAAAGCTACACCGAAGAATCCGAGGAAACGTTGGTGTAGTTTGTCGGGCTGGGACGTGTTAGGTTTGTGCGGCGCCCCGACTGGAAACGACTAACATTCTCGCTGGCCGTGGCCCGCTCAGAGGCCCGGATCCGGACGCAGGCGAACGCGTTTAGGAAACCCTGGCGGAACCGTTTGTTCATGAAGCAGTACACGACGGGGTTGACGCAGGCCGACGTGTACGTCATCAGCTTGAAGATGGTGACCTCGGGCCGCCCGAAATGCTTTTTGGCGCTTTCGAGGTTGACGGTGATCCAGATGTTGGTCACCCAAGAAGGTGTCCAACAGATAAAGAAGAGGGCGACAATAATAATTAGCATCTTGACAACTCTCTTCTTAGCGTCGCTTGTTGAAGTGCTCCTCACAGCTGTTGATGTAGTAGCTTTCTTGGTGACTCTCTCGTTCAGGCTGCAGGAAGCCTCGTCCAAATTCTTCATGCGTATGCCGTTTTCTCCTTTTTCTGTAAAGTTAAACACCACGTGCAAAAGACATATGGGTGATTCCAGCACTTAGGGGTCCAAAAGTGTGACATTTTTGAGTCCCTGTTACATCTGACCTTTGTTATTTGACATGGAAATATCACCGGGAACGATTTCAAACTATTACTAGTTATTTGACAGGTAATTCGCATTAATTCATCACTCTTGGGAATTACAAAATGTGTTCTGAACTTACAGAATCATTTATGTCAGATATGATAGGGACATGAAAAAAATGGATCCCTAATTTCTGGACGTACATTTATATGAAATAAATATCAGACTAAGTAAACGCATTGATTGTTGGTCGCATTATAAAACACACCCACAATGAGTGTGGAACTTGTTCAGATCGAGGATAAAAAGGCATTTTTAAATGGCTTTCAGTCAAAATCAAAGTAATCGATTGGGGCACTTGTTTCTGGTTTTCAAGATGAGTACTATCATGATTCAAAAACCTGCTCCCGAAATTCCCGCTTTAAACAGGACCCTCACGCCGCCTTTAACAAGTATGGACTCTACCAAGTTCTGCTGATGCTGCACACAAAGGGCGGGGCTAGGGTGGTCTCTTAGCAACCAACTTTACAGAATGTATCCGGTTCGGAAGTGTGACGTCACTTCAGTTTAAACCACGCTCATAGAGTTACATAGAGTTACATGGAACCATGGAACCGGAAGTTAACGTGCAATTTTATTGTTCACCCAATAGGAGACTGCTATCAGCTGCGAGTCCGCGTGTATGACGAAGTCACTTACGAACCAGATACAGCTTTTCGACAGAATCCGTCAGAGTGAAGCAATCTGACCCTCGACGGATATGTCAATGGACTTTCACGCACCATTATCAGCGGTGGATTTTTCGAGTTTCATGCCCTTCTGCAGTTCCACGATGATGAGGCCGTACGATATGGCCATAAGAAAGAGGGGCACGACCATTAGGATCACGAACAGGCACAACTACATCGGAGAAAAGAAAAGGGAAACCAGTAACGGGTAACAGCCAATATACCAAGCAACTGTATGCAAGGTAAACGCAGCGAGAGTGTTACAAATAGGTAGTACTCAGTGATCAGAAAATAAATATTCCTGAATGAATGAATAGCAATGAAATCGTGCCAGACGCTAAGTCTTCCACCAAATAGTTGGCTATCGCAAAACGGAAACCATCCGTACCCTTGAAAATGAAGGCAACGTCGGCCAATGAACTCTTCAGTAACTTTCCTCCATAATTATAAAGAAAAGGCCAATGTGTTCACCAAAGAAGGCTACTCTGTGTGGATGTCGTACTGCCATTGAAAAAGCTTCATCGTAAACAAATTTCCTCAAACGTGCAAAATGATTTGTTGATACACTGAAATTAGGGAGAGGAGGAGGACGGGAGACACTGTACCCTGTAGATTTGTACGTATGGCCCTTCTGGCCAATGCTCATAACACTTGTATGCCGTTTCGCTGTTTATAGACTTCAACGTGGTGAATATCAGAGCTGGTAGGTTCAGCAAGACGGCGACCAACCACACGCCCGCAATGGCCTGGAATATTAGTCAATCGAACAAGAAAAGGCTATTTGATAATTATTCAGACTATGAATATTCTTCATATTGATAATAAATGGAGACGGAATGGCCGTTCAACGACCACTGATCTTGTTTGCTTGTTCTTTTTTCCCATTACAATGTCTAACAACGAAGAACAACGCATTTTTAGGGGGTTGTTTGAGACATATGTATATTGGAAGCCACCAACTGGTAAGACCATACGGATGATGGTACCTGTGTAAACGAATAACCTGCGCTCCTATCGCCACGAAAAGGCAGAGCCATAGGCCTATAGAGTTGTGACGTCACGGTGATGCCAAGCAAGACGCCATTTTGTTGCCAATGTAATACGGATGACCTGTCGTGCATGCAGTTGCACTTATCGCTTGGAAAATTGCGAAAGACGGATTAAAGTCAGACAGATGGTTGTTTGCTGTATAAATACAAACCAGTACACCCAGAGGGGTGCAGTTTTGAGGCTAATTTTTGATCCGAAATACTTCTAATTCGAAGCTGACCCATCTATATTCACGGCTCTGCACCAAAGCGGTATACCAGCCCCTATACCGGGTTTGCAAAAAGGCCAAAGAACTCACCTTGTAAGCATGGGCTTTCGTTTGCCAGATGCGGGACGACAAAGGGTGACAGATAGCGTGATACCGCTCGAGTGATATGACAACCATGGTCCAAACTGATACCGTTACCGAGGTCCCTATAAACGATTGCAAAATTCGGAGAAGTGTTAAGTTGACAAGAAACAGCAAACTTATGAAAAGTTATGAAATTTCCAAGTTAATTTTGGACGGGTGGGAGATGGAGTAGGCCTAAATTATTTTCATCTATGTGATCCCAAACGAGCTGAAAGCTGAAAGTGCATTACTTGGGCCAGTCGCTTGATGTTCTGCGATGCTTAAAGCAGCCTCAAGGCTACAAGGTAAAAGCAGACTTATCATTCCATCCTTAAATGGATTGTTCGCAGTTCCATCCATTCATTACATGGCCACCCTTTAAATTTGATGGCGAAATGGGGCGGCGCTTTTCACCCTTATGGGTCAGAGAAGTATATAGAGAAAGTGGCGCCAACTTCAGACTTCGGAACCAAACTGGCCATTTCATTATATTCAGTTTACCATGTCATGCAGCTTTTGGCTGTTCATTATGATTGTGTGCATTTCAGCATGTAGCTCTTGTGTGCTAATCCGCCCCGAGCTGAAGTGCACCCCCAATCGGAGAAAAGAAAGACTGGTGGTTACAAGCGGGTTCTTGCACGCGTTCTGCGTGTACGCAAAGACCATACATGCCGGAGTAAAATAGTTACGTATCAGGTTCGTAAGTGTGACGTCCTTCAGTTTAAACCACGCCCATTGCACACGCGCACTGCACATAGGGTTACATGCATTGATCGCCGTTATGTGGAACCATGGAACCTGAAGTCAACGCACAACTTCTATTATCGTCCAATGGGATCCTGCGAATCGTGGCGCGTCCGCCTTTGTTACGAAGTCACTTTACGAACCGGATACTCAGCGTGCTCAGCGTCAAACGCGCATGGCGCGCCTGTGCGGTGAGTACCACAGACATAAATAACCTAGGTTATTTAAGTTTATGGTGAGGACCAAAAAAACAAAAACAAAACAAAAAAAACAAACCAAAACAAAAGCCCCACGCCCTCTTTTGTTCCACTAGATTATCCATGTGGGCAGCGCTGATCCATAATCCGCCATTTAGGTTCCAACGATTGAGACACTCATGTCGTAACCCTCTCTCTTTCAACAGCTCTACCATGGGTCATGCAAGGAATTCATTCGGGATTTATCCCTGCGCAACATAAAACTAAAAAGACATGTTTCACATTTTTTTCAATTCGATTCCATAGAACGGAATTTCTACAATCATCGACATTTATTGTTTTATAGGCCTATTAGTACATGTGCAGTGATACACCCAACTTATGTCAAAATGCCCAGAAGAGAAAGAGTCAGGGTAAGACTCAACATGTTAAAGCATATTAAATGAAAATGTCTTTGAAGAAAAAACACTAAGTCGCGAAATTCGAATTGATAAAGGCGATCACAGCAGCCGGCGGTAAATTGAATCTTACATTAGCCTTTTCTTAAGGGCTACGCGTGGTTATAACACGTCGACTAAAATTCAATGACCGCAGACGTCGCTTGCCTGAATTTTACCTGAATTCTTGTGGAACGGAACTTTCCATCAATTACCCCATGAACTGATATTTTATCACTGCTCTCACAAACGATCAGTATTGGTAAAGCCAATAAGACGCAGAGTTCCCCTATGGAATCTACGTGCATGAAATAGGCCTTTTTCGTCCTTTCTGCCTCTGAGGGCGTGCTTAATGTGAACGCGTTTATGGTCAATTGTGGGATTCCTGAAAAATAAGAAATATCCCCCCAAAAACATTTGGCGTCTGTGTTTTGACGTACACCGAAAGATGTTCACGAAATAGATATTTGGATTTAACTTGAAAAGAAGGAATTCCCAAGGTGCACATGGAAATTCACTTCAAGAGACAATCAGTCGAAATTTCAACCCACTAGAGTGATTCAAGTTCAGACGGGATTGATCTGAAACCTGCACGTCACAGACTAATTTCTTTAGTACACGAGATGGAAGGACTTCCCAAACAAAGATACATACGTAAGCGTGTACAATACATGCACGTACCTGGAGTGGACCCAGGAAGAAAAGAGGTCCACCGTAACGCAGGTTGTGGGGACCGTGTGTGGACCAAGTCGGGTCCACACAAGGTTACCCTCTTGCTGCAAAACATGTTTAGAGGCATTTTGGGCTTAGGGTTACTTGTCGAAAAATGAAGAGGAATAATCAAGGAATAGTGTTTACAATTCAAAGACAAATGAGTAATTTCAATGAGGTTTCTGAACTACACGAAAGCAAAGGACTGTCAACACAGGTAGGTAACACCAGCATGTGTGTGGGGGGTGGTTGTGTGGGTGTGGAAGGGTTGAATCTTACCTTGGATGTAGGGCAGCATTTTACAAATGACCTCGCCGAAGACAAACCGACCCAGAACGTTCCCAACAACAGTAAACGGCATGCAGAAGATGCCAAATATCAGGTCACTGGTGGACAAACTCAGCAGAAACATGTTGGTCACTGTGCGCATGCGCCTGTCTTGAACCAGGGTCACTATAACCAGGATGTTGCCCACAACGGTGAGCACGAAGACGATGGCGTACAGGGTGTAGACGACTTCTTCCTGCAGAGCGAACCCAATGCGCACGGAGTCGTTCTGCTTGATATCGATGGTTTCGCCCAGCCATGAGTCTGTGCCGTTCGTGTATGCGTCTTCCTCCGTGACTACCACCACAGATGAAAACTCAGTCGGCAAGATTGTGCCAGGGGTCGATACTGTCGTTGCCATCGTCGGAGTTTTCAATGATCCTCCTGGTGTGCGATGGCCGTCGTCTGACAGAAACTAAATTGAAAGTCACGTCCCAAATTAAGTTTCGAAAAAAAAAAACTGCTGGATCCCACAGCAGTGCTCAATCAAAAAGCACAACGGAAACTGTCCGAATCCCACTCGGTCCTTCCAGGTCCTCAAGTATAATTCTGTCGCAAAAACAATATGTCGATTTTTGTCATTTAAACGCCAAGACTTCCGAATCCTCCAAAAAAAGAGAAATGAAGCAGCTGGAGGGTTACAAATTGCGCTCTCTCTTATTCTATGAGGACGGGTAATTTGCGGAGGGTCGTTGAGACACCGGTACTGCTTCGAGGTCTCTTCGGCGCCTCTCCTTCCTCTCTGGATGGGGCGAATTACTGCTTAGCTCTCAGTGAAGCAGCATCACCTTCTTCCCCTTGTCATTTATCCTGCAGATGTTGCCTTGCAAAAAATTTCATGGGAAATGCAAAGTGAGAGCGTGACCATGAAAAGTGGCTTTGGCTGCTCTCTCTATTCCTTTTCCTTATAATATAAAGGTACCTCTGTATACTTGCCAATATGCTGGGCTCGTGCGGTTATTTTAATTGCATTTACCAAGTCGACGACATCACGTGAACGCTGGATGGTATTTGCGGCTTGGTATTAATTTCCCCTGCCTTGGTTTTGCCCGCGCCACCCACACACCACAACTTTGGTTATGGGGTTATCTACCGTGGATAGTCATCGCATCAAATGAATTTTACAGCATACAGATCTTCCCGTGGCGTCGTGCTCACTGCCGCTCGCGAAGATTACCGCTGAGCTTTGACTTGGAGTTTAATTCTTGGAGGTCGATGCTTACTGTTCGCTGACTATATGATGCAACAGAAATAATGCATCTCTCCTTCGATTTGGCTGAGCTGGCTAGAAGCCGCAGAACGATCTACGGTGTCCCTGCCATGTGTGGATAAAAGCAAACGAAATGGATTAATTGGAAACGTTCGTTATATTTATTATGGTCTGTGAATAAAAACTAATGTTCGTCAACCAATAGGTGTGTGTATCACGATCTATTAGAAAAATAAGGTTGTACCAATATTGAAACTGCCTCGCTGTTCATGGCACAAGTGAGTAAATATTTTGACATTATAGGGACCATTTGAACCGGTGCGGACACGGGATACATATATGTGCGGCTCTGTTAACAACTGGTTGGTTAAATTGCCATTTTGTGCAGTTATTTTAAAAGCGCACGTGAGTATAGGCCTACGCAAACGTGCTGATGTAAAATGTACACTGCTTATATAGTGAGGGACGTGGAATCACAGTACAGTATTTGAATTCATCAACCCATTCTTTCCGAGCCGCGCACGTTTTCTGTTTGCATACAATTTCTGTTATTAATAGGCTACCTGTTTTGACACAGGATGTTGTAGGATCATACTTAGCTGCCACAGTTTGTCAATATGGGCGAATACACATTCACAGCTGTATAACACGTAACTAATTTCATTTTAATAAAAAATATCAATAACATATATTTAACCCATGAAAATAAAGTTAGGATGTAAATTTTTGGTATCACATTAAATACACTTTTCCATGTTTTCCATGGCAATAATGTTAAATTCCCTCATTTCATGTAGGAAATGTCGCCAAATTTTAATGTACTTAGCTGAGAGAAGAGATGCATGTTAATTTGAAGTTCTAAACACTTGGTAATAAACACTCCAAACATATATCCGTTTTCGTTTATTAGAACAAACCCTGCTATATTTTCCTAATCCCTAAACACACGACTGGACACCAAACACCCAATTGTGCAAACAGACAATACCACGTGTTTTGCTCCTCAAACAAAAATAATACGATATTTGGCTATAGCGCCTCACTTCATAGTGATAACTTGTTTACAGTGAACATAATAACCTACCCAACAACCAATCGATACAGACTGCCTTATTAATTAAGACCAGCACAATAACTGTGAGGCCAAGCGAGACACACGGTTCAGCAGTTCAGGGGATACCATTCACGCGTTCATGGCGTTACCATAGAGATGAATTTTAGCCACGAGCCACTTAAGGTCAACAACTACTTAAGAACACCGGAGTTGTTATGCTTTCTATACAGTGCTTTAAACAACTAATAATGACGTACTTCAGACAGCTAATTACTTCATACTCGGGGGAGCCCGAAGTTGGAAAGTGTGAATTGAGCCTGTACTGCAAAAACTATCTGATGTTTTCCAATCACAAGTCGGCCATGAAAGCGAGATTGAATGTTTGACAAAGAATAAAAAATGAAAGCAATGAAATATAATTTCATTAGAGATTAAAGTCAGTTGCAATAATGAACAATTTAAAATTTGCGATTCATGTATTTAAAGTGTTTTTAGTGAAATAAAAAAATAAAAACGAGGAATGGAACCGAATGAAGTCTGGCACCACCCCCTGTTTGACAGATTACACTGTATAAGATAGATTCAGGGAACATGATCAAAGATGATTCCTTGAGAATAAGGTTTGTTCGACTGTCACGAAACAGCATAACACAGAATTATGTTACACGTATTAATTGCAGAAACAGTGAAAAATAAACTGGAATATCTGTTTTGTTTTGTGTGTTTTTACGCATGTTGGTTTTTTAAATTTGATGGTCTGCCAATTTCTTCCGAAGACAGAAACATAACGGAAGTTTCACGTCGGCCAGACTTGGCATGCTCACGAAATGTGCCCATGTCAAGGTTGTTCGTCCATAGCGAGGAACCAAGTTACGGACGAAAACTGGTAACAAAGAATAGGAACTTGACAAAACTGGAGTTAAACCTACGACCTCTGAGGTGCCGTAGGCTGAATGAATGATGTTCTGAAAACCGAGTCTTCTGCATGCGGCTGTTTTCAAATTGGCAATATCTGGGTTGCAGATGAGTCAGACACCGTAAACCTCAAGATTGAGATGAGCAGCAACATTTTGCTAATGCTGCAAAACTGAACGGGAAGCGATCCTGAAACCAACTCATTCAGAAAGCGCAAGAGATTTGGCGCATCGCCGTCTGGACTCATGTCAACATCGAGGACAAAGGAGCTTTTAACAGTTATTTTCCAAAGACCACGCCCTTCTCAATTTGCGGACTGTTAAGTTTGTCGTGGATGGGCCAAATTTAGGAGAAAGAATAAGAATTACAATGCATAACGTCTGTTCGTTTGCGTGTTCAGTTGTTGGTTTTCAGTGTTGGGGTTGTTTTTCTGTGAATAGTGGGGTTTTGAGCGGTCCGTGTTGCCTTTTCTTAATCAGTATATCGGGTTGTCTGTGTCGTGGTTTTGTTCTGTGTGTTTTGAGGTCGTGAATTCTGTTTTAGCTGTTCACTCGTTTTTGCCTGTTAATGTATATTACTTGGATTTTCAGCTCTTCCTTTTTCTGAAGTTTGAAGTTGTCTATCTAGTGTGATTTTAAAAAATCTTTTTGGATTTTTTTTAATTTTTGGATATACTACAGAATACGTTTGTAGATTTTTAAAGTAATGTTTGTGACACTTGTAAGTGGCGGTTTGCCACAGTGGGTTGTTATCGAAATAAATTAAATAGATAAACAGAGCATGGTGGGGTTGAATTTCTGGGATTCGTCTTTCTCGGCTGTAAATAATTGAAGGTTCTGTTTTTGCTCTATGTTTAGATGATGCCCAATGTACTGTGCTGATTTGTTCGTATGGCTCTGTTTTTCATCAGTTAGGTTGGATGATAATCGACGAAGTGCGAATTTTTAGTTCTATGTCTCAAATAATTAACAACTTCAAGCTTTATTTCTACATACAATTACTCACAGACCACTTAATTACTCGGGGGTAAATTTCGCCCACGAGTGGGGTTGTATTACTGTTGCCGACGGCTTGCATTAGTCGTTCAGAAAGGTGTTATCGTCAGTCCCATCATGGAGATTCTAAAACACCCGAGGAATCCCATGCCAGATATAGTCGAGTCCTGTCGTTGACCGCAAGAACTTTTGTTCCTGCAGAGTTCTTCATCCCCGGCCAAACTTTCGAGGCAGCTGCCAGATAAGGTCAGGCACGCAGTCTGAGATGTTTATGCTGATTTCCTTTTCTGTGTACACAAAAGCCCATCAACTGAAGCTGATAACCCCCCCCCCAAAAAAAAAAACCACGGGGACTGAAGAAAGTCAGAGCCAAGGGCATGGCAGAGTTAATTCCCCTCGCCATTTCAATTTGCGGCGACCGCAGGGTCTGGCGGGTGGTGGGACTGTGAAAGATGACTTGAGCAGACGTGAATGAAAATGAAAAGAGGGCAGGGGAACTTTAATTGCTGTATTTACGAGTGACTGAAGTGACGCCATTTTGTGTCTCCATTTGGCCAGAAGGGCAGGAGAACACCTTCCCGGACTCCTGGAGACAAGACACTAGCAGCATCTTCCCGTTCTCTCGGTAGGGTGGACAGGTCCGTGTCTCGCAAGGTTCCCTCCGGGCCGTTTACGTCGGTTAAGTGTCAAAGTGAATTTCCTCCCCTGAATGGCTGGGCAGGTGGCTGAATCGTCGCTCCTCAGCATATCGAACGCATCTTTTCCGCGGGCGGGGGATATGTGTTTTGACGCGTGCAAATTGATTTGTCGGCCAATGTAACGCGCGCGCCATCGCCAACGTAGCAGCAAAAAATACTCCTTTGGCCAGGCTACAACCGTGTCCCGGCCTGATTGGTCTCTTTCGCCGTCGGACTGCGAGAAAGAACGTCGGTTTTCCCCCGTCTTTTCCAATATTGTCAATATCCTTTCGACCGAGTACAGTATCCTAAATGAAGTTTACTCATAGTTATTAAGGGAATGGAAGATTGTTAACAGCCATGTTGTTGCATGTACAGAAAAATCGAACTATACCTCGCAACACCGTCAACAAATTATCCGACTGTTAATTTAAAGTTCGTTCGCTTTCCTCCTCTAAAGAAGATAAAAAGTCTATTTTTATGCAGTGATCGCTATTTTTGAAATTTATTTTTTCTTTAAAAGTGATAGAATGAATTATTTCCCGAAAAGGGGGTATCCTTTAAATACATGCTTAATTAATATACATTGAGTATTACCGGTAACTCCACAATGCAGTGTGATCAAGGGCCAAAAGATATGATGTAGTTCACGAACTACAAAAGGTCCGTCATTCTGTTATTCTTTTGTTCTTAAATCTTATTTGTTCAGTCAACTAACTCCGATACCATGTAAAGATTGACCTTGAATGACCTTTTTTATGGACCAGGCAACTTTATGTTAAGCGACGGTCAGAGATGTTGTTGTGTTATACATGCACGTCAACGGAAAATACTTCAAATGCAATACAAACCGCGTTTATGACGTCTTGTACAGTTCCGGATCCCGTGCCAATGCCATTGTTTGCTCACTTGTGTCAATTTATGACGCACACAAAATAATATACACGTATTTTTGCTCAACGACATTTAACGACAGGTTAATACTAAAGAGAAGGGTAGAGAGGTTTTTTCGCCTGATACTTCAGTTTTGTACAGTGGGAAACTTCTCAGATGGATTAGAACCAACTGACATGAGTTATCGAGTTTGTTTTTGTTAGCACACATTTTAACTGTTAGACTGATCTGATACGACGTAAATTTTAATAGTGAAATTTTCCACTGATCAATCACTCGATAGCAAAAGTGCGTCGATGTTCACAGAAAACGTCATTCAATACTACAGTGCTCTTCCACATTCTTTTGACAATGTATCTAACAGGGCAAACAATACTTGCAAATACAAGTTCAGACTTGGTCCCCTGCATTTGTTGGATAGCCACATGTCCCCCTCTGCCTTTTCCTTCCGCAGTCGAATCAAGACGAACATTGCTCAATACCTTAAGCTAGGGGTATTAAGTATACGACATTGGAAGAAAAGTAGGCCTACCTGATAAACATCTGCGTTGTTGATTTAAACCTTGGCACACCCTCGGCGAATGAGAAAATGTCAACAATTGACGTATTTTTTTTTATAGCCTCCATCAAACAGGTCCACGGTTTCTCCACCATAGTCATGAATTGTTTAGGCAATGCGCCGGGGTTCAACCTCGATGGCCACCGGCATATCACAACACACTGCGGGCGCTGGAGGGGGGAAATTAATAAGCGGAGGGGAAAGACAGAAGCCGGCGATGTCATGCTGCGGCATCGATTTTGATCGACAGAAGTGGAACAAAGTCCGACTTGACATCGGCTGGGAAACACCAGACACGCCAGAAGGGGTTGCAAGCTCTGACATAAATAGCCTAGGCGGGCACCCAAGCCCCGAGTTAGAGGGGGAGCAATGGGGAAAAGGGGGCGTGTCCCAGATGACTGATCTAGATGGTGGCGGAATAGACAACTATAGACACCGCCAACTAAATTGGGTTGGGGGCGTTAATTTTTCTCAACCGTTGGGCATTTCCGTCTTCTGTTGACGAGATACGATGTCAATTTTCCCAGAAATGTGGACATTCAGATAACTGTAATCATGACAGCTGTAGATGTCATGTCAAAGGAAACACACGGTTTACGAATATGTCAAGAAAATTTGGCAGAATAAAAAATTAAGTAAAACAACGGTACATGTACTATGAAATACGCAAAGCTTCTTACATACTGCCGCTGGAAAGAATCAAGGAAGCGCATCTACGTTCATTCGTGCACATTTATTTCGTACTCTGAATACACACAAAATCTACTTAAGATAACGAAGGAGAAGTCACGTTAAGCGAAAGAGAGGAGTGGCACATTCAAAAAGCCGAAGCTTGTGTCAAAAGTGCCCTTAATGAAAAAATGACAAAAAAGCAATTGAATGGCGATGAAACAAGAAATAAAGTTTACGTGTAACAGTGAACCTTGAATGGACGCACTAGGGTATTATTTCGAAGGTTTGTTGAGAAAACGTGTACATCAGATTGTTTATTTGCAACAGATATACAGATCCATTTTTGCCGGCTCCCGAAATATCCAGCAGGTTTTGAGTTTATAGATACAATAGACGGAGCAAGTTATCGAATTGCGTTATAACATCTCTCTAAAGCAACAGTAATGATCTGCATGTAGGAAGTCAAGAAAACCTCTCTCGGTGATGTTTCTCCACTTTTGTCGAACAGCCTTCATTTCTTCGCACTAATTTTTGTTCAGCCTTTTTTTTTTTCTGCTGAGTGATGAGAAGTCTGCTGTCACATTAATGCAGTCCAGTTTGGGCTTCATGTGCGTTCACACGCTATGCTCACATTAGCGCGGCAGGCCTCCATTAAAATGCAATCATGTCATAAGACGCGTAATGGGAGCCTGAGCAACAGCACGGATCAATCATTAATGTGCTTGGCTGGTCTTAAACGTGCGTTTAAGACCGCTCAGGAGAATGGACGCGACTAATGCTCGAGCCGGTCTTAAACGTCAGTTTAAAGACCGGCCAAGCACATATTTATTCCCCATTCATAAATACCCTTTTAGTTAGAGAGTAAAAAAATGTCAATGTATGATGGATTTCCAACGATTTTGTACTAAAAGTTTACTTTCATTTTCCCGAACACCCCCGTTCATTTTATGGTGTATTCCTTTTGCATGTTGTCCAATAGAGTCTCCTTGTATATCGACTTGGCGCGCGCATGGCGCGTTCTGCGTGTTGCGCATGCGTCGCACGCAGACTCATGATCAATCATGGAGTAAACTGTCTCGTATCCCGGTACCAGCGCGTGTTTTACGCAGCGGGTATTGTCACTTCTCAGCGGGCATAATACAAAATCAAGTTGCACGTTGTTGAATACGGAGACTGTCAGAGGTATTTATGAATTTGAATTATGCGATAATTTTATGAATTCCATCGTGCCATGGAAACTAAAAGCTCGTCGTGAATAAGTCATACTTATTTTGGAGTTCAAAAAAGGGAAGCACGGAACAAAAAACAAAACAACTGTCGATAAATGCACCAACCTTCGACACACTTGATACTGGTACTTAAAAACATCATTATCACCGTTTCATACTGAAATTCAGCTCATGCCAACTTTAACTGAATATGCGAGCACGAACTCGAGGGAAGACAATGTATTGCATTTTAAGAATATGGAAGATCCGTATTGCCAAAATGTTATTATTTTTTTACAAAAATTCCCACACCACTGGTGACTACAATTTCCTCCAATCCTACACCATTGCTTCACAGTCTGTCTGGCAATGTTCCAGACTGGTGCATTTCCCCATCATTTTGTAAGGATCTTTCGGTTTGATAAACAGTCTCAATTTTCTAGGACTCATTTTCATGATGACTCACTCCCCCAGAGAACTAAATTTAGACTTAATCGTGTTGTCCTATCGTATAGTGTTTCAGCTAAATCGTTGAATAGACGGCGATTTGCAGCCCTCCCGAGAATTTTATACTGGTACCGAATTTCTATGGGAAATGAAACGATTTCTCCAGAAGCGGAATCCACTTAATACTCCTGGATGTTTTCTGAACTAACTCTGAGGGTAGGAAGTCTATATCATCCCCAATGCACAGCTCAATCTCAGCGAAGAACTGTTAATTACGAAATTTTTTGCGAGCCACACCGACTTAAAACTGGTAAAGAAAATCTATCTATGATTCTATAAGTGAGGGAGGGGGTTGATGGTCACTCCGCAGATGTATATAACCTTGTTCACAGTTTCAAGGGTGGAATATCTTTCCCGGTGATGCCGTCATCAAACATCGTTCCCTGAAAAGTATTTTAGCAACTGCTGTAGGTTTTCCCGGCAATTTCTTGCCAAGGCCTTTGATACAGTCAACCATGATATACTTCTAAACCAACTTGCTTAGTGTTGCGCATGAGGAACCGCCTTGGAGTGGTTCAGGAGTTACCTTTCAAACCGTCAACAATTCGTATCTGTTAATGGTACTCAGTCCTCTGTACATTTTCTCATGGAGTTCCGCAAGGATCCATTCTGGGGCCCCTTTTATTTTCAATCTATATCAATGACTTTGTTAAATATTCTGACTTGTTTGCTTTTACTTTATTCGCTGATGACAGTAACCTATTATGAAAAAGTTAATCTTGAGCTTATCAAAGTTTCAAACTGGCTCAAAGCAAACGAGTTGTCTCATAATATTACGAAGACTAACTATATACTGTTTAGTAAAAAGCAACACCATGAACTACCTGAAATCCTTATTGATGACGCACATATTGAAAAAACTGACTGTGTGAAATTCTTAGGTCTGTATATTGAACAGAATCTCTTATGGAAAAAACAAATTCATAATATCTGCACGATTATTAAAAAATATAGGAGTTATGTGTAAATTAAAGCCCCTTTCCCTCAGGATGTATCATTTAAACTTTACAATACTTTAATTGTATCGTATTTAACATTTGGGATATTAGCCTGGGATACTTACGGGTTCAGTAGAATACTAAAACTACAAAAAAGTTTCAATCAAAGAAAGAAACTTTATCATGCTTCTCTTCAAATTTTCCTCTTTGACATATCATGCATCCTGATTCTTATCAAAGGGGATTTTTGTTTGGAAATAATATTAATACTAAAGGGCATTGTAAATTAAAACCCAAGGAAACAAGATCAAATTTACTTTCATATTAACACGACTACAGCCGTTGTTTAGATCAAAAAGATAAAAATTCCTTTACACTTCGATGAATCTTGGTAGTGAACCTTCGAAGAAATGGTTCGATGGGCCTGATTTATTCTCTACACTTCTGCTTCGAGTTTGGGTAAAAATGCGAGCTCCTGTATTCTAAGAAGTCATAGTATCTAATGATTGGGATGAACTGTTCTTCAACTTCCGCGCAAGCACCGTCGGGAGAGTAATAAACACGCAAGCGTTGTTGGGGGTATTTGCGAGTTTGCTTGAAAGGCGCTTTGATTCTATTATTTTCTTCAAGCACCGGTTATGGTACAGCCCGCCCTCTCCTCAGTTGTTCAGCTAAAACTCAGTAATGTAGACAGGTTCCAAACCTTACACAGCAATAAATCTACGTTACGAGTTGGATACTAGTCTACATCTTACGATGTACCAGCGGGGCATACGAACATTGTTTACGGTATCTGTGCAACAAGGAAAATTCTCATAATCGGGAAGCGATTGAGGTGTTGACATCGATTCCTCCCTCTACGATCTGGGAAAAATAGGCAGGTGGGGACAGTATTCGAGAAAAGCTTGTGTGATATCTAATAAAACTAGAAAACGCGAGAAAATCGAAACGTTGTTGTAGGCCCAGTTTTCGGACGAGCGCGTAAAAAAAGTCTACAAAGGGAAGAGTGGAGTTCCATATACGGACGCCAATAAATATTCCCTTCAGTTATGTATTAGCCATCAGAAAGCAAAAACATGTCAAGAAAAGTTCAATTTAGGTGGGAAAATATGAAGCCATTTACTGAGAAAACACAATTTTTCAAACCAGTCTCATGTCATAGCCTAGGGTTTGTGCATGGGTTGTCGAGTGGCATCCGTATATGTAACTTCAAGAATTCTAAGTCACAAACTCTGTGATACTCCGTGTGACCTAGAGGAGACAAGGTTTACATGATTTGGTAATGCTATGGGGTTTTGGAATCGAAATTTTGTGGTGAAATGGTTGATACTTAGCAAGCACGGTGGTGGGCTCAATGCATGCGCAGTCTGATAAACACGAACGGCATGAACAGAGCGACAGTCAACAGGTGGAAGCAAGAACTTGGTGAGCAAAAATCTCATTTTTTCCCCAAAATACTCCATCTCATGCTCTGAAACTGTTGTTATCCCCTTTTTAAAAAAAACAGGTAGGCCTATGCTGACAGGGGAAAATTTGATTTAATAGCTTTCTTACGGCTGTGAACCATTTCACCACAAAATTTCGATTCCAAAACCCCATAGCGTTACAATGCCATGTAAATCTTGTCTCCTCTAGGTCACAAGGAGTATCACGGAGTTAGTGACTTAGAGTTCTCGAAGTACTGTATATATGGAACTCTTTCCCAAAGAAAACAAAACCATCACCTCAAACAAAGTGAGACCCTTGTATATTTGAGGACCCCAACTGTTGTGTCATTTCAATCTTGTAAAACTGGTCAGCCCCCCCAAAAAATCATTTGGCGATGCTCTTTTTGTTGTGCTTACCCTATTTTTTGGAAATTTTAAATAGGCCTAAGCCTGTTTCTTGTGCACATGTTCAGAGGATTAAACAGAGGGGAACAAATTTGTGACAACAACGTTTGGCAAATGGATGCTCGTTTATTGTTGCAGACAATTTGTTCCCCTCTAGCTTTCACTTAGGCGGATGGGGGTGCTAAAATCAAGATGGCGACGGAGCAGGAAATTGGCTTTATTTTGTAAGTTGTTAGAAAATGTGACTTCTTACTGATATTGTGATAAACCAGCCGTGCAGATTTGAATCCACGATGTGTCTTGTGTTAAAACACTCACAGTTTCCCCTCATAATTTCCCTCAAAACTCAAAAACGTGCCCTCTTTTCACAACATCAGCCCTAGGTTCAGTTGTTGAGCATGATGCCATAGCCATGTACCAAGGTGAATTCAAAAGTTAAAATGTAGGTCTCCCATAGCCCTTCAGTCCCAAATCCCCTGATTTCAATATTATTTTTCATACACCCTTGGGGTTAGGGGTAGGTTCTGTTATAGGAATGGGGTCCCCAAATATACAATCTCCTCCCCCCCCCAAAAAAAAAGAAAAAAGAAATAAAAGAACTAGGTCTAGGTAAGTTACTACCAATATCACTAATTTTCCCTTGGGAGAGTTTGTTGATAAGGGATAACATATGTGCGCTAGAAAGCCAAATTTAGCTGGGGAAATACTAAAATATACTAAAAAATATACTAACTAAATACTAAAAAGAACTAGGTCTAGGTAAGTTACTACCAATATCACTAATTTTTCCTTGGGACAGTTTGTTGAAAAGGGATAACATATGTGCGCTAGAAAGCCAAATTTAGCTGGGGAAATACTAAACATTTAGAGACCTGTCTAAGAAAACAAATGATTTAATGTGTCAGACCATTTTTCACACAGGGTATCAAGTGATGTCCAGATAAAGAACTCCATCCAAGAATGAATTTGTGAGGTTCTTCCATATCTGGACATGAGATGTCAAAATGAAATATTCATCTCTGTGCTACATGTGAAAGTCGAACTTGTCTTGGACTTGAAAGGAAGAGGCCAAATATAGAGCCCTATAATACTGTCGAAATTGTGTTTCCTGTTGCTAGCCTACCAAGGCACTTGAAAACTCCAAGGGCCTGATATAACATGCTTTCCAATCTAAATTTTGAATATTTTTTAAAAAGCATTGGGAGTGTTTAAAGAACGAATGTTTGCCCATTTACATTTTGTAGATGCTTGTCTGCCTGTCGTCATCAGGACACTTTGTCAAACCAGTGAGACAAATTAGTTTGAGTTTAGCTCATGCGAGGGCCAGTCAACAAGTAATAGTACCTCCATATCCTTGGCCCTTGGCCCAAACTAGAAAAAAAGAAAAGCCCATACTTTGCAGAAAAAAACAATTTCCCATGAGCCCCGGATACCTCATACGGCTTCATTCACTAAAGTAATCCATTGATTTGCCTGGACTTTTGCCCCACTTTTCCTGTTCAGGAAACTTTAGTCTCTGTTTTGTTGCCTCATCAATGCCATTCCTTTACTACACAGATTCATTCCCAATTGTTGAATGCAAAGCACCTGCCAAACAAATAAAAGTACTTTGAAGTCAATTGAAATGATATTTCCAAGTCTTATACATGTATTACACAGGTCAGGTCTGCACAGGGACACAAAAATGTCACACTTTTTTGGACCCCCAATATGGGCATTTCACCATGCATGTAGAGCGCCTCCAAGAGTTTGCAACGTGTTGGCCAATCACAATGCATGAAATCTTTCGACCCTTTCCAAACGCGCGCATTGGGTCAACAGATTTTGCACATTGTGATTGGCCAATGTGTTGCAAACTCTTGGATGCGCACTACTGTGAAACGCCCATATTGACAGAATGACCCAAACGTAGGGCTCACAGGAAGCTTTTTTGCAAAGTACCGGTAGGGGCCTCCTGCTTTTTTTTTCTTTCTATTTTGGGGTAGGGCCAAGGATATGGAGGTAGTCCAGTAGACTGGCCCCAGTACCGAGCTAGCTTGAGTTGCACTTTAGGGGCTTGTTATTTGCTATGTATCGTTTCTCATTTGCAGCTGTCTGGCATGGATTGTCAACTTGAAGGAGAGGAACGGTTTGTTGTTGTCGCCCATATTGCTCAAGAAATCCGCAAATCACGGCTTCATTTCCAGCTAAAAAGGGCTGCTCAGGTAGAAAACCGAAAACTAAATTTCCAAACTACCCAACCAAAGGAAGTGCGTGTGAGTTTGTCACATAATTCCTCCGTGTACACCGTGTCAGAATTTCATAACCCAAAATTTCTCCAAACACTCTTAGTAAACCCCCATCAATGATTAACATGGAATCAATGTATGTTGACAAATAAATTACATCAGTGGATGCGGTTGAAGTCTTGTGCGAGCAGTCCTCAAGATAAATGCTTGTCATTTCTTCACCCGATTGATTTTTTTTTTGCATCTGTACCCCCTAGGCACAGGCTGCCAAGCCCGGTATAGCAATATCCAATCTTCAAGAGCAAGTTTCCCACGGCCTCAAAGAAACAGGTACTGAAAAAAGGGATATTCGTAAATTTGCATTTTTTTCTTTGGTGTGCTACTAAAACACTGTTTGTTTACCCACTGGTTATAATTTAAAAAGAAAGTTTGCCGATGTTGTTTGTTTTGAATTTAAAAACAACTAAGCACCGATGTGGTATATTGTTATTTTAGTTTAATTTGCCACGCGGTGCTTCAACTTGTCGATGTTCATATTATGCCCCTTCTTCCTACTGCCTTTAGGCTGGGAGCGTAAACTTCACAATGCAGTTTACAAGCACCTTCTCAGCTACCCCAAGTCATCCCACCCTAATACCCCTTTGGAACACACCAAGGAACCCTTGACATACATCAGGAGGGCACAGGTGGGTAACAAAACCATCCGAGGCACTAGGTAGATTTTTTGGGGGGGGGGTTTAAATCCTTCGGATAATTGGTAAACCAGTTCAGACTGTCCGTCTGCTCTTTGAATTGATTACTGCTACCAGCTTGGTATACATGGAATGCCACCTGTGCTATACAAACAGAGCTTTTATTACCATTTTCATTGCTTTGCAGATATACAGACATCGGTTGTAGGCAGCCGAGTTGAGGGCAGATACACGCTTTTTGCTTTGAGTTCATTATTAACCCCATTTCCTGAGACTTTTTTCTTTGCTGGCAACCTGCCTGAATCCTCCACAATCCTCCACTGTGCTAGAAACCAATGTCATGTCCATCGACATGTATAGCATTCTTGTAGATTGTAGGAAACCCCTGCTTATTACAGTGAGATTAGAAAAATACTAAAGCAAAACTAACAAACTATATAGTTAAAGGAATTCAGTGGTGTACATGTCACCTCAACACATGTTTGTTTAACTTTCAGTCAAGCCCCATGTAAATTAATAGTGGTTATATTCTACTTTCCTAAATCCTGCTGATTTTTCTTGAAGGTTGAATGATCAGAAAGAGTTATGTTAAAAGTGCTATGCGGTAATTTCCTGATATATCTCATTTTTAACGTTTTGTAGTGTTGCTAATTTCCAGAGCTAGGCCAAGAGTTCTTTAGCAATCAAAGATTTGTTCAACTTCATTCATAGTACATTATTGTTAAAAGGAATATGTGCGAAATCTGACGTGCCTTCTGTCTTCTGATTTCATGTAGTCTACTTGGGAGAAACGTATCCTCAAGAGTTTGAACAGCATGTGTACGGAGCTGTCTGTTCCTTTGGCCAGAAAGGTGAGATACTCAAAACACACTGAAAAAAAGGCAAAAACTTAAACAGTTTGTTATTGCCATCTACTTCGCTAATTTGTTTTGGAGATTTTGTACTGTTGCCTCCTTTTGCAATGTCCAGTATTTCAACATTTTTATTTGTTTTTAATGAAATATTTTGCTATAAGTGCGAGTTTGAAACGTGTTGGATATGATGAAAACTTTGTTAGATCCAGTAGTATCAAAAAGAGTCACAAAAATTCTTCTGCCATCTTGGAAAAATCCGCCCTCTTTAAAAAATTAATGTAAAAAATGCAGTATCTCCACCTTGCTATATGTTTTCCCGACCAGTTTTTAACTTTTGCTATTCAGAAAGATTAGGAGGATCATGAAAACTGATTAAAAAAAATCATACTACCTTACTTGAACTTAAACTTACAACATTATTCATATTATTCATTTGCACCAAGTTTTCAAAACCTTTAATGGCTCAAACAAAAAGAAACATGTGAACAGAACAAAACTGAATAATTCTGCGGCTCAGGCATTAATTGGGTCCAGTCTCCTGAGCCTGTCTTAACTTTAAAACCTGCCAAGCACATATTTATCCTCATTTATTAATACCATTCTAGTCAGAGAGTCAAAAGAAGTGAACATGGGATGGATTTCCAATGATTTTGTTCTAAAATTTTACTTCATTTTCCCAAACACCCCTGTCCATTTTATGGTATATTCCTTTTGACAGTTGCCCAATAGAATCTTTTTAAATGAACTAGGTGCAAGCGTGGTGTGTCGTGTTCCTACAGACTTCTGACCAATCAGACTTGATTAAACTGTCTCGTGTGCATGTGCCAGCGCGTGATTTACGCAGTGGACATTATCCCTTCTCAGCGGGCATTATCAAATGGTAATACACAGTCACATAACGTGTTTCGACCAATAGGAGTAGAAAAACTGTCCCAGGTATTTATGAATATGCAATGAAATGATAACGATCCAAAACAGTTTTATTCTGGCCTTCTTAACCATCATTACAAGTGGAAATGTTTTTGAAGATTGAAAAGAAATGCTTATTTTATGAATTCAAAGATTGGAACTTCTTGTGTGTCACTGTTCACATGCAAATGCTGCGAAATCGCTTGTTCTATATTCCAAATACTAGGATCAAGTGTGCAAATCAAAAGTGAACAGGAATGCTTCACGAAAAGAAATTGCTTGATGGAAATCAAAAGCACAGAAACAAAATAGAATGCTTGCAGTGGCAAAAGAGTGGCGCTGCTTAAGCCCAGTTGGCAGGAACCAGGTGAAATTGAATAATTGAGTTATTGGCTGGAAAAAATGTGCAATCGGATTGGAAAACCCATTAAAATCCCTAATGAGAAATTTGTTCACACTTGGCTTATGCTTGAACCTTAAGTATTGGGTCATACAGTCTCATACTGAAAGGCAAAACTGTGTGCATTAGAGTTACAATCAATTTCTCACTGGCCAGCAATAAGTCCATTTGTCATGAGTCAGGTGAAAAAAGTGTTCAACTTCCTTTTGTTCGTCCCCCAGTTAGTTGCAACTTGATCTGTGATTTGAACTCATTGGCATTAGCGTCTGGCTAAAGAAGGAAAACTGACCCATGTGGATAAAAAAACTGTCAGTTCCAGAGCACTATGGCAGTGCTCTGCCATCAATGAAACTTTCCTTAGTTTATGGCTTGAAGCATAGAGTCTTTTTTTTATAGTAAAACACTTTTTGCAAGAATTCCAGGAAAAAGGTAAAAGGGAATGCATAATTTAAATCAATAAAAATTGGACTGTTAATTTAAATACAACATTTACACAGTAAAACACACGGGGTCCTTTTCCTGTCACTATAATGTTACAGCACACAAAAGGAAAAAAACTACAGAGAAAAAGGACACACTGGCAACGATGGGTGGGACGTGAAACACTAGATTTTGTCACTCTCCAGACTTGTGTTGACAGTCCCCCAGTTGTTGGGTTTGTTCTGGGGGTAAGATCAGAAGCCATGAAAGCCCAAACTTGTATTAGGTTGCAGTGCTCACATTAGCAATAATGTTGTTGATACACCTTATACTCACATGCTACATGTACAGCACTTTCAAAGATTCTCTGATTTAATACGGGCGATTCACAATAGTGCGACACCAAGAGTTTGCGACGTGTTGGCCAATCATAACGCGCAAAATTTGTCGACCTTTTCCAAACGCGCGTTGGGTCGACAACATTGTGATTGTGATTGGCCAATGCGCTGCAAACTCTTGGTGGCGCACTATTGTGAAACGGCCGTATTAGCAGATACACTTGTACTGGTAGTTGATTGCAATATCCACAGGTAGGTTAGCGTGGAATGGCCTGCTTTATTCTACTGGAACTCAAGGTGCTTTAGTTCTTTGGAAAAAGGACTTGTGAACTTGAAAAAAAAAGTGTTTTGTTTTTGGATTCTAGTTTTAAATTGTTGTCTTTGCAGAGACCTCTCGCGGAACAGAAGGAACTGAGGGGAAGATGGAATGAGCTGGGTGCAGAGGAGCCTGGTAAGATTTCCCCCTCCATTGTCTGTGCTATTCCCCGCCCCAGACATGCACCACTTTGTAAGGCTCCCTTAAAGTTTCAACAGATTTCAATTTGTAGGAAATAGTCCTATTTTTAAAGTAATGACAAATACACACGTAACATATGGAAGTTTTTCAGTCAGCAGCTCATGGTTTCAATTTTTATGGCTTTTTTCATTTCTGTGTTTTTTGGTTTATTCTTGCCGTGAGTTTTTATGGTATATGGCAGTTTGTTGAATATTTATCCATTTGATGCCTCAGTGGTTCCGTATGAAACGTTTTGGGTTGACTGTTGGTATGCATATCAAAAAATATAAATGCATGTATAATGCATGTAAATGTATGTGGTGAAGGGCCAAGAATCCACAAAAATAAATTAAAGGAATTCTGGGTAAAAGCATTAACCAGTAAATCTACAGCTGGATTTTGAAGGATCTGGAGGGGTGGGATTCAGGGAGAGTTGATTGAATTTCTCAAGAATTTACCGAGAGTCATGGCAGGATTTGGGGAGAAGTTGCAAGAGTGGAGCTCGCCAAAATTGATAGACCCGAGTCATTCTGGGCTCTTTTCTGTCAGTAGATGCATCACATTTCTTCAAAGTTTGAGCCAATATTTGGAAATGAGGGGTCCACATTCACTTTGAAATGAAAGAAGAGAAGATTGTCTGAGTTGCTCAGGTTTTATTCTTTTTTATGCCTTTGTATTAGCAAAACAAGGAGCCTGTTCCACCTAGAGGGTGTCCAATAGACGCCCACACCCTCCTTTGGCTATAACGTTTTTTTCCCTCAGATGTAAAACTTAAGCTGTAGTTCTTGTACATCAATCCTCAAGTTAGATTTGTGACCTCCAGAGGAAGCTCCAGATGACTTTATAGTCTTTGAGACATCAGTGACACTTGAACAACTTTTTTGACCAGAACGATTCCATTAAAATTCTCATTTACCTAATGTGATGCATCATAAAACTTTGTAATGGATTCATAGTTCTGCCTGTGTTCACAATTACATGTACATGTACCTTATTCCGACTTCTGGTGTAGTTGATCCTTGCCTTTGTCATTTTTTGAATTACTTAACCTGCATTCCGATTGCAGGGAATATGTACACTGTATGTGCACTTTATTCTGTGGAATGTAAATCAAAGTCCGTTACCTCCATGGTGGCAACATTTGCACCAAATATACGGCAGAATACATTTGAGTTTACGGAACTGACACATGAGGAAGCATGTCACATCTCGTCTTGACTCCCTGCAGAGGAGCAAATTTATCTCCAAACATTCGAGACGCTTTTTGCCTGTGCCCGTCTCCTTTTCTTCCCCCTCTCCCAGTAGCACAGCATGTTCTCTCTGGATGCCTCATGTACAGGTTCAGGTACACAGTTCCTGAATTACTGAACTGACAATGTAAACATGAAGAAGCATGCCACAGCTGTTGGGACTCCCTGTTGAGGAACAAATTTGTCTTGAAGCACGCATCGTGTTTTGCCTATGCTACATCACCCCATTTCCTCTTTTTTTTTTTTTTTTTTCCTCAGCAGCACAGCATGCTCTCCACTGTTGCCTCATGTATGTATACAGACCTCATACTGAAATGATGATGTTATTAACATGAGAAAGCATGTTACATCCTGTCATGGGCCCCTAGCTGTTGGGGAACAAATTTATTTGGAAGCATTCGACATTTCTTATTTTTGGCCCGTGCCACATCACACCAGTGTCCTCTTTTTTGTCCAGGACCTCAGCATGTTCTCCTCGACTTCCTCATATGCGAGCTCCCCCTCCCTGTCTGCTGCTGATCAAAATCGTCACAGTCCTCTCGCGCCTAAAATAGATTTGGCGAATGAGATTTCCTGACCAATTCCGGGAGCTTGCATAGCTCTTGACTGATCGAGTGGTTTCGGTGGTCATTATTTTTTTTTTTCAGAAGCGAGCATAATTGCACAATTTATATTGTTTGTGTACCCCTAAGTACATTTCACCCCGATTTTCAGATGTGGGACAACGGAACGCTGGTTTCGCTAGATGGGTTTAGCTGATGCCAGGCAGTGTGTAGGCCTACGTTCTTCTTTTCCGTGTGGAAATTAGAACTGGGAATCAAATGAGGTGCCGTTATTAAGTCGCAAGGTGGCCACACCCTCCTAACAATAAAGAAGCGTTACATTGACAAAAAATGATAACTGCAGTGAATACGACGGTCCGTTCCTTAGCATCTCAGGTAGAAAGTTTGAAATGCAGCCGACATCTTACAGTTTGATTTCTACTGAAACACTAGATCCACTGTGATAGTGATTTTGATTATGTACTATTTTTGGTGTACACTCTGTGCATGTGTAAACTCGGCCACAATTAGAAATTTCCAGCTAAAATCTCAGACTTCTCGATCATCCTAGTTAACTTGAAATGCAGGCATTGCCTATCACTGACAGGCATGAGGAACAGTCTGAAGAAAACTGAAAACTTGGCTAAAAATAAAATAGAGCTCTTTGTAAAGAGCAGCTTTTGAAGCTGATTGACAATAGGCATCCTCCTTCCTACACTTCATTTTTGTAAAAATGAGGTTGAAACTGAGCTGGCCAGTCTTGAAACAGATCATATGATCTGGATAACTGATGGCCAAAGCCATCCAGATGCTGGCCAGGATTTTTCTTTATGTACACATGATTGATGGCTTGTATTTGACGCACAGATTGCATTTTTAGAGCAAGTCAAGTTGCATGACATGAAACGTATCATAATGAAATGAAGGACTGAAAAAGATCACTTTTCCAAATTCTGTGAAGTATTATGCTTGGTTGACCTAGAGATCTTTATTTGATTTCTTTATCTTACATCTATAGCCATGTACCATATCGGATAGAAAAATGAAGTAAAACGGGGGCTGTCAAAGATAAACTGTCATCCAACGGAAGAAAATAAAAACATGCTCCTTGAACCATGGAGCATTCGGCCTTGAAGTTCCTCTTTATGGTCTTTTGTGATATTTGAATGTACAAGTTTGAACCTTGATGGTCATTTAAAGGATGATATGAGAAAGATCAGCCTGTATTGGTTAGAGGCTGATACATAGATATAGATGTACATGTACTAAACTTGTGAATGTACCAGACTTCTATGCTTGCGATTTGCTCAATCACATTAGGCTACAGAGTTTCAAGTTTCTGATGTTAATAGCTTTAATACAATGCAGAGACAGAATTTTGAGTTTCTGTTCTGCAACTGCAGATTTAATAGAAAAAAGGTAACATTCCAAGTGCATATAAAAACTTTGACACACATTAAGTATACACGAGGGACGGTTTCCAATGATACCCTCCCCTAAAAGATCAAGAGAAATGCAATGTGAAGATCTCAATTGATTCAATAAATTGGGCTGAAATTAATAATTGATACAAAGTGGCAAAAAAGACCAAACACTGATGCAGCAGACCCTGATATACAGCACACATTTACTAGAAACCAGAGACTTTTTTCTAGACTCTGTCTCTGCTTCTTCGTTTCTGATCGCTTCTCTTTTTTTGTCTGTTTTGACCTCTGTGGATGAAGCAGTGGTATCAGTGGAAGTCCATGCTGTGCTTCTAGAATAGTTTCGAAAGTAGTATCTTTTTTCTTCACAGTTGTTTCCAGGATATTAAAGCAAGTCTCACGACAAAGGACTCTCACCGAGTATCAGTCCCGAACGTGTGATATACCAGTTGTCTCAATCTGACGGTGTGAATGTACCACTGTTAGTTGCAGCTGTTGGGGGGGGGATTGTGAGTATACTGAGGAGCATGAATGGTACGTGCATGAACTCTACTGGTGTGCAGTTGACACAAAGTGTCGGTGTACACGGATCCACACTCCGCACGGAAATTAGTATCCCTGTGGCGTTTGTCTCCTGTGTTGAACGTGCAGCCGCTAAATGGATCTTTTGCATCGCCGAAAATGAATTTGTTCGTGGCTTTTTTGGTTCGTTGTTTTTCAGGTGGGAGGTTTTGAATTTCAGCCAGAGCAGAATTTGTTTAGTTTATAAATTGCTTCTGTGTGTGTGTGTGGATGTGTGGGTGGGTGCGTGTTTGCACCATCAGGTTGCCTCGAACGAGAAGCTCACTCCTCAGCCGTTGGTTAGTCATGGTGGTGCAGCTTGTTTGAACGCGTCTTGGGGGGTTTGAAAATCATGTGAGTCTAGAACCAACAATCCATGACGGGAATTGAGTATGCCCGTCACTCCATGACTGCTAATTCTGAGGCTGTACACTCTATTCCTTTGCACCTTAAGACTGACATTTCTTCTTTATTTTTGATACAAAACTGTGTTTTTTTTAGTGGATTAAACATTCATATTTTGTTCCTTTGCTGAGTTTTGTGCCAGAAAAACTGAGTGCAGGGTTCATACATAATCGTTTTCTTTTGGGAAAGAGTCTGCACCTTGTCAATGTTTTGTAAATTTCTTTCCATCCTGGATCACAGCACTGATACAAGTTCACAATGAGCTCAGATCTGTTTGCATCTGGAAATTGGCTTTTCTACAGGAACTGCTCCCAGAAGCTTTGTGCTACGGCAGTATTTCCTCTCAAGGGCCCAGGGTCCATTATGCATAAAAAAAAACGGAGACAGAGACGTTGGAGGCTTATGCATATAAATATGCCTCCAAAAAGAAGAGTGATTCTATCTGTCAGTTTCATATAGGTTTGGACTAATTTAGAATATTAATACGATTTCAAAATTAGTAAGCAAAGTATGGCAAAAAGCGTTTAGCATTTGGTAGATTTGTGATAAATTTTCTTGGTAGGCATGTGGCGTGCTAATTTGTCCTGTCAATGAAGGCATTTCTCTTGTGACATCATCTATGAACGATGAAGTGAAGAGGGACAAATTGTGTGGCTGCACTTTTTAATTTGCTCAGTAATCAAATATTCCCCTCTGGCCATTGTGTTAATGGATTTCGTCCATTCGTTCGCTTGTGTAAAGCAGCAACACCAAAACAAGTTGGAGAATGGGTGCCAATGTCGAATTGAATTTAAAGAGAATGTTGTTATGTAGAACAAGTGAAGTGGTTCGGAGGTGATCCGTTGAGGAAAGACATTCCATCATGAGCTTGAAACGATGTGAGTGAAAGAATAGGGTGAGAAAGCACTGAAGATTTGTCTACCCAGCAGTATAGACCTGTTTCATGTTGCTTACTATCCATATGAATGACTAAACTTAGGAGAAATAACACCCTTGGCTGGTTTCAGGATCTGCCTCAAAGTGATATTCACCCCATTATTTTGAAGAGGCAAATGGGCTGTTCTTCATAGTGTATTTAGTAATAGTACATGTAAATGCGTTTTTATTATTTGGAGCTCGATCGGCTTGAGCCTTCTTTTTCAACCCTGTGAATTATTCTCCTACTGGCTAGCCATAGCCACTGGTAGGCTAGAAATATGACTGTGACAAGCAAAGAGAGAGGTCAATTACAGACGCCATACCGGCTTGCATTCAGACAAAACATTAATGGGTAGTTATTCTAGGCAGTCACTGGCATAGCCCTAACAGTACCTTCATAAATGGGTTCTTCCTTCCTCTGAGCCCAGAGCTCGACCAAGAGATTGCATGTTGACAACAATCGTCAACAACTTTTTATAAGTTAAAAATTAATAGGAGGAGACGTGGAGTTGGCACCCACACTGACGCACATGCTGGACGAATTCATTGCTTGTGGTCTGTGCTCATTTTGGCAAATTGTAAAGACCCTGTTTGCCAATTAAGGCATTTACGACCTTTGCACAAGTGTTGGGCTACTACAGCAATGACTTCTACTTCTGTGTGCCAGATTCGTCCATACCAGCGACTTTAGTATTTTTGGGTGAATCTTTTAAAAAACCATCCATTTAGAACTTCTGAGGAGTTGGCGTTTCATCATATCTGATAAGCAGGAGGAACTACCTCTTCCCCTAGAAAACTAAATACTCCTAGGAGAAGCTGATGGAGTGTTAGGACTTGGCCTCGGGTGAATGCCTTGCTTGTCATTCATGTTGTCATTTACAGACCAAAACCAGTCAATCACTATATACGGTACATAAACAACACCTGCAGAAGGCCATTACACATGGGGAAAACGGACCTTGATGAGGAACTGCTTTGTCAGCACGTAGCCTAAGCCATGAAGAGTAGTCATTTTAGGAAGGATAACCTCGTCTTATGGTCTTTTGATTGGGAAAACAAAACTTGTCTTGGTCTTTTAATTTGTCGGCAGGGCTTAGTTGTTCTTTTCTTTCTTTGTTTGCAGATTTGAGTGCCTTTCGGCCTGTCTATGCCCCGAAAGATTTCCTGGACATGTTGATCACTCTGAAGAATCCCAATGTTTCCTCTGGGCAACAGCTCGCTGGGGGTATCAACAGCTGGGGCCTCATCCATTTGCCCTTTAAAGTCCAGACGTTGGATGAGCTGGTATGTATGGCCATTTGAATGTGAGACTAGCAATATAATACTCATAATTACGCATCATGGTGGACTCGAGGAGAGTACATGTAGATATTTGTCTTTGCGATTAGTGCCCGTTGCCATCCATGTTTCTTGGTTATTAATTGTCATGATTGTGAGATGCATATTGTTGAATGTCTGTAGAGGGATGATAGAAAGGGGTCTTTTTGTGAAAAGAAGTAATATTTTCCATGCAGATTTATTAATAATGCTTGTACTAATTGGAAAGCTACATGTACATGTACTTCGCAGTGAATTCTAGAAGACCTGTGATGTAGATCTGCATGTACACATGTATTTCAATTTGTCCCCTGGTGCGTGTTATGTTTTAAAAAGGTAAAAGCTTTTCATTTTTTGCCCTTTTTTAACCCTAAGGCATACCAGTATTTTTCAACTCTGCATATCTTTGTCAACTTGTCAACAGTTCCCTCCCCCCCCAAAAAAAGTAAAGAAATAATGCGGAGGAAAAAAAAATTATGAAAAAATATAGGGTGTAACTAATGTGTATGCAAAATTGTCCTCCTGCAACATCCTTGCCCTACCTACAGCCAGGATTCTGTTTGGTGAATCTGCTTGACAGCTGCCCTGTAAAGGGGCAGCTGTGTTATTTTCTACAATCAGAGGTTTGGCAAAACGTTCTGTGCAGATATTTGTTACTGAGACGTATCATTTGCTCAATCTTACAGAAAATGTTACCCCAAAATAGCGAAGTCTATTTTTTTTGAAAATCACCTTTTTCTCAAATCTTGAAACAGTAGGATGCATTGATTTATTTGAAACACAAAACCTAGAAAAGATTAGGAATAAGGAATAAGCATTAAGTTTAGAATTCATATTGGTGCCAATTGAAGTAATGGTCTTGTGATTATGTGAATTTAATTAGTTGAAATGAGCTTGTTTCTGAAAGTTTTGCGGAACTTCTTTCATTGCATCAAGAAATCTTTGCCCCTATATATAGATATTTACTGCAGCAGGTACATGTAAAGTGTACATGTACATAAATTTCACGTTTGTCATACCAAATTGGCATTCAACTGAGAAATAACTGTGCTACCCCCGTTAGGGTGTCTTGTACCTTTAAACATATCTCAAATTGTAAGGCGGTTAACTGAAGAAAGCTATAGGCTAATCTGATTTCGATGTCGTAACTGTGGTGGTACCGCCCTCACACGCACATTCTTCAGCTTGACGCGCACGTGCATGTGGCAAATCACGACGCGCACCCTGTTGGTCAAAGAGGCATGTGAGGCACATTCACCACCTGTCTGCGAGCGTTTTGCCACTACAGTGATGGCTTCTAATTCTGATCATGGAATTACACTAGACAAGCATGTATCCTCTGTTCTGTCAGGAAAAAAATACAGTATTCAGTACAATAAATATATTTACTCGCCAGCATGTGACGCACAGCTTTGTCAGCCATAGCCGTGATTTTTAATGTGGCTAAACTACCGGTGAACCTGGAGTGAGACTTCAAGGTTGCTTTTACTTTCCTTATCAGAGGGCACATGTGTTCTTAGGTTGAAATTGGTCCAGATGGACACATTTCTCCACCGCATTGTACTTTATTTAGAAATGAAGACAACAAAATTAGTTGGTACTCACCTGTTAATTTCACTCCTACCAGTACATGTACCAATATAAGAAGCAGCATTTCCTATTCCCAGCATTCGCAATCTGCAAAGCAAAACATTTGAAAAGTCAGTCAGTGGCTCAGTTGTGCAGATCAATGTGTTTCTTGGGTGCTCGCACAAACGTTTGGCAGTAGGGTGAACTCAATTCCTTGAGGAGTATCCTGCCGCATCACCAGTGAAGCACAACCAGACATGACCAGTGTGCAACCCTCTCAATTAACTGTATGAAGACTTGGGCCTTGTCCGCTCTCCAAACAACTTTGATTTTTGCCTTTCCTGTGCCATGTTGAGTCACACAACAATGCCGGGTACAGGCGTGTTAAAAAATTAGCCACAATCAACATTATTAGATGACGCAATAGTGTTCGATATTTCTGCTTATGCTTGAAGAAACATACATGTATCTCTTTTTTGTTGGCGTATTTGTATAAAAAAGCCTTCCGTGTGGATGATTCTGAAAAAAGTTAATATTTGATTGTAGTTGTGTGGATACAACATGGGCTGAGTGTTTTGTAAAAACAGCTTCATGATTAAAAAGGACTGAACGCCTTCCAGATCCTGTGCTACTCAGGTCAAAGTTCTGTCAGCAAAGCAGCATTAATGGAGGATGGAAACATTTCTGGCAAAACAGATTGTGGATTGGCGCCAATGTTTTTCCCCTTTCACTTTCCTTTAAACCAAAAGCTATTTTTTGGAGATATCAGGAGGAATGAATGATTGAATGCAGAATTTTAAGTTCTTTTGGACAGTCTTTTTTGTGCACAAACCCACATGTTGGCTTCTTGTTAATGTTTTTTTTTAACTCTTTCATTGAAGAGGCAAAAATTCAGCTTCACCTGGGGCCAATTTCATAGAGCTGCTTAAGCACAAAATTTGCTTAAGTAAAAAAATCCTTGCTTAGAAAACAAAGGTTACCAGCTCAAAATTTTTGTGACTGTCATGCTAACTAAGCGACAGGTGAATACCATTCCAAAATAATATACATCACATGGAGTTTTGGCTGGTAATGTGATTTGTCTAGGTTTTTTCAAGCGTAAGCAAATTTTGTGCTTAAGCAGCTCTATGAAATTGGCCCCTGCGCATTGCTCCCATCATAAAAAGAAAAAGCCATTTGAGATCTTCTGAAATTGCCATTGACTGGTTCTCGCTAGGTTTCCTCTTCATTTCCTTGGCAAATTTTGTGCTTGTCAGCCGTGTGAAAGTTACCTGAGACAACAAGTTCCGGCAAATGTTTCTTGTGTAAGCCCAACAATTAGAAAGTCAATTTGCCACCAAATTTTACTGGCTGTGCACTATGTAGCAGAAATAAAGGCAAAAATCTACATTAGTAGCCCAAATTAGGCTCTTTCATCTTCTGGTATCACTTTCTGATACTGTTCTGGAAAAACCGAAATTGTAAGAAGTAGTTTTTTTTTGTACACTTTTTGACATATTTTTTATTTCTGTGTCCTCAGAGAGATCACTACCGGGAGTTTTCGGCTGGTACCCAACAGACTGGTGTCGATGACCATGCGGATACCTCAGCAGGTGGGTTCCTGTTATAATTCTCCCTGGGGGAAAAGGGGGGGAATTAGTGCCAACAGTGTCCTGTCAACGTCTTACTAATATCCATGTGGAATTACTTCTTTAATTTTTATAAAGCATGGATTTTAGAGGAACACGATTCTATCTGTGCACACAAGAACAGGCCAATATTTGCAACGAGCAAATATTGTCCAAAGTCCCCTCAAGGGCCCTTGTGTCTTGGAAACATCTTGTCAAGTGGTTCTGGGGATCAGCGTCGGTTGTTCAGATCACAGATCACGATGGAGTTATGAAAATTTCCCGTTCAACTGAATACGCTTTTTTATGCCGTTGGTCGGGCTGGTTCAATTTGTCACATTTGATTAAACTTTTTGGAGTGAGGATTCCTGGGAAAATATTTATTGTATTCACCCTGTCCAACGTTCTGCTACAGGTGTCAAACTAATTGGTTAGTGTGAAAGTGATTTGAAGTTACAGTTGAAGAATGCCAGTGCATTAGGTGATCGTGCGCCATTTAGGAGGATTTACAACTACTAGTAACTCTTTTTTCGTTTAATTTTCCTGTGAATTTTTTTTTCTTGAATTTTCTTTTAATGTGGAGAGGCTGTTTATCTTGTACTGTATATGCCTACACACCCACTCAAACATGCCGCACGCGCCCACACACGCCAAAGTGCATTCTGGACGGTGGTTTGATGCTTAGCCCACCGCCAAGCCAGCTATCTAGACAAACAGAGCGAGCAGAAATTGACAAGCACGTACACAATTTTCAGTTTCTAAGAGGATCTTCCGTCTTCTTAAACTTTAAAAGACACACTTGCCTTGCCCTTACAGAAAAACCCCAATAGCTTTTAAAGCAAACCTTTCCAACAACTATATTCCAGACATTAAACTATAATGGGCATTCTTGAAAAACAGTTACTGATCAAAATTGGCTAATAGACAAAGATAAAGCAGCTGAGATGTTGAATTATTACAGTGACAAACATGGTGAGAAATACCAGTACATGATGAGAAACAGTTAATGACACCATTTTAGACATTCTAGCGAAACACTCTTGTGATTGCACTTACGTTTTTGATATTTCTTGCTCATTTTTATACACTGGCACTCCGTCCTTTGTATTTTTATTTTATCATTTTCCTCAGTTTACTTATTTATATGTATGTACTAATTGTCATATACAGGTCTAAGTTTTATTCTTAATGCTTTTTTCAAATTCACATTAAGCCAATGTACTTTTGGTTAAACATCAGTTTTAACTCTTCCTCTGTTATTGAACAAATTTTTAAAATAACTTTGAGGATGACAATTCATGTATGATTTACAGAAACATATGTATAATAATTCCCAGATGATGTTCCATATGTATGCTTTTCCAAATGAAATAATTTCCTGCGGTGACCGAGGGAGTTGGATGAGTAAGCATGTAATTCCAAGGTTGTGGACATGCTCTTCATCTGAAGAGACAGTGAACCGTTGTTTCCAAATCAGCCACTTGACAAACTTGCTTTTGGTGGTGTAAACGGCCCCTAGCTCCGTACAGTTACATCGCTAGCATTTGATAACCGGAATTTTGTACTTGTATGTATATTTCCATGGCTCATATGCTGTACATAATATATCCATTTGAATTTGTAAGGAAATGAAGACAGTGCGTGCGCCCTACGATCCACTGATGGTGCCGACTGCACGTCTGTACGCGTGACTTCATAAACATGCGCTGTGCATGTGAATGAAAAAACAATAATTCTTGTACCGGTAGATGTGAACTCAGCCAAAAAGTTACTCAATTAATGGCTTGAACCAGGAGTAAAGATTCTGTGTACATGCACATAGCCAGCCAACGCCGGACAAATGATGGAGTTCATCTCACAGCTCCAAGCATTAGTAAAGACGTTTTGTTTTCTTGTACGATATTGACAACAGCGGCAGAAGAGACGTGGTTTAAGTCAGAGAAACGACCCAAAAGGTGGAGATTCTTTGGTTTAAATGGGCTCAGCCGCAAATCGAATAAAAGAATCGCCACGTTTTTGTTATTTCTCCTTAACCTATCAGAGCATCCAATTTTGTTCTTCAACACTTTTGTTCATCCCTTTTATAAAATAATAATTAGCATTCTGCTGATCTGCAGTGAATACAAATTTCAGTTCTTATTAAATTATTGATCAGAAAAACCCTTTTACTTTGTCAGTAAAATAGAGGGAATAAAAAGTCAGTGTAATGACATGTATTTGATCTTACCCACTAACTTATGCAGATCAGGCTGGTATTAGATTGACATACATGTGTGTACATGCCTTGGCATTGAAATTAATACTAGATGTCTGTAACCTCACGTCTCACCAAAATATCTTGTGCAGCAAGGTGATAGGTCAGTACCCAGCCTCTGCAAATTTCCATATATATTTGTTTTCTCGGCTGAGTTTGGTTTTTTGGTCTGTATGCTGCAATATGTCACACATTGGCAGGAATTATATCCGTCCACATGTATTAGAATTTTTCAGTGGTACATACTGTTATTTGCTTCTAAATTTTGTATCTACAGATAAGAATCACTAAAATGCAACGTTTTAAAACGTTTGCATAAGGGAAAAACAAATTAGTTAAAGTTGGATTTGACAGTACAAAAAAGAATGATTTATTGTTGATGAGTTTTTGAGTTTTTATTCTGCCTTTTGGAAACAAGCACAACTTTTGGCAATCCTTATGTTCTATTCAAGAGTTCACCTGCATGTGTAAAGCAGAAACTGATCTCATGAAATCCTGGGAAGATAGGTATTCATGAGCCCACCGTAATGTTTCCATTAAAAAAAAATGCACTCAGTGAAATTGACATGATAAATGAGTGCTTTTATGTTCTTTTTTTTTCTTACAAACTCTTCGTCAGTGTTTGTGTTTCCTTAAGCGAAGGATTTAAAATGTACCTGTACGTTATCTTCCCAGAGGCAAAAACCATTTCAGTTTCACTTAAAGCCGGTTCATACTACGGGTAAATGTGAAAGCAAAGCAAAGTTGATGTCACAAAAGATTTGCCACGAAATTTCACTCAAATTGACAGGTATTCAACTTTTGCAAATTTGCAGCACGAATATTTGATTAGACGTCACAAATTTGCATATCTGTTCACTTTTGCGCCAAGTATGAACCCGCCTTTAGTCTCCAGGTGTCTGCCATGCAGAAACATTAATGCTCTGTAAAAAAAAAGAAAAATCTTGCAGAAAGGTATTGAAGGAATGTTATTGTTTGCTGTACACTTTATTGGACTGATCTCATCAAAAATCAAAGAATAAAACAGAAATGTGCAGTTGATTGAGAGCTGAAATACGATCTGGAGGAGCATTCAATCAAAGGAAATGTCAGATATTCAAATACATGTATTCAATTATTTGAGTGGACTCAGCTATACACCCGACATACATGTAACAAAAATATCAAGTCAATAATTGCCCAAGCAAACTCAGTGAACAAGTGATATTATTTCTTAAAAGTCGATGAGGCTTCCAAACATTGTCACATTTTTCTACACAACCAAGATTACTCCATGGAAAGATAAGCCTATATCAAGGAAATTATGCATTGACATCATTTTCTAATGTGAGTGGAAGTTACTTGGGTCTTCTTGTAAACATATTAACAAGTATTAAAAGTGTCCAAATAACAAGTTGGCTAAGTTTTGAGAGGGATGGGTAGGAGCAAAGGTTGACGGAAGACAGTGTCGATCAATTTAGTCGCAGCAGGAAAGTCAGATCAAATATTTGCAGCTGTCTTTTCAGTTTTCATGCTCTTTTAGGCCTTGAAATCAACTTGACTTTGTTCAGCATGTACTGTGGGAAGACCAGTTGGTTAAAACCCCTGCAAGCCACTTCCTAGCTAGTTTCTAACAGAGTGAATTGGAAACACAATTCGCCGCTCCTTCAAATTTTCCGGATGGAAACTTCGATCTTCTCAATGGGAAGAGAGCCTCTCCAAAACTCCCCCTCAACCCTGTCAGTTCCTGGATCCCTAAAGTGTACATCGTAAGAAAGAACAAGCACAGGGCTTTCTCATTGTACAAACAGAAAAAAAGCTCAGAGATTTCTAACAGGTTTGGCTGTTAACAGATCTATACTGCACCAACCAGTTGACATCAAGAACAATTTGTCTGCATCAATTTTCCAAGCCCAAATGGCATATGTTTTCCCATGGCTTAATAACAAGCCTGTCCATGCATGCAAGATTTATGTATCAGGTCACTATGGTGTGTACATTAGGAAATAAACAGCCCTGAATGGCACTGTAGCTAAAGAGGCTACAATTCAGATGATAATTACAGGTTTTTTTTAACTAGTCCTTTTCTTTGTATTTCCTAATCCCAAGCCATTTGGATGGATTTCCTGTTTAACTTTGCCGATTATTACTAGCATGGAAAGCAGACCAGTCCCTGATTGCAGAAGAAATTATTGAAAAGAACTTGTGAAGTCAGTTTCACTATGGGGTTCATTTGTCAGTTTGGGGGAAATTTTGACTGCTTAGTATGAAACTTCATTTGCAACTTTAACCAAGGAAGAAAAAAAAAACACCTTTTCATGAAGTGTTTTGTAATAAATTTTTTGCATTTGATTGCAGTCAGAATTTTTTGCTTGGCCTGTAATATATATGTAGCACATCAAGACTCAGTGAGCATGGCCCAGGGGTCAATTTTATGGAGGAAGCCTAGTGTATATTTGTCACCTAAATGCTGTGAGAAACTAGTAGCACACATGGTAGACATGTAGACATCAAGACTTTATTTCTGGTATAATCCAGATCCGAGCTGTCGTGCCCAGTATTCGCACCACTTTTGTTTGAAGGTATAAAATAGAATGTCCAATAATTTCACCTCAGCAATTGTTGAAGAGAAGATGTGTTATATTTGGCAAGGGATTCGTGTTGTCACCCAGTTGAGGGGGATGACAGAATGCCACGTTTGGGGAGATGGGGCAGTTGTCAACGGGGATTGTAGGGAGAAGAGGCACAGTAAAAGCTGAGCTCGTGTAAAGACCAAACAACCCGGTACCCTTTTACCTTGTGTTGAGAGTAAGGATGTTATTGTCTTTGCTAGGCAGGTTTGTTCCTGGCACTCTACTGGATAAATCTTCTATGAACCCCATAAATCTTCTACCCCCCCTCCAAAAAAAGGCCATGTTTTATTTAGTACTCTAAATTAAATATGCAACATCTTAATCTCTTCTAAATTGTTACTTTTTTACATGAGCTGTCCGTAATTGGCTCCAAAGGTTATATTTTATAAGTTCGGAGCAACACTTATTATTTCATGGTTGAAAAGCACAAATCTACAGAGGCATTGGTAACCACAATGCAATCAGTAATTTGTCATGCATTCTATTATCAGAAAAATGGTAAACAGTTGATGCTTTAAAATGGCCACTGGAAAAGACAGGAAAGCAACATGCTGTTTAAGTTATGATTGGGATACCTTCATTTTCTTCAAACTCTGCAGTAACGCATGCCTTCACTTTTACAGTAGCTCAGATATATTGTACATGTATGGGCAACCAACAAAAATGAGCATGTTAGTGTATATTTTCTAAATCTGAGCTGATGGGTAAGTCTTTGATCATTGTGCTCGAATTGTGCAGAGCTCTTTGAAGCAGAGAGGATGCGTTTAGGCCGGAAGATTCTACAGGCCAACCACTCGGCACTAGCCCAGCAGTACGCCAAGACTGGATGCCCAGGAGGATTAAGGGCCAACATGTGGGCCAGCATGCTAGGTATTGCCATGGACGACATCGTGAGTATTATTTCTTTTTAATCTGTGTTGATTTTCGCTTGAAGAGGACATTTGTCAGAGCTACTCGTAGGTTTGCCTAATACATGTACGCTCCTGTTGATTGTATTAAATTGCTATCTGTTCTGAGACAGATTGGCAGTGTCAAATCAGAAATGGGGCAATTGGATCACAAACTCTGTCCCTCCCTGTGTCACAAGGCAGAATGGAAGACTTTTCTAAACTATATAGATGAGGCTCAATCACACTACTGACTGGGGTGCACTTAGCCTATAGATATCCTTGGGTGCTTGCACTGTAACAATATCATATATTCCGATGGTCTTCCTTTTCTCTGTAGTACAGAATAAGAATTGAAAAATTGTATTTACTTTTGAAATGTTTCGTGTTGTTTTAAACGGCAAATATTTAACCAGCCACATGCTGCGTGTAGTCGCCCCACCTACATGTTTAAAGAAAGCTTTCTTCGTCAGGTCATGCCAGCAAGCACAGAAATGGCTATTGATTCAGACATTGAGACACATTGCTGGTCTGGTCTGCCAGTTTGGTTTGAACAATATCATAGCACGACGTCCACTGCAGGTACAGTTCAAGGAGGAAATGCCCATGGAATAACAAGGTGTAAAAATGACCTTACTCGCGAAAATAATACTTGTATCAAAATTTGCATGATTTGCCGTCTTTGAAAGGAGGAACGAAAGGATGTGCATATCTTTTGATAGTAAGTTGATTACCCCAGTTGTTAATCACAAAAGAAAGAAAACTCTGTGTCACCACAAACCCGTAACATTCCCTTCCTCTGCCTACTAACAAAATTGTATTCAATAACCCAGCCGTTGGTTCAGTTGTAAATCAGGTGATGGAGGTAAAAGAGCACAGTCTATTCTTGTTAGGAAAATTCTCTATTTTAGAAGAGGTAATTAATGAAATACATGGCAGTGTGGTATCTTTACTCGTTAGAGTTGTCCTTGACTTTCCTTTTTTACCTTCCTGTTCAAAAGTATATTAACTTTCCAATCTCTTAAAGTCGTTCTGTCACTACAGTTTGCGACTACACCTTTATATTGGATTCAATGTCTCAGACAGATTTTGAATTTAATTGTTAGTTTGTTCACGTTCAGATTTCATATCCACTCAAACAGAAAGTGCATCTGAGTGATAGCTGATAGTGTTATGCAGCTTATGCTGTGCATGCATATTCATGTTGCAGTCCCCTCCTGTCAAGTCCTGGAAAGCTGGTGATGACCCATCCAGTTGTCCAGTGTAATTGAGATGTTCAGCTGTAAATTACCATGTTTTGAGGTTGTTTTACCTGCAGAATCTATATTTCACTTAGAGTGGGGTCTCGATGTCTTGGCATGTTCCTCGGAAAAACTCCTACAACATTGATTTTTCGTCTGACATTTAAAGATTCGGGATTTCTTTGTCAGAATACTATTTCAATATATTAAGGTATTCCTGAGAGGGATAGGGAAGTTTCCAAGGGGGAAGTAAAAAATGTTCTGAGGAGAAGCGGGGAGGAATTCCTTCTGAATTCTAAAATCTCAACATTTGCAAACCAAATCAAATTTGTCTCGGAATTTAATCTGGCGCATTCCTTAATTTCGTCCTCCCCGCCTCGTGTCGTTGGAGCACAAAGCCACCACATCTTGTGTGCAATCCTCCACACCAACCTTGTCCTGCTGTCAGAAGGACTCGCCAGGGACTCCCCACGCCTAGATGTGGAAATCTGATTAGCGACCCTCTTGATCTGCATCTCCTCATTTTCCTCTGGAAAACTCTGAATGGAATCCTCCTGAGGACATCTCTTTCAAGCCGCATCAGTGTGGTTGTGATTGGCCGAGAACACTTCCAAAGTATCGGTATTTTTTCTTTTTCTCTCTGATAATGTGGGCATTTCCCCAGGGAGATGTGTTAATGAAGCTAGCATTGATGCCTCAATTACTTGATTACAGTGTACTGGCAGCAGGACCGATATAAACAAACCAATACCTTCAGGCTACTAGGTTTAACATCCCCTGCAGTCGAATTTAGACGATATGAATTGTGACGATTTAATCGGACACTTTCTCTCTGGTGGGTGACAGTCATCCAAATCATGTTGGCGTGACTCTGTGAATCAGTAAGTTTCTCTTTCAGGATGTTCTGCTGTGGGAGGCCTCATGCAAATTTGGCCAATAGTGTAAAGAGGATGTATAGGTTTCATTGTTTGGGTGACGTTTTCCGGGTATTGATTCCCTCTGTGTGAGAAGGGTGAAAAAGAATTCATTGGAAAATTGCTGTGAAAATTTCTCCAGGTGTTGGCACCCACTTCCCTTTGGAGATTACAAATCTGTCGGGGAGAACCATCGTTGTCATAAAAAGTAATAACTGTTGAAATGACGTCATTGTGACAGAAAAGTAGTTACGCTGACACAAGTGTCTTTGTCGTTCACCGGTGCATGAAGTTTGATAAGCATTTGTCATATTGTCTGAAGCCAGAAGTGCACAGATGCACACAAGTACAGGTCAACTGAGCATGAAAGTATGCAGCTTGAGGCGTGTGCCCGTAGCTGCTCATAGCTAAGCAATTATCAGAGAAGGATTTTTCAATTTTCTAGTCAAACCTTCCCGTCTCATATTCGCCCCTCTGTCTGTGTTCCCCTCCCCTCTGTGCTCCTGGCTGTTTTAAGTAGCACCATCTCACTGCAATTTTTCCCCGTCAAACCAGCGCGTTCCGGCGCAATTTGATACCTTTAATAAAACAAGCTCTGCCGCGTGATTGGAACAAAGGCTGTAATGACTCCGGAAGGGAAACCGTACACCATTGTTTTGACTGAAACATTGCAATTAGCTCCGGCAATCATGACGTGTTGCGCCTGCATGCAAGCTGTGTGTTTTTTCTTTCTTTTTTTTTGTTCTACACTCGCTCTGAACAGAAAACACATGCAGGCTGGGTTACAGAGAACTGACTTGGCTTCTCATCTTCAATTCTGTGCGAGGATCACTTGTTTTTGTCAAATTCTTGAGGGATGATGGGCCATTCGTTCAGCATCCGTCAATGGTTGTTTTGGCTTGTTATCACCTGTTACGAGTGGATGTCATGATTCAGTCACAATCTCAAATTTGGCCCCCCCCCAAAAAAATGGGTTCAAAATACCAACTTCTGATTCACCATCTCGGGCAAGAGATATTGTTGATGTATTTAGCAGTCACATGTACACAGCTACATGTACAAAGCACCTGTGGGCATGCTTTGTAATTCAGAGATTCATTACATTAAGGGATACACTTCCAAGTTGTTTTCTTCAAAGAGGCCACTTTCCAACCTTCTGTATGTGTTTTTTTGCAGTTATTCACTCGCCCCTCTCTGTATGTATTGCACCACACGAACAGTTTAAGAAGCTTTGTCAAAAGCATGGAGCATCACAGAAAGAAAATCCAACTTAAAACCTGTGGTCCCAAGAAAATTCAAGTGACTGAGTCCTCGTTTCCAAGGGTACAATGAGTGTGTTTTGGTAATGTCCTCAAAACTAATGAATACCTTGTCTCTGTCCTTTTTCTCTTGTGGTAGCTTCCGGTTTCATCTTAGTGTCTGGCTTCTTTCTCATGAATTTTGTCTCCCGTGATGAGGCCTATTTTTGTCAAATGGCCAGTAACTGTACCTTAGAGGACAGGACAGCATCTAGTCCAAGGATTGTTGTCTTCAGTCATAATTAAGAGCTATTCACATATGATCGATGGGATTTTTTCTGTGACGGTTCACGGTGCGCTCGCATTGCTGTTCTGCCCTCACGGCCGGGTGTTTATCTTTGACAGCTCCGGCATTCCGTGGCTTTCCCGGCAGCTCTTTTCAATAATATTTACAGTTTCCATCGGCTCCCGTCTTGGGTACTATATGCTAAATAAAAGACAGTGACTGGGCTTAGACGTTCATTTCAGGTCTGGTGCAGATTTTTTATGATTGCTCGATGCTGATTATCAGAATTTGTGGCTACGTGTACGTGCCCCCTGCCTGGCCAGATAGCAACTGTAATGCCGGGTTGCAAAAATAAACTGGTGCATGTCATCCGTCAAGTCTCTCATCATAAATAAACCCAATCCTTTATTAAAGACCAATTACAATAAATTTGCAGTTGGTGATACATGTATTTTGGACAATCTGATTCCAGGAATGTCCCAGTTAACCGGGAGGGGATGTATAAAGAGTTTGTACTTTTGTGCCAACATATTTAGCAAATTTAACAAATAGCAAAGCTATGCTATGTCAACTTCAACTTCAAAGAACATGAATGTTTACACTGAAAGTATATCTTTATGTTGGTAGGTAACAGACTTTCTTGTACTCGTATATCCAGAAAGAAAATCCTTTCACTAATGTAGTGTTTGTACATAAACACAAAATTGAAAGTTTGTTTTGAAAAGAAAGGATGAAAAACTTATCCATAAATGTAATCATTGCCATAAAGTTACACATTTGTATTGGAGTCATTTTGAGCTGTCTTTCTGCCGACAGGCAATTTCTTAGTCAATTTCAATTCAAAGTTTGAAAAAAATTGGAAACATCTTATGGTTCGAAAAGCAGTGAGTTCTTTTGATGAGTTAGAAGTAGTGAGTGTTTTTACTTCAGCACAAATTTTTTGATCATTGAACTGCATGGGTTCTTGGCTTCTGTACAGTTCATCCGTATCCCCCACCAACACTGTTGAGTTGAGAGTTTTCACCTGTGCATTTAAACATGGGAGAGCCTGTCACATGCAAGCATTACTCCCACGCGTGTCACGCCGAACAGAATGAAGGATACCTCCGCGCTAATTGGCTATAAAACATGTAGACCATAATGCGCCAGAGTTCAGCCTCCCATTTCGGAACAAAATCTAGAAATTGTCACCTCCTCAGAGGTGTGATGCACCCCAGCGCGCAGTGGTTTTGCCGCTAATGGATTAAGCGGGGCTAGAAGGGTGAGTGGTTGGGTGCATATCAGATATTTGTTCCATCATTGTGGAGTAATATGTACATGTATAACGTAAATTGGTTCTCTGGAAAATCAAATTAGGAGATTTACTCCATGAATTGTGTTAGTGTTTGGAGTCTTTTATTCTTATTTTTTGAAAGGTAGAGTGCACTGTTGTAATTTTTATTGGATGTACCTTCCAGTGTCTGTCTTTTTCATCTTCCCAGGTAACCTCTTTACTCACTGTGGATTCCACTATTAAACCGACAAGCTTTAACACAAATCTTCTGGAATGTTCTTTAAGTTTTTTTTTTCAGAAATTACGGTGTCGCTCATTTTTCTCCACTGACGTCGGTGACCGTATAATCACCTTGTCCCTAATTTCGCCACTTACTAAGAAAACCAACCAGACATTACAAAACGTGGTGAAATTAGGGACCTGGTGACGGTCACAAACATTAATGAACGTTAAAGAGTTCGTGCAATTAAGATACACACATGCAAATGTGCACCAGTTTGAACTTATGATGGGATACCAGGGGAGTAGAATAGTTAAGCTTTGGTTGGAAACTATGTCTAAAAAAAGCCTACAAACAAATATAAACTTTTACAGATGACTGGACTATTCACATAATAGCCAAAAGCACCTTCTGCTGATACTCACTTACAATGACAATTAAATGCAGAAATGAACTTGTAAATGCACAAACTATACATGTGGATAATTTTACTTCAACTTAAATGCATTGGTGATTGAGACACTTAAACGATAACCCTGCAAATGTAAAAAGAAAGCGCAGTCTACGTGACATTGATGAAATCAAGTACATGTGCGTGTAACTGAAAAGGCTTTTTTACCATGACCCTGCTGTGGACACATTGCTTCCTACCCTACATACATGTACATGGACTGTTTAATTTTCATGGAAATGGCAGGTCGTAAAGATGGCATTTGTTCAAACAATGCAAACTGGAGCCTCAGTCGTTTGTTATACGTAATCTTCAAAGGAAAGTTTGAAAGTGAGCCTACTGTAAATGTAGTAAATTTTGAACCTGGTTTATAACAATGAGATAAAAAAGGGACATGTACTGAAGATTATCCCGTGTCTTCCTGCAGCAGCTTGGCAAAATTTAAAGAAAAAAAAAAACCAGCGGCAGAGAATACGGTGGCTTCAAAGAGAATTTGCTTGCCATGTTTGTGTTCAAAGTACAGACTTTAGTGGTAAACCAGACTGGGATCCGTCTAATCTCTGTGGATGTGTGCACAGACATATATAACAGCAATCTACCATTTCAGTCGAAAACTGGTATGAAGATGAGACTTGCGAACGCATTGTCCAATTAGTGTGTACTGAATAACATCACGCCCAGAGGAGTGAGGGCTAACTGATTCCCACGGGGAGGTTTATGCCAGGAAGTTCATTAGAAGTGTTGACGTGGATATTCCTCCATAAATCACACCCGTTGCCATTCCTGGATCCTAAGAATTTTCAGGAGCAGGCGTTTGTAATTAACGGAAGATAACATATCAGGGAGCCGTTCCATTTTGTTTCTTTCTTTCGGAATGTTGTGCTATCCTTTAAACTTCCATAACATAAGGAACGTCTCTAACCAAACCAGTGGAAGTTACATAAGCAAGATACTTAATCCACATTTGAAAAGGTCCTGTATATGGCTTATGAGTGCTTTTCATTATAATTTTTTTCATTTCATGATTTTCATGCGGGATTAGGTTGTTTGACTGGGATGATTGGAATAGCCTTTGACCGATAAAATCACTGGGAAAATGGGTGTGCAAATTGAGGATTTTCGTTAATTGTCTGATTGTTCTCGTCTCAGTTATGATTTTGATTAATTGAGTGTTGAGCAGTCAGTTTGAATTATCAGTAATAAAGAAGCAAAGTTATAGTTTTTCTTGAGATTGTCAGTGGGACTTTTGGGGGGGGTTACGGTGTCTTTACAGACTAGTCAGCCACTTTTACCAGTACCTTTCATTGAGTTTTTGTGTTTGTTTCACATTTTTGGGAAGTTGTTTGTACATAACGGTATGCTGTTGGAGATTCTGATTGAAGAAGTTCACCGTTGTTCTGTTGTGCCTACCAAAAGGGATCCTTAACAACTATTTCTAGAAAATGGATTTTCACTTGTCAAAAGGAAAAAACCTGTAAGAACAAAATTGACTTTTATTGATCAGTTTAATAATCAAGTAACTGAGTCATAATTTCCGTCCCTTGTAAATAGACATGTTTTTGTCCAGCCAAGGAGCATTTCTCTTGAAAGTTTTACACATGAAACATAATTTGCTGTACTTATTTATCCTTTTGGGTCAAACTTGTACTCATGAAAATCAACTCACAATCACATGAAAAATTCCATGCACTCATAGTTTCATAGTTTATACCAAAGATCGTATAGCACCACGTAGCGGCATAAGATGGAGAACTTCACCGTGAATAAACGTAAAACATTGTAATCGCATTGGCGCCATTTGAGCAAGTGATATGCCTGCGCATTGCACATTAATGCATAAGCGCAGGCGCCGCGGCAGGCACGTACACCTGGTGCGCCAGCGCCTGTGCATTACCTTGAACCACGCAGGCGTATCACTTGCTCAAATGGCGCCCATGGTGATTACCCCTTTTGGGCAGAGTTATCCATCTTGCGCCTTCGGCACTATATGATCCTTGGTTTATACTCACCTGACAGAAGTCCCTGTAGTCATATTTCTGCTCACATGAAAAATATCCATACATTTTCATTCTCACAAAAGACACCTACAGTGTATAGTAAAATGTTTGAACTTGAACCCCCTACTGAAACACTTTTGCTCATACTCAAGGGAAATGAACTCAACTACAACCAACACTGCTTTGGTCTGTCCAAACCAGTAGCCAACAGGAGGCTTGTGGGAGAAAAAAATTCAAAATGTCAACGGTGCAACATATCACTCAGGTTCATGTATGCATCAACATTCCCTCTCCAGTCGATTGAGCCATTTAATGATGTCAGAGATAAAACTCTCACAGTCTGCAATGTTGATTGCTTATCTGTGGCATCTGAGGAGGGTACGCTTTCCCGAGTGTTTGACTTGGATGCCAGGAAGTACTGCATCAGCTGCAGTTTTGAACCAAAAAAACTTCCACTGTACAAGAGCTGCATGTTAAGAGGAGTCAAAGTTGTAAGGCCTGTTGATCAGTCCACTATCATTTCTGTGATTTTTGTTTCTTTTTATGCCATTTGGCTGTTGTTTTGGGCACATTTGGACTCACTTTGATGACGATTGGACCTATTGTTCTCCTAAAATTTAAAATTATCAAGTAAATGTGCTACAAATTCATGTATGAATTCAACAAAAAATTTCTTTGGCCAAACCATAGGAGTTGTGATAACTGACCCTAACTGTCCTCAATCCTCCAATTTCAACACACCTGTACACCCTAATGGGTTAGGCTATTGGAGATAATGACAGTAAAGTTTCTTGCTGTTGATCTTTACCGGGACCAGTAGTGTTGATTTTTACACACCTATGCATGCTTGCAATATGTCAATAAAATTTGTCATTGCATGACAAACATTCGAGGGGGGGGCTGTGTTGGGGGTTGGCAGAAATCTATACACCCCCAGCTTTGCAGTTATCCTCTGATGTTTTCACTCCATGTTTGGTACATTTTTGTTATATTGGCAAGATCTGCTCCAATGTAGAGTTACTTGCAACTGTCCATTAAATGCAACCCTCGTAAGTTCAGCAACAGAGTATTGGTACACAGGAGATGAATGCTTTCTAATTTGTAAAACTGAAACCAGTCTTTTGATTATTCCTCTTTTTACGACCAGCATATGGTCATAATTCATCCATGGAAATTTTAAACCGTCTGCACTTTTGTGAAAACAACATCCGTGACAATGTACTTGTTTTGTGTGGGTTGTTATAATATTAGGCAAATTAGTAAACAAGTTTTTTTCTTCTCAGTATTTCAGTCTGGAAACAATGATTTAATAACTGCCAGTACTTCTATATGTCATTCAATACTAAAAAGGAAAAAAAAAACCACTTTTTTTGGCAATGAATTACATGTACATAATGATGGACCTGTGTATTTTGGAATGTGTAGGGTTGCCGACGGAATATTTATAAGAAATGAACAAAGTTTTGTTAAACGCGCTTTTTTGCAGCCACTTTACTTTTTAAAGACGTGTGAAATGCAGTTATTTCTTGCCTTTGCTTAGGCCAAGGAATGCTGCCAAAGATTGTAAACATTTGTCATTTGGCAACAATCGAGACAATGGAACCCTGAATTTGTTCCCATTTACCAATGAACTTTAATTAAATTATTGTGAGTATGAAAACATCTGGCCTTTCTTAATTTTACAGTTTAAAAATCAATTTGTGTTTTTTGGCCGCCACTCAGACACTGCAGATGCTTTTATTTAATTAGATGTGGGTATTTTGGACACTTTGCTGGTCATCATCCTCCTTGATTCCAGCCACCATTTTTATTTTTTAAATTAAAGTGCTCTCTCAGTTATTTTTTAAAATCTGATGCCGTGTTGATTCTAAGTAACAAGAGCTGAATTGAAGTTGACTGTTTCTAGTCCTCTCTTTTTTGAATTGTAATTTTGTGCCAGCTATCCGAATTTCTTTTGCCCTCAATTAACGAAAAGGAATGGCTGGAAGAATTTTGGTAGAAAATTCTGCTGACTTGATTTTCAGAAAATTTCATTCATCTTCTCTGTTTTTGTTGCTCCGTGAATATGTGAACAGCACTTAGTCGTGGAAAAATGTTTACAGAGTCAATTGCAAACGTTTCCCAACTTTCCACCTGGAATGCATCAAACAATTGGAATAAAATCAAATTTGTTTCCAATTTTATCAATCAATTGTTAAAAATGAAATGAACACACACAAACAACAAGAAAAATAAGAACAACAAAGAAAGTCAAAGAGATGTCTTACTTTGTGCAAAGAATGTTCAATGCAGTCCTGTCACTAAGGCATCGGTCAGTATTTCATCAGGCAAGAATCACTGCACACTTAACGTAACATCTCTCCTACAATGATACTCAGTGCAGTGAATCGACCAGAGCCCAAAGCCAAATAGTTTGTTGTCACCGTTAGCTGACTTGAGATGACGTGTCGTGTTGGTCAGAGCAGAACCTGTTATGCCACCAACTCAGGAAAGATGCTTTCAGCAGCGAGGCAACTACACAGACACACACACACCAGGCACTGTAGGCAGAGCTGAACTCCTCTTTCTCCTCATGAGGCAGGTAGACCATCCATCCTATGCCTGCACTCTACAGAGGCTGCGTACCAGGATGACTGGGATTATCACCAGTTGAGCTAGAGAAATCATTACCTCACCAAACCTCTGGGGCACTTTTCCCTCCTCCGCTGCACAGCATCGCTTAACCAATAAGCCGTTTCGCTCCCCTGAACAGACACTGGCTGCAAACGTATCATCCGGCAGGGCTGGTTAATAAAAAACGGAGGAATCTACACAGGCCACGTCAGGGCCCCACGGTGACTGACATGTATAGTGCATGCATTGTGAAAGGGGAGAGGCTTAGCTTGGCTCCTGGCCACGTTAAATCAGGCGAGATTGTTACGAACAGGTGCATTCGGCACAGGGAGGTAGGGAAACAAGAAGAAGGGGGAAAAACAGGTACGTGTGAGCTGAAACAAAAAGAGGACTTGTTTCAATATTAAGTCAGGAGTACAGGTAGTTGTCCATCTGAAATTGAGTGAAGTTTACAGCTCAGTGGTGAGGGATTCTGTAACAAGACAGGAGCTAAGGTGGGACGCAGTGATACGGGAAAACAGTTTGATGCAGCACTGGCACCTGTAGTGTTAGCCTCAGGATCCGGAAATGCCGTTATTGCATTCAGCAGTTTAATCCCAATTTACTTCATCAGCCAACCAGCTAGCACTGCCATCCTCACTTTTATTTGGTATTGTTTCTTAACTTCAGACATTAGACAGTGCACCATCTGGGATGAATTTTGTACTTACTTGTCGCTAGAAGAAATTATCTTTTAGACTAAATGGTGACCTTGTTATAAGGCAACATAATCGCCCTTCAGAAAACTGTGCAATCCTCAAAATTCTAGAATATTTTCTCAAATAATGAGGTGCTGGAAGACAGAAAGCAAACATATTATCTCAAAGGTTATCACCATCAGCCATCCCTCTGGGTTATGGTGAATGCTTGAAAACCAGCTATGTGCATTGAATGTGTGAAACGTAGAGCGTATTAAATGAATGCTTTGACAAACGGAGCCTAAGCAGCAGGACTGGAATGGTTAATCATCGACCATGCACCGCCTTACCTGTCCATTACCACCAGCCAATACACAGACGTGTAATTTGTGATAGGAATTAGCTCCTTTGGAAAGCCAGACCAGGACTATGAGTGATCAGAATCAGATTGGTTGTATAAACCTGTCAGTAAAGGCCTTGCAGTATCTCTGGGTTGAACTGTACCAAAGCTGAGGAATTCTCCATGCACATTATCCATCGCAAGAAATCCTTCTCAAGCTTTTCTACACATGAGAACTCAGAAAGTTTTTCCACTTCATGTACAGAAGTGGATCTCAGCTAAAAGTGAATTGAAAAGTTTCTTCAAACACCTATGCCACAGAGGTTAAGATTACAAATACTGCTAAAAGTTGTGGATAAAAGTTGAAATGGTTCAGTTGTGCTTAGCATTGGTTGAATTCCCAATGCCATTTTTAGTTTTCTCCTACAATTGAATTCCTTTTCTGAGGAAATTCTGTATTCTCCTTCCTACAGAAACAGAAGTCATTGACCCTGATGGGTCATCGCACCTTCCAAGATTTTTTCCCCCAAATCCTATCTTCCTTGTTCAGCATTCCAATTTGCAGTCTACTCATTTCCTCAATTACTTCTCTCAGAATTGATACTATGGAATGTGATACACTGATTGCATATATTTAGACTGAGTCAATTTATGACACACGCACAAGAAAATTGAGTGACATTAAGTGAATTAAGGGACTCCACGCTCTTTATGTTTAGCCCAATCTGGGCTGGGCAAGCATTGAAACATTACCAAAGAGGTTGCGCAATGGATTCCATGAATGCAAAGAACACAAGGCATAAGAAAGAGGACAAGAAGGGTGGGGCCAGCTAGCTTTCATTCTCTTGCAAGCAACTGTAGCAACATCCCAGTTTCCAAACTTTTGACCTGGGGTTAAGAGTCCTTTGAGATGCTGTGGTGTTTGGTTTGATACGGGAGCTGCTTCATAATTAGGGACGTTATTAATGTCCTAATGATAACTGCTTCATTTTCAAGTTGACATGGTGGCCACACTATGACATGAACAGCTAGGGGAGAAATATGCCATTTCACGGCTTCTAGCAACAGTAAGGGCACTCCAATAGGAATCTAATACCGTGTTGCTTGAATGGTATTTAAGGTTCTGGTATGTTTCCTTCGTTGCTAAGCTTGCCCGGGAGAGGTGGTCTGCAAAGGTCGGCATACGTTTTCACTTTTCCTAATAGTAGGTTTTTGTGATTTGGTTTTTCGTATCTGGCGACTACCAGAAGCAGTACGTTGGGTTGCGTACATAGGCAGGGTTAAATAGACCAGAATATTGCCTCCTGGGTAGACTTCATTCACATAAGATGCATTTCACATATATATTGCAGACCAAGGCGATTCACTAAATATTGCAATAAAAATGATTTATGAGTCGAGTTCTGTTTAGTACACCAGTATTTATATTTCAAAAGATAATGTAATATAGCTATAATATTTTGTAGTTTTAAAATAAGTGTTATCTTCAAGATTGAAAAATCCGGTTAAGAAAAGAGCAAAATAAGTAACGTGATATACATGTATGACATGTCTGTTGCAGATTAAGTTTTGAAGTTAAAAGTTATTTAAAGTTTGTAAAGATATGAACAGAAATGTAAGAAAAAGAAAGTACTCCTTAAACCCCCCAAACCGTTGTAACTTCAAACGTTTTATTTCTGAGTCCAGTAAATCCATAAATATTTGTATATGGGACGTATTCCTTTTCACACTTTTTGGTATATACATATAAGATATTAGTCTTTAGGCTACATTCCATTAAATCAGGGCATTACTGGAAACATTTCCGTACCAAAACTTTTGGAACAAGCAAAATCATGCTCCATAGGAGTGGTTATTTATTATGATAGTGACAGAACCAATTTTGGCATGTACATATTTTGCTTAGATCTCAAATATCTCAGCCGTGAAAATGTTCTGTTGTGTTTTTGGTGAGTATCAACAGTTTTTCAGTCTTCCCTCTAAATTTATATTTGTCATTTTTCGCTAACCCCTCGAAAGGAAATCTTCTGCCTTTTTTCCCCTGAAAACCAAATGGAGACTTGTGGGAAAGTGCAATGAATACAATCTTCAAATTAGTAACGGTTTGCGGTACCATGATTCTGATTACATGAATTGAAGTGCCGAAAGGGTCGGCAAAATGAAATGAGTGTCTATATAATCCGCCGGTTATTTCCAAAAGCTGCAGACTGAAAGCAATTTGAAGTTATTGCAGATTTGTCTTTTTTTAATAATGGCTTTATTAAAAACTAGTGTTGATATGGGTAGATTATATTGAGTGAGATGTTCCACTCGTGACTGGCTGTGAATTGACCAATTCATCAACAGCGAGTTAGTGACGCCTTTTGTCTTGATAAAAATCAGGATTTACTTTTCCTTTTCCTGTAGGCATACGTGTGTCTAAGGGCATTTTATTTCATGAATAAATTTGAAAAGTTGAATGCCTTGCAATTGTTCCTGAAGCATGGTCGGCACATGCTTGTAAGAGAGCATGTTGGGACAACTTGTTGTCAAAGCCTACAATGATAGCAGCTGGACTGGTGTATTGGTTGTCCTGTTCTATATCATTGATCTGCAGCTAATATAGTCGTGCTGCTGCAGTCACAACGGAATACTCCAACGCGAAGTCAAGCACCTCACGCAAGCCATCCTTTCCCCCTCCCTCTTGCTCCAGTCCCAATCCAGGAAGTCCTGCCGTGAAACCCTCAAGACCCGCTGTTTGTCCAATCAGTCGCCCGTCACACCACCCATCGGTAAACATCCAGCTGCGCGGCGCAATCGCCGGTGTTATGCTTGCGTTCACGCTCCATTTTCACAGTTGAATGCCGTCCAGAGAGTGAACAAATGGACTATAAAATGAGGGACCTGACAATTGAAAAGCAGTAGATCAGAAAAAAAACCCAATCCTGGCACACATCCTTGGCCTCATGCATGGACATGTATGTGTGTCTTGGCACAACTGCAGCTTGTACGTTTCCACCATAACACTTGTGGATCTGCTTGTAAATTTCGACAACCCTCAGAAAGCCAATCTCAGGAAAGACAGAGCTTCAGACGCAGTATAGGTTTCAAAACCGTCGCCTATACACGTTAGCTTTTTCTCCAGTACAGATCCCAGCCAGTTTGTTCTTCTGTTTATCCCTACACTTTTGTCTTTTTTGTCATAATATTAGAGCACCATACATGTACCTTTAGTAAGTTATAATAAAATCAAAAAGGCTATGGGCCCTCACTACAGTTATGCTGTTTTGCCAAGAACCTAATGTTGAAGATATGAGCAAATGTACGAAGGGAGTATTCACTTCAGTGACTCTGTCCTTTGGCATAAGATGCTGATCATGTACTTTGTATCCAAGGAAACAGAGTGGTGATTTCTCAGTTTTTTTTCAGATGTCAACGCCAGAATTGTGGACCTTTATTGAGGTTTAACCATGCGGATTTTTCATCACTCTGTAGCACTTTCCACAAAAACTATCTAAAAGGATACACATGATTGCAGCTATTTGGGCAAGCACTTGTCCCTCGTTTGTAGCTCTTAAAAGTCGTAGTGTTTTATTGTTCTCATTGTTACAACCTCTCTGCTGAAAAGAAGCTTCGTAAATTTCTCTTTGACAGCCCTCCCCCATTGAAATGACTGCAGTCAACATTCACGAATTGTCCACTGCCATATGTTTGGAGTGCACGGTCTAATACAGGACGACTTTATTTGAGGCTAATGGTAACTGGAACGCTACAAAACATTAACCAGAGATGAGCCGTATATGCTCATTCTAAGCCAGGGCCAGCCTAGTTTGAGATTGTGTAAAGGGTGCTTGGGACTACATGGCTAGTTGGCAATTTCACGGGTCAGCAGTGACTGAATTGGCAGTCAGTAGAAAGTGCTGTTTGCACTGGGATTGTACCAGTACCTGACATCCTGTTGTGATTAATATCGTGAGACTGAGGTTCTTCTTCCTCTTTCGTACGATGATCAAGGTGTCAGAATACGTACACAATTGTGTATGATCTTCATTGCATTCGTGCATGTTTTGTCTTACCTTAGTGTGGTGTCATTTGTATAAATTCTAGTTGTTCTTTTTTACTTTACTATTCATGGGTTGCCCACATGCTGCATAGAAATTCATTGCACGTATCTCTGGCTCAGCGAGTGGAATTTTGTTTTTTCTGATGGTGGGTTGTTTTATCTCATGCTTGCAACTCTGGAAGTGCAGTAAAGGAGTTGGAGATCTGTCTGTTCATTTTTAAATGGTCTGCTGTTTTTCCACAGTTACCAGATGTGTTCTTGAATAAGTTGGATTTGCAGTACTTGAATTAACCTGACTTACCCAATGTAAAAGAAATATCATGACACAGATTTTTGTATTTAATTACGGTGTTGTACAGGGTCTAGTCAAATCGCATACTTGAATTACATGGCTTCCCCACGATTGGCCACTGTTACTAGTAGGCAAGCGCTATTGGTAAATTACATACATACATGTAGCAACCATATGTTGCACATTGGAAACCAGACAGTGAGGCTTATTTCCATGCAAAATAACAGGGAATTGTTCATCAATTGGCAAAATGGTCACCATATCGGTGCCATGTTCAGTTGTTAGTAAGCACCCAGCTGGGTAATTTTGTATTTGATTATCAATGTATCAATAAAATGTGTGCCATTTTTAAAGTTCACACAAGTAACATTTACAGGTATCGTTGGCGGCAAATAGATAGTTTTGGTATTAACTCCAATGGAGTTGTCAGCACACATGCATTCAGCACTGATCTCCTCAAGTCTAGTCAAATTGGCCCGTACACTCACTTGAATGATAATATACATGGTGCCCATTGAATTTATCATTCCATGTACACAAACCCTGTCAATGTTTAAAGTTCTTCCCCAGCCACAACTGGAAATATACGGTACCGTAATGTGCTGTTGTTGTGGTGCACTTTTATAAGTGCAGCACGTCCTGTACTGCACCACGACCCATCCACATGAGGCTAATGTAATTACAGAAATACAATTGTACGGTGGAATGTTTGTTGTTAGAGGGAAAACGTGACAAGAAAAAGAAAAAAGAAAACAAAAATCGTCCTAATGATAAACCTTGTTAATTTTCATGCTCGAGAATTTTCAGAAAGAAAGTACTGTAGCTTTAGAGCCTGCTGTCCCTCCTTCAGCTGTTAATTGCAGTGACTACTAAGTAATTAGGTTAACGGACTGCCTGTTTTACTCCCAACGAGTAAGTGCCCTTTTGAGTTGTACAGCCGTGTCTTTCATCTTCATTTATACACAGACTTTTGGCCCATTGAATTACTTTCCCGAGTGGAGCCTAAAGTAATACTGTCTTTTTCTGACTTAGTTGCAATTGCCAAATCACATTGAATGAGTTTATAGTGAGTGCAAATCCTCCCTCTACCCTGGATTGAACGCAGATCCGTTCAGGTAATTATTTGATTAATTCCCCTCTTTTGACTGGCTGTCCAGTTTGGACTAATTTGATGGGCTTTTAGAGAGTTTGCAGTATGGCAGGCTTGATCTGTTTTGTGGCAGTTGTTTTTTTTTCTTGAGGTTTTTTCCTTGAGAACTGGATTCTTCTTTGTTTGTCCAATACATCATGTGGTTGGACTCTCTGAGCTCTGAATAGACCCAAACATCCTCACGCTCACTTTGGATCACTGTATTGCACAAAGCTCTCGAGGGGAACACTTACATAATAATTACATCCAGATGGTAACAAGTAACCCAAAATTATGAATGATTATTTTGATTGTTTGTTAAGATACATGTTCGACTGCTGAGCATCTTTAGCTAATCACAACACCCCTTAGATACTAGAAGCTATGACTAGTTACAAAGCCTTCTGTCCTCCTGCTGTAGTGGTCAGCTTCACCTGATTGGCTGTTCCACTTGCTTGTCACTGGTACACACTACCCTCTGCACAACACAACTCACATACAGCACCTAATTCAGGGGTTTGGAATGAAAGATTTTCTTTTCCTCTTGACTATGACAAAAGAAGAAAAAAACACTTAAAAGAAGGCAAACACCCCCCTCTTGTAACTAGAGATTCAGAAGCTGGGAAAACCTTTCATCCCAGTTTAAAGTCCTCCGAATTGCCTCGTCTTTATTTTGGTCACGGACGGTCAGAGTGGTGTACAATACCCCAAAAAGCTGGCCAGTTTGATTGTAAGCTCTGCGGACAGTGTTCTTTGGAGTTATCACCATGGAAACCTGATAGGCAAGGGGGACGGCTGGGAAGCTTCATTGAATCTACAACTTCTCAGGAAAAAAGTAGGACTGAGAAGAAACGATGGGGCTGCCTTTTGCCTGTTAGACTGCTCTCTCCACTTTGGCAGGGCAGGAAACTTCAGTCCTGGATTTGCATTGAAGATTGTTCTGATTTAGTATTTGAATAAGCTGTGCTTGTACAATGAGCATGAAAAAGAGAGAGACAAAACAAAACAGAAGGACCAGATGGACTAAGATTTAGCCAGCTTTACTTTCAAATTGCAAGTCTTGATGAGTGTTTACTCAGTTCTGATGAATGAGATGTGCGGTGCGGGAGTATAATTATTTCAGTTGGTCCGTGATCTCTCTGTAAATTGACAGCTTTCCCTCGAACCCCATGGCTTGAGTATGTAATGACAGAACAGTCAATAACAGGCTCATTGAAATATGAACAATAAAATAATTATTTGAAAGTACAGCAGTTGAAATATAATCAGTTTAATTTCATCAAATCTTCTATTTAATATTCCAAAGAAACCACATATGATTGAAGAAAAGCATAGAGTGTTATATAATACACGTCGGGCAGGGCAAAAATCGAAAATTAATCAAATGCATTTTTGTTAACCAGAATTCTCATTTGGAAATACCCAACACCATGTTTTGTAGTGGGTTAATCTCATTTCAATTACTTTCAGCCTGAGATAACGTGAACAATTTCTTGGAAGGACATCAAACCTGGCTGTGTGCATGACATAATGTGTTGTGTCTTCTGCCAAGATATTTCAGCACTTATCATCACAAATCAGTCTTCATTCTCACATGAAGTCCCACATCGGCAAATGACCTGTCTGCCTACTCATTTGTCGCCTGGACAGGAGGCTCCATCATTTACAGAATTCTTTCTGTCCCATGTTACAAATGTATACTATAGCAAATCAGCTTTGCTCAAGGTAGTACAGAAAGAGATGAGTTTACATCAGATACACACCATCGGGTGGCCAATGTTTACATTGCAGGAAATATATCGAGTTGCAGAAATATTCTGACATATCCATTACATACAATGTGGTCGGCATTTCTCAGTTTTCGTCAGTACCTACATTGCCCTGTTCCTGTGGGATTTCCCCGGAATGGATGAAATGGGATTTTCAATTTTACAATTGATATTCTTTTTGATTGTCTTTCTTGCTTGTATCTATAACAAAATCAATATGGATACAGTCAGCCAACCCAGAGCAGAGCAGGGTTTTGCAGGATAGTTTGTTTTGAAAGTTCTTTCTTTTTTGGTTGTAGATATAAAAAACAACATAGCTTACAAAGAACAAAAAGACAAAGCGACAACAGAGATCATTCATGGACTGTCTCGATAAAAAATACCACTTTTGAAACGTAAAACTTCTGCTTTTGAGCAAAATTAGCAAAACCTTTTATGGGTAGTGCTAAAGAGATACCCGCATTTGAAATTGAAAAGGTTTTTATGATGCAGTCTGTCAGTTCATTATTGACTAGTTCCAGCATTTGGATGTTTTGTTTATTGGAATTCTACCACAAAAGGGCTGGGCAAACCCTGCTAGGTTGGTTTCCACCATAATAGCATTGACTGCATGACAAACTGGCTGAAGCAGAGAAATCCAATTTTGTAAGAAGTAATGAACCAATTCACACAGGTTGGTAAAATATTTTGTGTACTTCCAAATATTTTCAAAATGATGTAATGTCTAAAACTACAGATGAACCTTGTAGTATTCACTGTGCTCTTTTATTGGGGTTTTTGTTACATCTAAGCTGTGCCTGATTCACAGGATAATGCCACCCAATTTGAGTGGCATATTACAGCTTTGCATGTATTTTGGATGGGTGATTTCCAATGCCTTTACCTAAGAAAAAGTTCCAGATTAAGTTCAAAGTACATCTAGTGAGATGCACATCGGCGTCAGGTTATGTTACAGTTGCAAAAAATAACTCAGGTGAACTTAAATTATCCCCCCTCGGCACATTCATATCATTTTCAACGCAATTTCAATCAGGACGAACAGTGGAATCTGAAATTAAAATGTTAAGCATAAAAATGATGTAACATCATTGTATAGCCCTTTCTAGTACCTGCCGGATACTCAGTCTCAGTACACAATAATATCCCTACACTCTGGACTCAATGGGGGGGGGGATAGGGTGCAACCATTTCTTGCCCTGTCAGGTTAACCACAAATACATGCAGCTCTCGCTGCACTCAAAGGTGGGCATTTATACCCCTTGGAGGAGAGAGGCAAGTGGGGGTTAGCTGGCTTGCCCAAGGTCACCTTGTATTTGGCATTGCAGGATTCAGACTCAGACCCTGTGATCAGGAGTTACAAACCTCAACCCTCCCCCATAATAAGCATTTAAGAGGAGTTTCCTAAATTGCTGTATGTGATTGAGGAACAAGAATGGTTTCCCTGACTCAATATCTAGACCACTCCCACAGGGAGTGTCTCCATCCTTTCTAGGTATGTTCATTCTTCTTGATCTGATGGAATAGCAACCTTATCCATCCAATTCCATCACAAAGTGTGCATCATCCAAATAACCCTCTTCTCTTGGTGACAAATGATGCCTTTAACAGGCGGCAGCAGCTTGGGTAAGTCTTTACCCTTTTCCTAATTAAATAATGCTTTTCTCGGCATGCTGGAGAGATGAACCATGTCTGGGCCTTTGAAGTCTCCGCCAAGACTCTATGCCGGTTCCCCCTGAGATGGTCCGATAACAACACGCTTGTGAATTCGTGCCGCAACATATGGGTTAATATGAACACGCCTAACCCCTGCCAGTCCAGCCTCCACCGGAATGTGGTGAAAGGGATTATATCTCATCTGATTAGTTTTTACCCCAGATTTTTAAAAATTCATCACTCTAAAGCAATTGCCCTCTGTTACTGCCAGCCCAGATTAACCTCAACAGTGCATGATGTGAATTGTATTGTAATCGAGGCAAGGCAATTTGCTTCCTGAAGACTCCCTTAAGGTCTTGTGGCTGCAACTAAAGCCACTTGTTAAAGTGTTGGACAAACAAACATCTTCCATCTCTTTCTGACTCTAGCATTTCTGTTGAAGATAAATTACAATCTGTTTGGAGAAAGTAAATCTATATAGATGTGTACTTTATTTTGTCACCGGCTACGCTGTCACATCAAAACAAAATATTATTGTAAATCCATGAATGAAAATTATCAAGCAAACAATCTATTTCAGGTTAAAAGAAAATTGGAAACACAATATATCATTCATGTTTGAACACATCAATACCTTTTTTGTAATTGTATTCATTGAATAGGTAAATACTATAAATAACTATAAGGGATGGAGGAAATTGCTCAAATAAGAAAGAGAAAAGGAAGAAGAAAAGCACAGGAAAAAACAGACAAGGACAGAACAAATAAAGAAAATAAGAAGAAAAAAGTGGTTAGAAATTATGAATTGTGATACTTTTTCAATAGTATGCATTATTTAATTATCAGAATAACATGACAGCAGCAACATTTTAAGGTACTTTTTGAAATGTACTTGCACATGTGGGACATCTGTAAACTTTAATAGCCCAATGTAGGATGTATTTTTGATACATTGAAGTATATAGTCAGTTCACTGCCACAAATTCCAGTTGAAATCAACATTTTGTTTTGATCCCATGTTAGTTCTGCATTTTTTGTTTGCTTCTGCTTTAATTAATTTTGTTTGTATGCCAAATCATTGCAGTTGACAGTGCTGATTAGAAATCCCATTAAAGGAGATAATTAATGAATTGAAATTCATGGCAATTTTTTTTTTGAGAGTTTTTGTATTTTTATATTACCTTTTTTCAAGTTTTAATAGTAGCGGCTAGCTAATTAAATACCTGCCATGTAATTAATTATGTTGTGTTTCCAGGTTCGATTAAATTTCAATAATTGGTAAATAAAGGCCACTTAGAATAATAACCAGACTTGTCAGGGAAATTAAAGTCACATAAATTTAATAAAGAGAAGATTACCTCTCTAGTCCAGGGCTCGCAGTGTCCTTGAATCTGATCACTACAACCATACATGTACATCGCTAACGGGTCCTTTACAATGTAAGTGCCCTATTAGCTTTAATTGGGGTGGTACTGCGCACTTCTAATCCAGTTAGTGCACCAATTCCCATCAACTGTCACCAGCCATAGCGATGCTGGGCTAGGCTGTCTGTACAAGCCAAGGGATCATTAAAGACGGAGATGGTTGCAGCACCAAATGTGAACAGCGTGTGGGAAAAGATGGTTCGAGTAGGAAATCTTCCTCCTTTATTAATTTCACTGAAAACAAAGGTGTTAACAGGTGAGCTAATTTTTTAACCACTCAAAAGTTACTTAAGAATAAAACCAAAACAAAGTGAAATTAAAAGCAAACAGAAAAAAAAACAAGGAAAACAACAGGTGCAAAGTGAGAAATATTTTAAAAATACCCAAACCGAAGTTTTGTTGGCATTTGGCAAACTAGATGGATATCAAATCTGAGTTTCTGTTGGATATTCTCTCCTTGGCCCCTCCCTACTTGTAACTTTGAAAACCGATGGCTATACGAGGTACCAGTACACTATAGAATCATCTAATGTAGACAAGGTCTTTGCTACAAATGCAACTCCCTCATGGGACCTTAATGGAACCCTCAGAATGACACAATTGTACAGGTTGTCAGCTATGTAACAATCCTATTTCTAAAGATTCTTCGCCAACTTTCTTTTGTGCTCGTTGTGGTCATCATTTGAATTCTTGTCCGGAATTCGAAGCTGATTTCTTTCTCTTAGAGAGAAAAAAAATGGTCTCATCGCAAAGTGGGGCCGTCCTTTTTTTCTGATTGATATTTATCAAACTTAATGCTCTGAGCTTTGCAATAAGGCTTAATGTTCATAATTGTAATCCTCTTAAGTCGGGATGGGGGAGGGGATCTGGCTCAGTGTAGGTCCATTGTCTGCCTGCCAGACACTTCAATCCTATAAGGTGGGGCCCTTATCTGCAGTGTTGAACATCAAAGACTTGTCTTGTAAGCCAAGGACAAATCCAAGGTTTTGTAAACCCTATTGTGTGCTTAGTTCCTTAAACCTAAGTCCCTGTACATCCAGCGTTTTCTTCATAGTCAGTCATCTCTGTTAGGATGTTTCCATTGACTTCTTTTGTCCTTTTGACCTTCGGAAAGCAGTGGTTTATTGATGGCAATGAAAAATATGATCATGGCAATTGTCTTATGAATAGTGATGGACTCAATTATGCATGAAGGTATTTCATGGTGTAGATTGATAGATCTGTGTTCATTATTTAGGATCCATATGATAATTATTGAACTCATGGTATTAATTATGTAACCCAAGTGCCAATGGCCCTTGGTTAACCCTTACGTAGATATTAACTATTCGTAAGCTTGTTTGTTTTAACAGGATTACACTTGCTTAACAAAGAGAAATCAAAAGCAAAACAACGCGAAAACAATTACCAAATGCCCTATAATTTGGCCTTTAACAGCATTTTCTTTGACTAAAATATGAATGTTCAAATTGATAAAATTAGTTTTGACTCTGTCTTGTATCTTTTATAACAAATACTAGTGAATATGGTTTTGCATCTACATGTGTACACATTGTAGTAAGCTTGGTTGGTACAAGACAAGCTCTTTTACAGTACAGACCATGAAAAATGTGACACAAAAGTTTTGCAAGAAAAAGTGTTTCAAGGAGATTTCTGACTCAAATTTCTTGAGTGAAAGAGTCAATTTGGGAAGTGGTAGGACAATCTTGCTTAATTTTTTGCTATATTTCATAAATTTGGAGATGCTTTAATGATTCAAAAACAACACAACTAAAAAAAGTCATCCACAATCACTTGTCACTGTTTGTGTTTTGTTTTGGGCTGGAATGATTTCTTTTTTCATACTTTAAAAAAATCCTTGTTGTATCAATCTGCAAACCCAAAGAGCAATGCTACGGTATGTACACAGTATAGTCACTTGGTAGTTATCAAGGCTGCTAATACATGTAAGAGTTAAAATCTGCTGATTTGTCAGCATTTACCACCAAACTTCAACCTATTGAGAGGTGATGTAGGTTTAGTTCACATGTTGTTGTTCAACCTCACATGTTGGTAACTGTCCCCTCAAAGAATATGAAAAAGTTAAGCAGTCGACAAGCTGCTTGATGATCAATTACTTTTAATCATATTTCTGACCAGATTTCCCAAAATGGACACTCACTACGAGCTTGGTGCGACCAAGATGTAAATGCCAGAGCTCTTCAGTTGTGTTATTTTTTATGCTGTTAACTTGTGTGAGACAAGAACCCATAAATATTGATGGTTCTTAAATATGAGGGTAGAAAAAGAGACTTGAAGTTTTAGAATTTAAATCATTGTCACATTGATGTCAGACTTGAAAATGATCGATGGGCTGGTCACCAGACCTTTAGTTATTTATTCCCAAACTTCCACTCTCAGTAACGGGTAAAGCAGAGGTAAAGTTGAAGTTTAAAGCTGACATTTTCTTCTACTGAGTCACTTCCAGTTTCTATGACTTTCCTATTGTTATATACACTGATCTAGTTAGTTTAATACCATTTGGAGAATGTAGTTGTTGGACAGTTAAATGTAGATACACTTCCAAAAAAGGAAACAAGACAATACTGCAGTATACTGGATCTTGTGTTTCTTATATTGTGTTCACAACACTGACATCAGGTTGAAATGAATGAGGTTCTCAACATTCATTATCACTTTTTAAATTATTGACTTGACAACTAAACCATCATTTACTAGTAACGGGTACATTCCTGGCCTTTCATCTCTGCAGCCTGGGTTCAATTTCTAGGCTCAGTCAGGAATTGGTTGTCGTTTTGGTTTTCAGTCCCTACCTGATTCCATGGGTTTACCTACGTGTAGCGTATTCTTCTTGGGCTTGCCTCTCATGTCTGAAACTGTCTACTGTATCATTGTCTTCTCTCTTCAGGGTTTTTTCAGGCTTAAAGCTACAGTGCTTCTGAGGAATCCTCGATTTCATTACCGAGAATGATGATAATAATAATTTACCGATATCGAGAATACAGGGTAATATTTATTTGGGCATTCACATTAAAATTACAAAACTGACAAAATTTAACAGCACAATAAGATACAGTGGGATGCCCATGAGAGCATGAAAGTTTAATAGAGTTCTCTCTGATTGCTTACTTGTTGTTTCGTATAATGACGCGGTGCTTCGCCCTATGATCATGCTTGACTAGTTACATGAGGAATACTTGTATCAGTAAAATAGGGCACAAGCTAGGCCTTTGGCTTTGCCATTGACATTGATATATCTTTCACATTAAACACGTCATTGATATTTTACGGGGGTTTCCACTTTTACCATGCTTTTTGAGACAGGTAATAAAGAATGATAAAAGTAGGCGTCCAGGAAGAAACAAGACCCTCCTTGGAGATGTGGGCTAAGAACTTGGCCAGGAATTTGGGGCAATTACCTGTGCTCAGGCCGGGCAGTTGAAGGTTAAAGAATCCTTTGATGAATGGAATGCAAGCGAAGCATGCTTTATCGGCTCATGTATGGCACTTCCTTAAAAATTGATCTCAGTGTTTTTAATATTAGATAGGGTTTTGTGCTAGAGTCAGCATACATGTGTATGAATGAGTGTTCTTTTTTTGAGTCTTGAGTTTCCAGTATTGAGTTTCCAGTTTCGAGTCTGCGGTTTTGAATGAATGGCTAAAAATTCCTACTCAGAGTGAATAACTCGAAAATGTTGCGTTTTGCATCATGACCAAGTTGTAAGAGGCCTTGTGGGAAAGGTCACTTGAGATTGGCGAATCAGAATTATTGCCTGGATTATGTGTTACCATGCACTCTTTGATGGTGTCCTGGAGTGGGATATCTCAGGACTCTTCTTAAGTCATTTGATTTTTGATCAAAAATGTTATCATTTTGATTAATCATTCAGGTTGTGCTACATCTTGGCATTTCTCCAAAAAAACCCCAAAAAAGTCAAGTGAAGGATTTACGTTACTGTAGCTATTTGGAAGAGAGTTCATACCTTGTAGGCCAGTGAAAGCTTACAAGTATTTTATCGCCGTTTATTACCGTGCAACAGTCTCTCTCCAAATGTTTTGTGGATTTCTCCTCATCCCCTAAGCTGACCCCTGCCCCCAGAATGTGTTTTAGTTCATGAAATCAATTTAAAAATAATACTTAATAGTTTCTGACATCTCCCTAGCTGAGAAGAAGAAAACAATGGAACATCAAGCTCAAGTCCATAAGGGCATGGAATTCCTGTGTTTGCAAAGATGGCAACATGAAGTGGTGGTAAAGACTCCTTGGTTTCCAACCATCCATGCAAATACAAATCATGGATCGCCCCTGCTTTAATCAGTTAGAATTTCTCCTGCACGACGCGTTCGGCTCAGGAAGTTTTCATCTCGATCCGGGCATTGTGGGTGCAGGGTTGAGCAAGGTATTGACTCTATAGTAACTAGCTGCCATGCAGACCATTCATCTGTTGTCTCTTTGTGTGCATGCAAAAACTTCCCTCAGGGGGGGAATATAAAAAGAATCCCGCAAAATTGTTAAAACGTATGCGTAGATGGAAATTTCTTATTGCTTATTTGGTTGTGCAAACAGGTGTAAACAATATCATGAAATGGGAATGAAAAAAAACCTGAAGGCCTGAGCTTTGTCTAGACTGGCCTGTGCCAATCCAATGTTTTGATAAATCTGTACAATTTTTTTTGGGGGGGGGTGGGAGAATTCCTGCAGACTTTATCTGCTAGGAATGAGCCAGGGAACCAGGCCCTGAAAGGGGATTTATTGATTTTGTTGTGGAGAGCTTCTACACAAATCTAGCCACCCTCCTAAAAAAAGTGGCAGGAACCTACTATATGGTTATCATTTCACTTACAGGAAGGTTGGGGGGGAGGTTGCAGCTGGTTGGTGAAAGCTGGGCGATGTTTGCAGAGCGTGATACAGACTGTTACCATTGCTTTTCAGCCCGTAGCCCTTAAAAAGGCCAATATTTACCCAGGAAATCAGTCGTTGGGGAAAATAGCCAAGGATTTTCCGTCAGTGGTTTATGTTTTTTCCAGTGTTTAGACATGTGCGGCATTTTCAGTCTGCTGCCCAAATGGACGGAACTTCTCTTATGTAAGCCTCAAGAAACTGTTCAAATATTTTCCTTTTTCCACTTAAGAGAAACTAGCGTGTTAATATCCTAGCATTATATTTAAAAACTAATTAGTATATTGCCAAATTATTCTTCAGTATTATTAAATAATGGTAATAGGATACTTCAATTCCCAGGCACTGTGTAATATTGATTTGTAAGTGTTCCATTTGATGGAGGATCTCAACATCCAATTTGTTTCTTTCTCTCCTTTCTGACATGGGCCAATTTCATAGAGCTGCTTAAGCACAAAATTTGCTTAAGCGTGAAAAAACCTTGCTTGATAAATCAAGTAACCAGCTACAACGCCATGTGATGTATATTGTTCTGGGATTGTGTTTAGATGTCTTTTTGGTTAGCATGACAATCAGATAGAGTTTGAGCTGGTAACCCTTGTTTATTAAGCTAAGTTGTTTCCTGCTTAAGCAAATTTTGTGCTTAAGCAGCTCTATGAAACTGGCCCATGGGGGTTTGGACTCTGGTTGGAACTGTAGGAAGTGTGGCATTCACATACATGGATGTACATGTATACACAGAGTCATTTCAAGTGATGGTGTTTATTTCACTGTAGGAGATTACGTATTTAGCAAAAATACCTTGCATAGGGCTTGAATTTGAAGGAAAACGGAAAGAACATTTATGTGTATGTCACACTGAAATAGAGCAAAAGGTGCACGATTACATTTTACTGTTGCCATTCTGGGAAAACCAATAACAAAATGACATTTTGATCTTATTAGCATATTTGTGACGCATTTTAGTGACTTCTCCATACACTATTCTATGGTTGTAAATATGTACATGTACTTGTAGAAGTTATAGATATTTGGGCTTATACAGTATGTAACATGTGGTCAACATGTACATGTAAACTGCACTTGATTTCTAAACTTCTGTTGGGAATAAATTAAAAGGCAGTTGGCGTTTTGGTCATTAATCATTTGACCAGAATTAACTCTCTGTCCAATGATCAGTTTATTACAAGCACCTGTCGCAGTTAAAGCACACTGATGCAGGACGGCTTTCCAAGGCACAGCTTGTGCATGCCTGGTGTGGTGTATGTGATGGCTACTGGATCACTCAAGCCCTGAAGAAATCTTTATAATTAATCAGTCTGAAAAATGTATAGATGCCCTCAATCATGTTTGATGACAAGAACAAGTGATACTCACCCCTCCCTCCTCTCAAAAGAAAAAAAATGGAAAAAATAAAGAAAAAAAACAACTTTGAAATCTTTGTGGAATCTGGCCACGTCAGCTGGCAGGAAAGTTGATTACTTCCCCCAATCCCATAAATCATAAAACAGGATCCCTGTTCCTTCCGACAGGATGACATATGTATCTGTGCCACTTCACTGCAATCATCCCTTTGGAATATCAGACGATGCATTCTGGCCATGTGCTTTCACACATTTTAGGGCCTAGTGTGTTTTGATTTGAGGTTTCTTTTTTTCTTCTTTTCTTTTGAGAATCCAATCTAAAGTCAGTGGGATGATATTTTCTTTAAAAATAGGAGAATTTGCAGTCGCGGAAAGGCTTATTAGGTTATGGAAGGCACAAATCAAAACGCTGAGACTAAAGAGAATGCATTTAACAAATTCAGGAAATGAACCGTTGGTCTAGCTCCCTGGAGTGGACAGTGAGCAGTTTTGAGCTCTTAGGACCTGTGACAGTAAATTGTACCTGTTCATAGGGCTTTGTCGTGAGCAGATTCTTGAGTGAAAATGAGTTGGGATGGGGTGTTGGGTAGGCGTGGATATATCTTCTGACATTTTCCTCATTAAGCAACTTCAGATCCTGCTCATATATTTTGAGGAAAAGACGTGTACCAGTATGTGGATACTGTAGTAGAGGTTGAAGTGCCTGATGAAGTGTCTGGCCAGATCATTGGCTAATGCTTCCCTCAGACAGGTGTGGTTGGAGTGGCTGAGCACGTGCGTCATTTATTTCCCGGAGTCTATACACGTGTCAAGCAGATTAGTCCTTGATAATATCCCAGGTGGTTTCTGCGAGTGGCATTGTGGTACTGACAAGTTTTTTGTGGATAAAGCAAATTATCTGCACTCATAGCTGGCTTGTACAAAAAGCAGGGGGGAAAACCTCTGGGAGAAATTTTGACCTTCGGACATAGACTGCCCTAAATCACAAAACCAACACTTAACAAGGAAATAAATTCATATAGAAAGTCCAGTGATTGTAAAATATGAGCTTCTCTCTTACCTTTGGCTATTGTGTCTTGTGGGGTTCAACATATGGTTCCTCTAAAATCAATCACTTTTAACATTTATTATACGCAAGAGCCATTTCAAAAGTTATTACAGTTGAATAGAAACTTCCTACCCAGCATATCCCTTCAAAGTGGCTGTATTCGATAACATTTCTAACAAGGAGCTGTATTTTACTTTGAATCCTTTTTTTCACTCTCCTGTTTCTTGTCAAGTGGCCTTGTGAGAAATTAGACAGGTGTTAGTGGTTACTCCTTGATATTGCTCACCCTAGCGATCACTCCTTTTTCGGGTGAAGCCATTTTCATATTTTCTTTGGCACCAGGATGGGCCCTGTCTTCATGCAATTATTTCCCTCCCCCCTTTTCTCTGCCATTGCGGATCAATTAAATCAACAGTGCTGTAGCGTAATTGGCTGCGTCAATGTGATCTGCTGGTAACTGCCGCTTGTGCTGGCATTTTATTGAAAGTGGATAATTTGATTTGAAACGATATGCAAATAAAATCCATTCCTGAACAGAAATGTATACACGCGCATCTGTCTGAGTCAAGGTCTAGGGTTGCCGCGATCTTGTTTGCCAACGAACTAGGGATCACTCTTCTTTTTTAGATGGCATTACGTGGAATCCTTGTACTAAATGGAAAAAAATAACTTTTTGGGAAAAAGATATCTGGCAACCTTACTCAAGAATCTGTACCACTGGTCTGATTTTTGCCCTCTTGATACACATTTTACTAGTTCCTAGAAATGGATCGGTGACAGTGATTTTTAATTAACACACGGTTGTGGCCTACAGTGCCAACTCAAACAGGGTCGTATAAATGTCAATGCAATTGTTTGAAAGGGACAATGCAACAAATAAATGTAAACAAAATCTGCTTCTGAAAATGTGCAGTATAGTTTGGCTTGACTTGTAGAAAGAACACAAACAACAACAAATGATTAATTGCAGACTGGAAAGCAAGGGTCGAACAAAACGTTTACTAAGTAAAAGAATGCTTTGCATATGGTGCCAAATATCATATACAGAAGTAAAATTTTTGTTGTCCACTCAATGGCACCAGCTTTTTTTGGGCGGGGTTGAAAGAGCTTTTTACTTTCTCTGTGTGCTTTTTTACAAAGAGAAAAAAAAATGTCAACAGTTTTTTAGAGTTGTTGCACTTGCCTGTAATTGGAGTACTCTTGGATTATGGGGAGGTAGAGTAAGATCGATCTTTTATTTTGGAGGATAGCATCTGCAGGTGCGAATCGGGGGTTCACATCTTGTGCCTTGGTGCTTATGTTGGACAAGACACTTTTAATAACTACTATTGCCTCTCCCCACCCAGGAGAATAAATGGATATACATGTACACTGTACATGCAGAGGGCAGAGAGTGTACTGATCTCTAGCTGCTGCTGAAAACTGATCTCATGGCCCAGTGAAAGAGGGTAATGGTGAGGTGCTGCAGTGAGACTTCTGCTAGGGTAGGTCCATTTCATGGTCAGTGGTGTAACTATGGGGGGGGGGCATATGCCCCCTCCGCATGAAACCTGTGCTCTCTCCCCCACTGAGAAATGAGAGAAGGAAACATTCCTGGTGATAGTCCAGCTTGGTTGGTGTTTTAACTTTCACTTCATGAGATTGAGGTAGATCAGATCCTAACATGCCCTTTCCAGAAAATGAGGGTCTCCAAGTGCCCCTCTGCAAAATTTACCCCAGTTTAAACCACTGCTTATAGGATTGGTTGAAAGTTTGTACGCACCACTGCATTGAGATCATTTGTCTTTTTTGCACAGTACCATTAGCCTTAAAGTCACCTTCCTGCACACTTACCATATGACATTCAAGTGGACATATACATGCATATGCCTTGCCCAGGGTTATTCCAGGCGATGCAAATACCTTCATTCGATTACCACTGATGGGACCAAACAAAATCTGATACTGCCTATGCATGTCATTGAAGAAATCACCACCAGATATACCGGATTTGTACAAACCATTTTTGAATTGCAGAAGTCTAAAAATGTTGTTTTAGTGTGGGTGTTTCAAGGAAAGTATTAATATCAAATGCATGAAATTACCATTTCATTTGGCAACTATGCCTTGCTAACAAGATGATGTTGAATGGAATCTGTGTCACTGTGGTCACTTTTTAAATGCATACATGTTGGTACACTTGAGCAGTCTCTTTGAAAGGTCGAAGAAGTTTTAATCCAAACGGTGCTCAATCCTTCACCCTTGGAGGATTTGGGACTCTTAGAGTTAATGTAGCTGTTACTGGCATCCCTCCTACACTTTCCCTGCTACGCTTTCCACATCCAGTTTTTATTTGGAGGAAAATTGGTCTTCTTATACAATTACTCAGGCTGTGCCAGTGCACTCTATTTTATTGGTTAACGGAAGTGAGCTAATTGTAGGAATTTTCTTGCTGGCGTGATCGAGTGAATCTGTGCATCATCAGAAATCACAGGAATTGAAATCAGTCTAAAATGTTGGAAAGTGCGTCTGGTTTGAGTAAGTATGTGTAAGTGCATGTACCTCCTAAGCCTTTCATTTCTGTTGGGTTAGGTTCAAGTCCCACCTTGCCAGTCTGTATCTGTTCAACTGTGGTTATGCTAACATTTCCTGCATTGCTGTTGCATCCATCACAAGTCCCTTCACAGGTCCTCTCACAAGACCAGTCCCAATTCCAAAGGGTAAACTGCAAAGCAGTGCATTTGTTGCAGTTAGATACAGGTTTGAATTGTAATTAGCATGCTTGTGATGGATTTTTGCAGTGAACTTATAGTGATTTGTGATGGACTCGGAGTACAGCACTCCACTGAAAAAGGTTATTCATTGTTTTTCTTCGTTTTTTCATTCTTTGTCTGAAGGGGGTCCCAGCAAAACTCCTGTTTCTTTTGGTCTTTATTTTTTTTTGGGGGGGAGGGGTTCAGCATGGGCTGAAAAAGTCTCACACCCGCTACTCAGAATGGAGCCTTCCAGTTATCTTGGTATTGCCTCTGTAAATACATTTTACACCCCAGGGGAAAAAACGGAACAGGTACCATACTACGTCTATGCAAGATGTTGGAGTGGTTGTGCCACGTCAGGAATGGACGTGCAGAATTTCACACCAGCGATGGAAAAAGGGTCCTCAAACTCATCATCAGATGTTGCAGAGATATTCTCCATTTCAAGATAGCTGTTTCAAACCAGGGCCCCTTGCAAACACAGCGTATTTGTTACAAGGTGTGGCGATTTCATCGCAACTCGGCGACCTTTCGATGGAAATGCAGAGCACTTCAACATTCGTGCATAGGAAAGCATACCCTGTGCCTGGAGTTTCCATGATATGCCGAGTGGCGCACACCCACTGTCTGCTGGAAAATGAAACGACGTAATACCTTCCTGTGAGGAGTAACGTGTCGGTCTAACTGGAGCGTATAATCATGCACAATAGAGTAGAATGGAAACGTGCAATGCGGCACTCCTGAATGCAGTTACGCCGTATCTCAGAGGCACAGCAATCAGCAACCCGTCTGTATACACTCCCTTGGGTTGGGCCAACTCTGTCCCAGTTCCTGCGGCACAACCTTTCAAGTATATGTGTAAAATTTCAAGAACGGGATTAAGCCCTTTCTGAGCTTGCGTTTGGGGACATGATTACAGGTAGACAAGACATCGGGAGAGCAGGTCACTGATAAAAGCTAATCTTTACATCTTCAGTGAAGTGTACTCAGGAAGACACAATTGCCACATTGAATAAAATGCCAGCATTTTGGGGGATCTTTGTAAAACTTCAGCAACTACCTTATCGTAGCCTGCTAATGCCCCGGAAATAGATTTCTTCTAATAAAGTAGCATTCTTTATGTCAATCTCGACTCTTTGCAACAGACAAACCATGAGATTGGTCACCCCCAAACAGAAGGTTAATAATAGTTCACCACTGTACATGTAGGAGTTGATTAATAGAGTACCCCTTAGGGAACGTGATGGACAGGATAACAATTCCAGCAGAAATTAAACTGTTTTCTGTCAAAACGGAGTTGGTTAACGGAGGTGAATGTGCTCTTTCTAATGGAAAAACCTGTGGAAATAAGGTCATTCTAATAAAGCCTCTATGAAGCAAATGTAGTACGGGAGATCGAGTTGTGATAGCATGGGACTGCTATTCATTAATTGATTTTCTACTTTGCTGTAGGACTGCCATTCGCCCAGTTGAAAAAAAACTGTTAAGTTACCTCTCAGACCCTCAGTCAGCTGAATTTCAATCAGGGAGACAAGTGTAGCTAACGGGTGATGGTTTCAAACAACTTGGCAACAGCTGTGTCTATTTCTTCCAATTTTAAAAATTAATCATTGACATATTGCCTGAAGATAACCTGCTATTTCACTCTCAAAAGTGCTAGGAATAGAAGTTTTTTTTCAGCCAAAGATTTGCTTGGAATTGTTGAAAGCCTTGAAATCCATTTCAGCACTAAATTGATTCTGCATTACAGGGATAGACTCAAATGAATGTATGGATGATTGTAACTGACTTTAAGTTTGACACCCAATTAAGACTAAAAGTTAATTGACTTCAAACTTTAATTTGAATTGAATAATAGCCAATTTCTGTTGTGATTTGCTAAGACAGCAATTACTTAGTGGAAGCTTGGGTGAAGAAAGCCCACTTTCTTTCCAATCCCAGGCCCTTGTAGGGATGCTGTCTTGTAATTAGCCTCCTGCAGTGTTTATGATGAACTGTCAGCATCCCCCTCCCGGCCGTTGTTGGTAAAAAAACTATTCTGGCAAATTGAGGATAATTTCAGTAATAATTGGAATTGCCAGTGATGGAGTTTTCAGTTTGCAGGTGTGTTCAGTCGTGCACCCAAGCGACACTGTGTGTAGTCGAAATGTAAATTTGTGTGTAATGCAGGGTCGCATTGCATTCTTTCTGAGGTTGCCAGAAAACGGTTGTGATTTTTAGTGCATGTTCAATAAATGCTATTTCCAGATGGTGCCGACTAGTTTTCATCCTCTTTGTGATACTTAGTTTGATCATTTACACAGCGTTATTAAGCCTGCCTGTCTGTGCCCTGGCCTGCTGAGCTGTGAGTTTGACTTCTTAACTTGTAGCTTTATAATAGCCTGAGGGATATTCATTCAGGATTTGATAATTTCACAAAGCAAGTGCTTGATTCGTATAATCATGGCCAATTTCAAGAAATCCCATGCCTTGTTAACCCTGAAAGCATTAATACAAAGTACATGTGTTTCATTGTAATTGTAACGCCCCTGATTTCTTGATGGCTATCCTAGAAACCATCACTTTTCCACTTCCCCATCATCTTCTCATTACAGACATCAGGACACGTTCCCCCAGCGCTTGGTCAGAATTTCCAAGCACGCTACGAGCATACCATATAAAGAGGCGACTCATTAATTAGGCCCTTGACAAGCCAAGTGTTTGTCCACGGACACCAAATGCCCTGCTTTATCGCAGCCATAGTATGATCCGTGAGTTGGCCTTGCCTCAAGTGGTCAGTGACGTATTGATCCGGGTTTAACACCCTCCTCCTTCATGTTTTTCTCTTCGTTTTTCAAGCTTTAGTGTCAGTCAACAAAAACATCCTGGACCGTGTCTGTACTTTATTTTTGTGACTTTGACCATTTGGAGTGTGGGATTTGTACAACCTTTTTTACAGGATGTAGCTTGAGTGATTGTCCCGTGCATCTGCAGTTTGCACCATTGTTGCTCTGAATACAAATATTCACACTTTGCATTGTGTTGATGCATGTTTAATTATTTGTCTCGATATCCCCTGCAGTGTATGTTGTTTTTCACTCTCATGCATATGTAGCACATGCAAGTAGTTCCGTCACTTTAGTTTTCCTTTTCTTGGTATTACTATCCACCCTGAGCTGAAGTGCGCCCTCACTGGCAAAAGAAAGACAAATAGGTATGAAGTTTTCCAACCGGGTTTGTGCACGCACTCAGCGTGCACACGAAGACAACACATTCCAGAATGAAACTTGCATAAACTTGTGCACCTATGCGGTGACTTCATACCAAAGGACCGTCATTTCAACTAAAAACACGCCCTCTTTTGTTCCCGTGCGGAGCAAATAGAATAGTTGGAGGCTGCAGTGCACAATCTGATTATCAGCAGACTGACTGCAGAAAGGCAGCAAATGTGACTACTGCGCTCATACAGTGCAACAATGGTTAATTGGTCTGTAGGAGGTCTGTAGCTCATCATTAGAGAGTATTAACTAATCTGCAGATGGCCATGCATGGCAAATTTATCAATAATTGCGTATCATTTATCATCAGGCTCTTCATATCAAGGTTTAATTACTTCTGTCATTTTACTGCTTGGCAGTGTGATTATCAGAACCCCCGATTTAAAATAAATCGGCTCATATTGGAATGTACTCTCTTCACCTGTGGGCTAATTGAGCTGAGTAAGTAATTACGCACATTATTAATAACATTGTAGTTGACTCAGTTTGTACCAACCGTTTCCCATTATTAGAATCAAATGGTCACAAGAAATAAATTGGATTTAAGTACCACCTAATGGTTTGTGTGATAGTGAATTTGTCATGAGATTTGGGTAGAACCATCTACGTGTAACTTCTTTGGATTTGTGTGGCTCGTGAGATGAAATGTTTAGCTCAATATTTTAAACAGGGCACTGTGTTTGTCTGTTCATGCTCAGTTTGTCTCTCAGGGAAAATTGAATTTGTTCGAGAAGCTCAAGGGATATTTTACGTTCTCCTGAGCACTGAGTCTGCAGAATGCCTAACCTTAGTTTTATGCTTGAGTTTTTCAGTGAAAAACACTTTTTTTAGGAATCTTGAAGAGGAATTCATGAAGAACCTTTGAGCACGTGAAAAATGCAACGAGTGTACCTTTAATTTCTTGTTCAGCAGTGACAGAGTTTCTAAATGGAATCTCGACTCTGGAACAAAAATGAATTTCACTTCCTCTCAGTCCGAGAAGAAGCCACTTTGATGCCCGAATTCTTATGCAGGCTGCAGCCAACTCGAGGATCAAATTCCTCTCTGCATGCACACGGACGGATAATTATATCAAACCGAAATTAAAACCATGCTTATCCTTAGCATAATGTGTTGCACAAGTCACAAAGACAGTATCAAAGTGCCGTTGTTGAAAACCTAATCAAGCGTCACTCACTTTATAGGAGAGGGGAAAAATGAAAAGGCCAGGATCTGGGCCATATTATACTCTAACCCTAAACTGCAGATGAGGCTATAGGTTTCCCCCTTGCTGATTGCATTCTGTGCATTTGAAACCAAATTTAGTCCTATGAATTTCCAGCAAGTGTTAAATCCCCACCAATTGGATGGGTAAATTTGCCGATTGGATTACTGTAAATGGAGATTTGGAGAAAAGGGGCGATGGCTGGTGTGGGTCTCGATGAAGGCCATTTTCTGTCTGTCAGCGAGCTCAAGTGCCGATCTTCACTTGTAAGCCCTGACTGGGGAGCTGTGTCACGCGTAGTGTACGCATACATAAAAGGAGATGGGCAAATTTACATTGCTGATCCAGTGTGCAGTGCCTAGAGCAGGTTACGAGGAGCTTTATTCTGCCAGGAAGTGGATGTCTACCCACCCCGGCCAAAAAACTTCAGGGTTTTTGAAAGTTTCTCCTTTTTGTTTTTTTCCATCCTCAGCATTATGATCATCACATGTTAATTAATAAATGGAAATTGATTAACATATTATTGTCCAATTGTCATCTGCAATAAAAAAAAAAACCAATTTCATTGAGGTGCTAAGCAGATATTTTTACTCGGCAAATTAATGTGCTAAGTAAAATTAGCAGGTACAAATATTTTCTGTGCTTAGCTGGTGAATTCTCATTTGGTCACCATTCTGTGCTTACAGCTTTCACATAGATATTTTGTGCTAACCCTGTAAGCACAGTATCCACTGATACATGATGTCCTCACTTTTATCCTCAAACCAAACATCTGCGCTGTACCCAAACCAACAAAAAAAATAATTTTTCAGTCAAGCATTGCCTGCAAATGTCTGTCCTGTGCTAAAGTCACATTCGTGTATTTCCAATAATCCCAAATCCGGTGCTGGAAGTAATTTCTCTAATACCATCCCAACTTTCAAATAATTGCCATCATGCCACAAAGAATTCAGAAGATGTGTTACAATCAGAAGTCGATTCCCCAGAGGAGGGGGACATGCCTTGGCGAATATCTCCACTCTTAAATCACGCCGCTGATGGGAACATATGCAAGCGCAGCTGTAAGAAGGATTAGATGCTTCCCCTGTGGGACGAATGGAGTGTTTCAATCAGCACATACAGGACATTATCATCAGGTAAAGTCATCCCCTATCAATCCCGACTCTGGTCTTTTGATTGGAGTTGCTGTCTGTTGCTGTCATCTGCATCATTTAGTTTGGAGTGACTTAGATAATCTTGTGAATAAGGGGCACACACATGGTGACCAGGTCCCCTCCCTCCCTGATGTTTCTACCACATTCCAGTGAACATGTGAATGTGCTTATTACATTCACAGAAGTCTGCCATCTGTGACGATGTGTGAAGAAAAGGGTACCTTTTTTTTGTATCCAGAGTAGTCATGTCATTGTTGGGCTCCGTTGGCTAAAATGAATGTGGTTTGTGATCAGGACAGTTCAACTTGTGGAAGCTCAATTCATGTGTGACCAACTTAAAATGAGACAAGTCGTCAGAATTACTCTCCGGAATAAGCCTTGAATAAAAAATCATGCCTGATGCAGGAAAATGCAATTCTACATGGATCACAGCGGGTGGGTAGTTGTACTCTACCACTTGATGAATCAGTCAATAGTTGTGCTACAACACATCAATAATTCATGGTCTACAATTTGAAAGATTCTGAATGAAGGGAATGGATGAACAAATACAATGTACATGTAGTTCTACATATATTTCAACTGGAAAGGTCACCTGTACTTCTTGATGAAAAGATTTCCACCCACATGCTGACTCGTAACATGCACAGTGGAATCCAAGCAGACACGTTGACTTTTGGTTTAATGTTAAGTATAGCACTGTGGTTGCTTTGTATTGTAAACTGTACTGATGTTGGGTAGCATTTGTGGAGTGTAAAAACCATGACTTCTCACTCTGACTCTAAGTGTTTTGAGATAGAGCAGCTGATGAGAGTGATGCCAGACATGTACATGTGAAGGGTCTGATCAAAACACATAAATGTATCATGTGACCACATGGTTTCCTCAGAGGGTCACCATTTGCACCATGCATCATGAATTCTAAACTAGTATAGAGAGTGGATCTTGTGAGGGAGCAGCATGGGAGCAGCAATATTGTTCATTATTCAACCTGTTAATGGTTTGGCGCTGTGTCGGTGATAAGTGCTTACCTTCCTCTTCTCCAGAAATTCCCCACTGGCAAAAAATGCTCCCCCCCTTCTCCAGAAAAAAAACCAACTTGGCAACACCAGTGAGAGAGATATTTCATGTATGATAACTCTAAATTGATCAAACGGCATAATAATCACCACCGGGCTCCATTGTAGCCAATCACAGGCATGTGTTATATGCATAGTCATGATCAAGTTTGTTGCAGAGAATTCAGTCTGGCACTGTGGATTTGAAAAGATGGAGGTGTCTGGTGACAATGCGATGCTCTCAGTGGCTGTCCATTGCAGGAAAGAGTTTGTAAAGAGTTTATCAAATCGCGGAGTCAAGTGAGTCAGTGAGATTGCCCTGCCCACAGGATGTCCAGGTCCAAAGAAGAATTTCAGATGCTCATTAAACACATGCCCTCCCCCAAAGAGAAACCTGCAAGTGATCTAGATACATTTCCCCATTTCAGCCTGATACTTTTCACACCCCGGGACAAACATAAAACTCCAGGTAAGTGAAAACTGGATCTCCACCAGCCATGTATTGACTCACTCTAGAGCTCTCTGATAAAGCACTTGACCAACACACACTGGAGTTTACAGTTCCCCCTGGAATGAAACTCATCAGCAGAATGCTGTCATTGAATAGCAGAGGTATGGTTACTACCAGACCCTAGTGGCTTAAAATTGGAGGAAACAAGATCCGACTTCTCCTCCCCCCCCAAAAAAAAGAAAAAGACATAATATTTGAAATAGCTGCAAGGATATTTGTCAGTGGCTTCTTTGATTTGGGTTTTTTTGGTTTTGTTATTTTAACATTTTTTTTGGAGGGTGTACTTAAATGAACTTGAAAAACTGTTGCCGGTGGTAAAAAATTATGTGTGTTAACGTGAGGAGGCTGTTGGTTGTGGCTAATGGAGTACAAAAAGGGTTGAGGCTTATTAAATTGCACACGTCAAGAAGAGGTGGCCTTCCAGAAAGATTCCTACATGTGTCTGTCTGTCTACGTGTCTCAGGTATGTGGAAATGCTATTTAGCTCTAAATTTTAGTACCAAAATTTAGAGGAAACGTCCGATAACATAGCTTAGCATTTCGGCAGAATATGACAAAACAGTAGTTTGTGTTATTTGTCGCCGAGGAAACTATTTTTAGGTGGTCTAAGTGGTGTCTTTCATGATTGGAACCTTTTTGGGGTAACCAGTTTTGCTGTCATTTTCACAAACGTGCAGAACACCTGCTGGGTCTGGGTTCAACAGCCAGTGAATGCTTTTCAAAACTACAAATGATGACTGGCCATCACATTTTTACTTGCATACTCTTCCAGGAATAGGGAAGATTTCAGAGAGAACGGTTTTGAAGCTCTTGAAAATGAAGAAAAAAAAAAACAAAACAAAAACCCAATCCCCTCCCCCCCAAAAAAGAGTGGAAAAACCTGAGCCAACATGCTGCTCCCGGCTTATTCCCTGATTTGGTATGTCATAATTTACATGTATATCATGTCGCATGGCATTACAGGGTTTCCCAATTAGATGCTGATAGGTATGACGTGACTAGAAAAATTTGACACTTGAAAACTGAAGTACCTGCAGCTAGGGTACACGTGGCCAGCCTTGCCAGCAGTGACTAAAATGAGCTATACTCTCAAAGCAGTAGCATCTGGAGGGGTGGGGTAATTAGGGTGGGGGCACTTACCCTATTCTTACCTCCATACCCTATCTTAGAAAGAATGAAAGAGTAATAAAATGGGAAAACGAAAAGAAATTGGGAGGGAATAAAAAGAAAAAAATGGAGGAAAAGACTGAAAATCTCCATTTTCTTTGAAAATGTCTCAGGATTGACCCTTCCTTTTTACTGTGGTTTTCACTAATGGTTTATCAGTTGGCTGCTGAGTTCTTTGCCTGCCCCCCAAATCCCCCTTGCAAAAACTCCTAGCCACGCCGATGTCTCAAGGCACATTTTCTGTTAATTCACTTCACACCAATCTTGCATTTTGATTCTGCAGCTTTCTTCGCTGACAAAACAATTTGAAGGTAAGTAGTCCATGAAAAGTCCATAAAGATCTCTGCTAATCGCTAAGATTTCCAAGTTTTTTTTTTCTTCTATAAAGTGTGAAGTGCTAGCATTATTTGCCAAAATCAGCTGAGATGGTCAGTAAAATTGGTAAGTTGGTCTGCCTCGCCTTTGAATAGGCAGGGATTAATCTTGTGGCAGGAGTACCTGCATCTTACCACAGTGCCTATGACATGTGGATGCAATCAACGGCCCCCTGTCCCCATTAATACCCTAGGGGCTATATAAGATCATGAAGGAGGCGAACACAGGACCACTTACCCATTATGCGTGTGGCACACGATGTGACTAGAATAAAGTCTCTGGAAGCATATATGTGGATGGGCCCAGCAAATTAATATTTACACATGCAAGGGACCAGCCAGCATAGCACTGGACAGGTCACACCTGGAGAGTTGAGGAAGACTTGACGGGTCGTCACTTAAGCGTGACTGGGGGGGAGGGAGAGGGAGAGGATGGACGACTACTGGTACACCAATACGCCGAGGATCAATATGCCATGAAGGGGTTTTTCAACTGGCCCAGATTTTTTTAGGAGCCCAACCATCAACTATAATGACAGCTGCTTCCATGGATGGGGCTGGGCTAAGGCTCTGAATGTCTGTTAGAGCATGGGGGAAGGTTAGAGGGGTTGATGCATGGTGATGATGAAGACGCACTGTTTGTTGATGTCCATGGTTCAGACTGTAATTTTAATATACATGGCTTAGATCTGTAGTATCACTGAAATGAAATGCTATTTCTGAATTGACGACTTTAAATCAGAATTTTTATCTAGGAGATTTTTGATGTAGACAAATTTGGGCATGGGATCAAAAACTACATGTTTAGGCAGAGTAGCTCTGTGTGCCTGTGATATACATGTACAATGTAGTCTCTTATTTGTGCAAGGAAATAATAATAAGAAATAAGAAAGTACTGAAGGAAGCCAGGAGTACCGGTACCCAGTACTGGAAGAGAAAGTACTGAAGGAAGCTAGGAGTACCGGTACCCGGTACTTGAAGAGAAAGTACTGAAGGAAGCTAGGAGGGTAAGAAAAGTTTTCTGTGATGGGGTCTGGAATGTTCACTTAACAAAAACTCTGATATGAGACCGTCTTCATGTTTGCATGAAAGTGTCAGTTGCCATAATCACATTTTCTGTATCAACAATAACACCATAGGAAGCAGGTGCGGTGTCTCTTAAGTTTCTTCCTGAACCATTATTTTTCTCGGTCAGTCAATGCTGTCCAAACAAAGCTGATAGCCCGAATCAGCATGCTCCACTTTGCAGCAAATTTGGACAGTATCGTGTCCGGATCATGGCCCACGTATCAGTTTGTCACAGTCACCATTGGAATGTCCGCGGACCTACTTGAAACATTACTTTAGCCGGTGACTGAAGCAACAGATGTTGTTGCCTGTAATGCTCACTGGACTGTTTTTAGAATACACAAAATCATTAGAAATTACGTGCCTTGCAAGGAAGTTTGCCGGTCAATTTAGGCTTGTTATCTCAGGAGACCATCATTTGCCACATAAGTGCATGTTGGGAAATCATTATCTGTCAGGAGGCTAATGTTCTGGTAGGCCCGAGGCTGTCCCCCCCTCCCCCACCTTTGCCTGAAATTTCTTTCAAACTTTTAAAGGGCCCATATCATGACATTGGAGGTTTTTAAAATGAATCCTTGAAAGGATGTCGAGTCTGGTGACCAATATCCTGTATGTTTATTGTTTAAAAATGACGATATTTAATATTCACCATTTAGTGAAGCTTCTCACAAAACTACTAAAATGCGGGGGATTTGGCAATAATACTTGCTTTCAATGGTATCACAGTCACAGTTTGGTATGCATGATAATACATTTATGTACTTGTTTGTAAAGGAATTTAAGAAACAACATTTTCATCAAGTAAACTGGCTTTCAGTAGCAGTTTTTTTTTTCAGATTGTCTCCATGGTGTGTAATCTTTTTTTGTATAGAGAGTTTCAGTATGCATTGCTGTCTGATGGCATATGACTAATAGCTAAAAGCCCTAGTATGCTATTCCTGGCTAATAAAATTGTAGTAGGCGAAGGATTTGTTTTCGTGTTAAAAACCTTTTCAGTGAATTTTTTGTATTCTGGAAGTACTGGTTAACCATCTGGAAGTACTGGTTATCCCATGGAGAAAGGAAAGCACAGCTGTACGTGGTTCATCTGGCATTGCAGAGTGCACGAAGCACCACTGCCTACACTTCGTAATATGGAAAGGATATTGATTTGAGTGTTCAGCAAGGTTGCATATTCATTTTGTCATCTGACGCCCGCGGTTTGTCCGGAAATGGGATTGTTTTACAATGCAGGATTCCTAGTGACAAAACAACTCAGGAGTGGCCACTTTTTCACCATGTTTTGTAATAAGTCTGTGAGCTCTAAACAGAGAGCTCTGCAGCGAGTCCTCTTAAGCAGCCACAATTTTAAGTGTTGCCATTGAATACTTTTTGAGCAGGGAGTGCCATCAAGTGGTTCTCAAGGCTTTGAGTCTTGAGTATTTACCATTTGAGTTCAAGGTGATTAAACTTTAAAAATCGAGATTGAGGCTTTCCCCACACCAGTAGATCTGCTATATCTGAGTCATATCACTGACAGAGTGGTACTCAAATGATATACTCAGGTTTGATGAGTATGGGGTACAGCACTTATGAAGAGTTGATGAAATATGTGTAGTTTTTCAATAATTCTGTAATAATTTCGTTGTCTCCACTGAGTTCGTGTCAGAAGTACAAACAGTGATCTAATTTTCAATGGGTAATAAGAACAGCAAAACACATGTCTTAGAGGGATGCGGTTCAGAATTTAAATGATCTTGTCCATCGAAGCAAACATCCCCTTTGCTCACTGTGGCCAATTGACATGATCCTGTAATGCATTCCGCAGCAAGCCCTGGGCCGTTCACGCCGAGTGAAATAACACATCCATCTGAGCATTTTCCTGGAGGGAACGTTGCTTATTGGCACTAGTGCGCAGAAACCGTGAGTGCTTGTTGCCGGTGTCCGTGCCTTTAAGTATAAAGAGAAATTGATGAGAATGACTCGCATGCGGCAGCTTTCTTGCTGGCCGATCCTCAGAACTACTTGTGGCTGCATGCTAACCGTCAAGCTTCTGTTGTCGCTCCCCCCCCAACAGCTACGAGGCGTCATCAACCTTAAGTGCACATTAAGTTTAATGTTAACCCAAATCATTCCATTTACAAATGGCCGACCCCGCCAGGCCCGCGCCAGATTGCGTTTCCTGCAGTTGCTCCAACTTACGTAAATATTTTGTCCCCGTATTGATTTCGACGTCCAAAAAGCTGTCGCCTTCAGGATCAGCTGTGCCGTGTGTTTTCGTTCAATTTTCTCCTCTCTGTGATCATCATATAGACGATCTCTCTTTTTTTTTGCCTGAGGTATATGAGAAGGAAAGAAGATCACCGGAAATAAAAACAATTTTGTCGAAAAAAGGGTTTGTATTGCATGTATTGATCTCTGTGTATTTAGTTTATATCTAATAACTCACAATTTGTGTTAGGGATAATTGTTTGTTCGCTGGCAGACATTTTCCCAGCAGAAGTTGTGAAGAACTTGGAGAAAAATGTTTGTTTTTTAAAAACTACAAACAACTGTTCATTACTCTGTGCCAGGCTTTCATTCTAGAGATAAAGAATTGTGTTTGTAGGAGCTGTTCCCAATCAGGAGAAATGTACTGGTACATTGGCATGATTCATGTCGGTCACTACTTTATTCCAGAAATTGTCATGTGTTATAGCTTATGCAAGGGGTTGAGGTTTAATATTTCCAGTGTCACGGTTTTGCAAGATTTTCTCCTCTCTTTCAAGGTCAGAGTGAATCAGTGAAGTGGGGTAAATCATATTTATGCAAACTACCGTAGCAAGTAGTGTGGAGGGCTATTACAGTATTTTTTAACTTATCGTAGTTCATGTATATTTTTGCCTTTGCTTTTGAAAATGTGTAATTTCTAATACAGATAAAAAAAATAATTAAATCAGCCACAATGCCCATGATTTCCACATTGAAACAAAAAATGAAGACGCATGGCAGAAAAATTCCCCTTTGTGTACAGTTCACATCAGTATCCATTTATTCCTAGTAAGGATGAGATATTTATGGGATGTGTAAGTAGCTCCTACCCTTTCTTTAGTCCTTGCTCTGGTAAACTCAGCATCACAGTTCATTTAGATCTGGTTTGCAAGAGGCTTTCATGGGGCTAATAAGTGGAACATTGAATGCTCTGTTTGACAAGTCCTAGATCTTGAATTCCCAAGATGTTCCAATAATTGAGAAGTTTGTCATCCTGATACTTTTTCTTTCATTCGAGTTGCTTATTGGTTGACAGGCTTGGGAAACATGCTCAGGCCCACTTCCAGCATTGTGATTAGAAGAAATCAGCTTTAACAGCAAATGCCACTGGGAACCAGTCATGCAAAATGTATATTCATGCATGTATTTTTTGGTTGGTGACCCAAAGTTGTTTAGCATCATTCGTGATTGCTGGACAGAACTGATCATTTAGCAGTTCCCTAAAATTGGCTCTGAGCAGTCGTATTTTTTGTCACAAATCTGGTCGATTTGTTTTGCCAGAAATTTCTGTGAGTAGGCCTGATAAATCTTGGTGAAAAACATGGTGCTCCTTGTGTAACAACTACTTAAAGTATGCGTCAAGGGGGACAAAAGTCAGGGCATTCACTGACAGACTGTCAGCGACAGCCTCCCCGCGAGGGCATGTCTTCAACCAAAATCCCAAAGTGTGGCTTGGGCTGTGCCAGAGCTGTGAACTCTCTGTCTATCCTTGCACAATTTAGCAGTCGCCAGGACAATTCTCTCCTGAGGGGGCAGGCAATTTCCCTCCCATCCAAAAAGCCCTGGACAATGCTGCTGACGACTTAAACATCACATTTTAGTGGCAGTTCAGGATTTCCCTCCGTCTGTCAGTGATTTGGCTATGTCAGGTTTTTCAGAGGTCTGAGCCTAAGTCTGGCACAAACAGGACAGATGAAACTCTGTGTGAGCCTTGTGATAACAAATTTAACTCTTCATGAAGTAATTATCGACATATTGAGTTGAACGTCCTTATCACCAGTTTATGTTTATTCTTAAATCCTTGTCCAATGTCATAACTAAATTGTCCTCTGTCTCTGGAGGGAAGGCATTGGAGATTGATCGTTCAATCCACTGATATTTCAAGTTTCAAAATACAGATTGGACTACAAAGGCAAATCCAATTTATAGACCAGACTGGCATGTTGGATTGTGCATTTCAAATGTTGGTTTGATTTGGTTTTAGCTGTATATCAGCAGGGAGGTCCTTACGGAATGATGAACTGGATTATTAACATGTTTCACTGTTAAATTTCAGAAGTGTTAGAAATAAAGCCCGTACATATATTCATTAAATGTTGTTGTTTCTAGTTGAAGCCATTCTCAGTCCCCTTTAGGCCTAAACTTAATTTCGTGTAGGATTCTTTTCTGTGGTTTTTTTTTTTTTTTTGCTGGCAGGCCCTACGGTATTTTTCTTGAAGTCTCAAATGTCATTCACATTAATCAGCAAAGTCAAGTTTTGGTCCACAGCCTTACAGTAAGGATATGTTTGCCATGGCCATTGTGTGATTCCTCTCCCCAGGGAATGTTGGCTTATTGAAAAACTGCAAACGTAAGTTGGTATCCTGGCGGTCACTGGTTTGAATCTTCCTTCAAAGGCCCACCATCTGTATTAAAGTAAACAATTCATTCTTGCGTAGTATCATCTTCCTTAAGCCCACACAGAGGGTTATTTGCTTTCAAGTGTGCTTCTCTCTTTTTTCTTTTTTTTTGTCATTTCCTTTTTCGTGTGGCAAGGTTAATTAAATAACCTGCAGTATTTGAATTGATCCTTAGAGACTTTACCTTGGTAAGCTTATTTCCCCCTCAGCAATTTCCTTGTCTTTGAAATGGCAGCATTTCATATCACATTACCGTTTGGCATATCTGGTGCCTTAAAGTTTTTAATCCATAAATCAAGTTTTTAAAGGGTTGTCTGATTGATTAGGTTTCTTTGGATGATCAGTGCCATGCAATGGCTATGACTACTCTCTGTAATGTATGAGTGGCAAATGGCTAAAGCCGCTGCCACAAGATACCCAGTAAGACCATGGTCTTATTCTTTCAGTTATGAATAACCCCTAGGGTATAAAGCAGGAGGGATGCAGCAGGCCTCCCTGAAGTGTAGCGTGAGGAGAACTTTATCCCGTAGCTGACTAGTCAAATGCAGGCACCTTGTTGCCAGTCACAACACACCGGATATGTACATATACCATCACAGATAGAGCAGGATACAAGAGAGTGTAAACATGATTCATCCTTAATGTACACTGACTGTCTTGGGAGATTAAAGATTCTCCCATTACCACACTTCTTCAACGTTCAAGTAAGCTGTCCGCATTTGCTCAGGCTTGGAATGTTATTGCATTTAAAAAAGAAAAAGCTTGAAGGAACCCATCTTCACAACAGCGTTTCCAAAGTTCCAGCACTGTTTTTGAGAAACCATGGAAGGGGCTCTAGACTGAATATTTTGGAGACAAAACACTTTCAGGTAAACAAACAATAGTATATACTAACATTGGGATTTTCCTCTCATGGTGTAATAACTAAAATTGTGATGAAGTACTCACATTTTAAAGAAAGTAAAACTTAGTGGATTAAATACAGCCATTAATATAAAGCAAGGTTTAGAATAGCAAAGTTTAGAAGTCAGTTCTAGGCAAGGAATGGAACATACATGTACTTGTATATCATACATGCACCTTTATGTTAATTCATTAAAATGGGTTGCCAAAGAAGGCAAGAGACCACACTGTGCTTCTGAACCGTTTGGTATTGCATTTTTATGCCCAAAAGGAGCTCCTCTTTCTCAAAGTCCTGGATAAACTGTACTCAGAGGCAGGGTACAAGATAGAGAATGTTTTAGAGTGGCTAAACTTTGGAGCAAAGGCCTTGCTTATTTGTAATGTACAATGTACAAGAGTGTCAAACTTTAGGGTAGCCAAGACCTCAGGATGGGATGTATACTCATTACTCATCAGAGAGGATGTAGCGGCATAGTCTTCTAAATCTATCAATCCTAGATACCTGCCATCACCCCGTGAAGTACGTACATGTACCAGGCTACTTCTAGGAATGATCTTTCAGTCCTCATGTTTGTTCAAATTTCTAAAGAATCTAAATTTAAGGCTTAAATGTTCAAACAATCAAAAACTGTTTGGTGTTTGATTTTAAAGGAATTTGATGCCATGTTTGCATTACAGTCCTTAGTTTGAAATGAAAATAAATTGATTTATTTCTATCATTTTAAAATGAATTGAGCTGAAATGCATAAATTTATGAAGTGCCGTTATTTTTCGTTCTTAATTTTTATTTAGGCCCCATTACTTTTTATACTTGTTGCCTGTAAATGTTTCTCCTACTTCAGGATATTTTTGTTTTTCAAACTCACCTGCTTGCCCAAAGCACATGTAAATCCTATAGGCCTGTCTCCTTGTGAACCTTGTCATTACATTTAACACAGATGGATTACATGCAAGTGCTGCCTGCCATACCGGGCAAAAAGTGAAACTCCCCAGTGTTTATGAATGAGAAATAAAACAGTTGGAAAGGAAATTTTATTTTAATTTTATTGCGTCTTTAGGTTGCATTGATTGAATGCAATAAGCATGTCGTGACATTCCGAGCAGGTCAAAAAGTAAACACATCTTTGAAGAATTCAAAATGCAAAGTGACAAGAAAAAAACAATGCTAAATTCCAGGACAATTCTTTCAAACTAACACATACATGTTGTTCTGTGGTTTATAGCCCATCTTCACAGTGTTATGTCAATGTACAGAAATGATTTCTATCTGTTTATTTACAAATGTGGTCTTGGTCTCGGTCTTGGTCTCGGGTTTCTTTTTCTGGCCTGGTCTTGGTCTCGGTCTTGGCCTGTTGGTCTCAGACTGCCTGGTCTTGACTACAACACTGTTATGCATAGATGGTCCTTGAAACATGACGTCATGATGGCGTCATCAAATGATTTATTATTGTTTTTTCAATATTTATTTCAGCCCATTGACTTTGTACACGTATTCAAGGCAACATTTTGGTTGTTGAGAAATATTCAAAAGTCATCAAAGTTACTCCAAGGAAAAACCTCGAAGCAAAGATAATACTCAAATAATTACATCTTCATAACATCATCAAGTGATTTATTATTAAATTTTTAATTTAAAAAGAGGTTTAAATATTACATTAATTATTTAAACTCCTTATGAAAGCAACCGTGGCTTCCCGCAACATTCTGTTTGGAGCCAGTGCCAAGTTAAAATTGGGTCTTTATTTTATCTTGTGTGGGTCAAATCACGTGACCCTTCCGGTGGAAACTGGAAATGGGCTTTATTATTTAAAAGTGGTAATACGTATCAACTTGCTTTCAACGGTGTTAGTCGGTGGGGGTATAGTATTCTTCAAATCATCTTCTAATGATGTCACGTAATTGTCCAGCGCCCTCTAGCGACAGGCTAAAAAATTCTGAAAAATGAATGAAAGAAATCTGTGGCAAAGTTTGTCCGAGTTGCCTGAAAGTTGACATGTATGATCTCCACCTAGTAAACACGTGTGAAATTTGGGGCCGATGATGTCATCAGATTGGAAGTTAAGATAAAAGTTCTTTTATTCTTCAAAATTCAGTAAAAACTCAAATTGTTCATTAGATGATAGCTATTAAAAACATTGAAATCAACTGCATGAAGTGCATAAGTGGTGTACTTCTTCACACAGATGAAGCGCTGGCGACGAAAACCCTTGAAAATCCCTTTCGCATACCGTGCATTGGCTGCTGTGTGCATGGATACGCAATATCTGCCTGTAACATGTGGCAGGCAGCTCATAGTGCGTAGGGCATATACTCAGGACCTGGCAAAATGCCGAGCATGTGGTGCCGAGAGCAGATCGCATTTTATGGAACGCAAAAAGGGACAAATGTTTAAAATCTCTAATCTGTGCTTTTTCCACGATAACAATAATGTTTTATATTGTATTTTGTATTTTACGTGTCTGATTGGGTTGAAACCTTGAAGATAGTTAGAAAGGGGAGGCTTATAAATGGAGATTGACCTCAGATGATGACAATATCATCAGCAAACGAGTCATGTGACATTTAAGTTTGATCCTTTAAAGTTCTTTATTTCTTAAAGTATATGTCCAATTGGGTTCAAACCTTGCATATATCCTGAAAGGGAAGTGATTAAGACGATTATTGACCTTATGTGATGATGATGTCATCAGGTGACAAGTCACGTGACATTCAAGGTGCTATATCTCTTGAAGATGTCTCATGAAGTCCAATTGGCTTGAAATTTGTTCGAAGAGGAAGGGTTTTAGACCCAAATTGACCTTATGTGATTATGACGTCATCTTGTAACAAGTCACATGGCATTAAAGAGCACTCATGAAAGTACTATATCTTGTGAAGTACATGCCCGATTGGGGTGAAACTTTGTGTATAACTCGAAGGGGAGGGTTTTAGACCAAAATTGACCTAATGTGATCGTGACATCCTTCGGTGACAAGTCACGTGACATTAAAAGTGATTTTGTTTAAGCCTAATATCAGTGAAGTACATGTCCTGTCTGGTTGAACTTAGCAGATAGCTAGAAAGGGAAGGGTTCGCGATGGAAATTGATTTATCTGATGCTGGTGTCGTCATATGATAAGTCATGTGACATGTATCGAGATGACATGGATAATACACTTTCCATTGCTGTATTTCCACTTTTGGCCATTATCTAACAAGTTTATCCAATGACTTTTGTCAAAACCCTTTGAAACCGAAGCAGCTCCTTGGTTGTCCACAACCATGGTCTTCTCTCGTTTTGTTACTTTTGTCTATTCTTGGCTGTGAATGACCACTTTGTTTCTATGTCAGGCTTGAAATTTAAAACTAGCAATGGGGTTTACTCACCAAATCTTCCTGTATCTCAAATATCGCCCAAAGCAACTTAAATTCATTAGGGGCACCTTTTGGAATTCCTAGGAGCTCACTAGGTAGATGCCATTTTCAATGTTTCCCTCCTTCCCCCAGAGTGTAAGATTTTTTTTAGATAAGATGTGTTGAAAATGGTCAAGCACAGTAAATTTTCTCTTGAAAAAACTTAGAGAAGTTGATAAATAAGGGGCCCATGGATTTCATCAGGTGAGTTTTGTGTTGGCTCACTTGGAAAAAAAGGGGCAGGTTCTGGCCTATTTTCATTGTCTTTATGGTGTTCACTGACCCTTTCTGAGCATCTCATGACATGAGTGAAGACTATAGCTTCTGGCCAGGGCACATCATGCGGAAAATGACATTTGGTGAAATGTACATGTATGCTGTTCACTGATGGACGTGTAATGTCATCAATCCATACTTGCCCAGTGCTTTTTTTAGGAGCAAAATATGCTTCTCATAGTTCGACCTGTGGTTTCCTGCCTTCTACATGTAATTCAAAGGGGGGCCTAGATGCTTTATGAGTAATGTACGTACTGCATTTTTATTCCCTGAGGTGAAATTTTACCTGGCGAGAGTTCTTCACCCCTTCAAAGAACTGCACAGACAGCCTCATAGGCATTCTACTTTGTGCTTGGATTGAGCCTCTTAACAGCCCTACATGTACATGTAACAATCTAAATCCCACCCATTGTTAAGCCACCTCTGAATCTACAAATAGTAGTTAGAGCCAGGGTTAGATCTTCATCAGTTAGAATACGTGGACTCATGCTGACAATAACCATTGCCTGGGAATCTATTTGGTACAAACACTTGCTGACAACATTATCAGCGCCCATGCATTGCGTCTCATTGCGTACCTTTTCGTTTCCTGGGTACACCTGCGTGGTGAGTCCTCCACAGTTCCACAACTAGGGGTTGAGGTGAGGTGCCCCATCCAGAGAAACTCATCCAAACTTGGCCTCTGCAGCAAACTTGACCCTCGTATACCATTCTACACCAAAACATGCTTCAATGTACAGTGTATGTGTCAACCACTACATGTACAATGTACGTCAAGATGAAAATATTACTTAGCTTTTTTGCATTTTGCGAAAGAGACATTCTTTTTGTCAATTTTTTCTTCTTCTTTTTGTTCCCTCAAATCTCATTTCTTTTGTACACAGTTTTTCTATGCAGCACTTTAGTCCCTATGCAAGGGTCAACCTTCATCAAATTTGCCTCAAGCAAAGACCCTATGGCAAAGATGTGCCACAAAGCATGACGTCCTGATAACGTCATCACCTGATTTTTTATTGTATTTTGAGTATTTATTTTTCCCCATAGGTTTTGTACAGGTTTTCAACAGCTGGACTTCGGCACTCTTATCAATGTGACTGATTATATATTAGGTGCACACTCTGCGTCCACCAGTTAGAGAGGGTCCATCAAGAAAATTGTGATAATGACGTCATCAGGTGTCACGTGACAGGGCATTTAATGTTCAAACTTTGTAGCCCTATATCTCCTGAAGTAAGTAACTCATTGAGATAAAACTTTCCAGATATCCAGAGGGGAATGTGTTATATACAAAAATTGGCCTCATGGGATGATGACACCATCAGTTGACAAGTCACGTGACATTAAAGATACATCATTTAAAGCCCTATATCTCCTGAAGTGATTGTCCCAGCGGGTTGAAACTTTGCAGATATCTGGAAGGGGATGTGTGATAGATGAAAATTGATGTCACAGTGTAACCGTAGAACTAATCGTTTTAATTTTTAAGCGAGTATCATTTGTATTGTTTTCTTATCTCTTTGTAACCTGTGTAATATATAGAATGGTCCAAAAAGTTTTTATCCAATCATGTGTCAAATTGTTTGCCACATAAATGTCGCAGCCACTCATGATTTTGGAGTACTCGAGCGGAAAAACGCCATCCTGTCTTACACAAGAATGCTTTGTGAACAGGCCACGGTAGTTAAAGAACAAGTGGGTCCTAATTGCCCAATAATATATCCACCTGGTTAAGCTTTAGTGTATGTTTGCACCTGCGGTTTTTCATTGTGATGTATTTTAAGAATGAGAAGGTAGCTTGCTGAGAAAGAGAGAAAGAGGATGAGAAGACATTTTGGACTTGGCAGAGTGAAGATTGAGAGAAATCCTCTGAGCATGTTTGAGACCGGCTTCAACTGTAAAGACAGAAATCTAGATTCAGAAGATTAGGTCTTCGGTCAGTTCTAGATACTGGATAGGCTACTTTGTCCCAGTACCAGAATTCGGCAAACCAGGCCGAATTACCAGACCAATACCATAAAATTGTCACCCTGGTGGTCTTGACACTTGCCAGCAACAGTCCATCTCACAAGCATCGGCTTGATCACCGTGGCCTTCCATAATTATAAAGTCGGATCTATGGTCCGAATGGAGATGCAGAACCTGAGATCGAGCAGTTTGACAAGACCAGAGACCTGGGTTTACTGCTACCGCATCTGAGTTACTCGGCCCATGAGGTGCTTACAGCTAGACAAACCTTAGAGACACCATTAGACTGTGACACTGCCTCATCTTAATCGCTTGTTGTAATTTTTAAAAACAATATACCGATATAGAGACTTTATGTAGCGGAGTATAGCTGCTTTACAAACCGTTCTTCTTACAAATTGGAAAGAAGAAAGTAATGTGACTTTGAGATATGATAAACCAGATTTCAGCTGTTTATTTTTTAAGGAAAGAGTCAGTATTGATAAAGAATTGCACGCAAAGTAAAGTAGAGAATAACTAAATGATGTGCATCATTTAAAGCTCTATATCACTTGAAGTACTTGTCCCAGCGGGTTGAAACTTTGCAGATATCTGGAAGGGGATGTGTGATAGACGGAAATTGATCTCACAGAATGATGACATCATCAGATGAAAAGTCACTTGACATTAAATGTGCATCATTTAAAGCTCTATATCACTTGAAGTACATGTTCCAGCGGGTCGAAACTTTGCAGATTCCTAGAAGGGGATGTGTGATAAAGGAAATATTGACCTCATGGGATGATGACGTCATCAATTGACAATTAAGTCACATGACATGAAAGGTGCATCCTCCAAAGCCCTGTATCTCCAAAAGTACATGTCCCAGCGGGATGAAACTTTGCAGATAGCAATCATGACAATGACATTTTCAGTGAAAAGTGAAAAAGCCCTTTGTTTTGTTGCAAACAGACATTGGACCTCTTGTTTACATTTCAATTTGTGATGAAGTAGACTTAATCTAGTTGTCAACAAGAGTGCATTATTCATGTTGCCGAAATCGCCCCGCAAGTTTGAACGCTCGAGTTTTCCAACAACTGATACCAATTTTACCCCAGCATTGTATCACTTCCTGTCACTGAAAATTAATAAGTTGTGATCCATCAACCTTTTTTATGCCTTGACAGCATGAAATCCAGGTCACCATACTCGGTAAAGTTTCCCTTTCGACACAGGCAGTGCGTGTTCCGGTTTGTCTTTTATGTGGACTAGTTCTCCTTTCTAGCTTCCCTGCAGCTTCAGTTACTAGAATAAGAAAAATCACTTCCGGCAACGTGATTCCCACGTATAATTTTTATTACGCAAACTTTGCCCTCGGCTGAAATTTCCGTAACTGCGAATGCAGGAATCCATATCTTGACGTTTTTGCCCTGCCAGCAAACTCCTCCACTTTTCATCACAAGTGAAATATTTCTTTTACTGAGGAAACAAAGAGAAGATGGGCAAAAAAATCAATGTTGTTTTGAAATGCTATTCAGGAACCATCATTGCCTCGGCCCACAGTGTGCATTTTCAATTCACTTTAGCTGGCCATGATTCACACATTAGGAGTAGCGGTCCGAAAGGGGGTACTGGAACTCCCGTTATCACATCCCAGGGCAGGACAGTAAAGTTCTTATTCCAACATAACATGGTCAGTACTCAGTTATCATCAGAGGGAATATGTGTATAATCTTTCCATGAGTAAACTTGGAGTACCTATGTATATATGTCCGTGTCACCGTACAAGTGTGACATCCTAGCGAAGCGTTAATGCGTGTGCTGCCGGCTTCTCCACTAAGAAGTAAGTCACTGTTCCACATGCCCGAACTTCATCAGCGCCATGCTCTCTTTCATTCGCATATCATTTCCGGCTCTTCATTGCCCCTGCAGCCAGCCCTACGGGCCACCAGAGTGACTTCTGGTGCAAACTGCAAAGCAACCTGATGCTGTCTTTGTTTTAGAACGCAGCTGGTCATTAGACCTTTGTAGTTAAAGGGACACCATGGTGGTTTTGTGTTAGTCAGAAGAGATCGGCCTGACTTTTCAAGCTAAGCACTCACACAGTAGTCTGTCATCCAGACTAAGGGACTGAGGTGACCCAATTCCAGTCTCAGAGTAGGAATGTGATTCATGTCAAGTATAAAAGCAACATGACTGTCAAGATATCATGTGTGTATGTTGCTTTCTCTTGAAGATTACAATGCGTCAAGCTTTCCCTGGTCCTTCACTGCACATCTCAGTCCCTCGGAATGTTCTAAATTGTTGCCACTGATTTTGCAGTATGAATGACTAGTCGGTGGTAAGCAGTGCACACTGTTGCTTCTTGAGTAAGAGATAACATTCTGATGTTCGATTTATTGACAGGAGCCAAAGTGCATTGTAAATGAACTGGAGAAGGAAAGAGACGAAAAAAATATTCAGCGATAAGAATCCTTTACATCATAGACATCGTAGCCCGGCTGTGATTTAGAGTTTTGTTTTTGCGACCATCTCAATCATACATCACTTATTGCTGCTATTTAAATATCAAGGTGCAAGCTTAAAATAACTATATTGCATCGGGCAAACCAGAAGAGGAGCGGCGTTTAAAAAAGCAAGCCTTGTGGAGAAGATCAAGCAGTAATGCTAAGCGGCCGAGATATAAATCTCCAGTTTTGAAACAAATTTCAACACAAGCGTGCTACCTAATTTTCAACGCACTTTGTACTTGAATTGGGAGATACAGATCAGTTACGGAAAAAAATATGACCCCTCCCACTGGAAGGGTGCAGAAGAATATTTTGCAGCAGCCAATTTGTTCCTGCTAAACTTAATATTCTTTAAGAGTGGTCACAGGGGAGCAATGGCTCCATGGTGTCTACAGCGAACCTGCATTAATACCACTCGCCGGCCAGTTCCCTTGAGTGTGTACGGTGCATCACCTCGACAGTGTTCAGTTCCTGCCGGCACTCGATATCACAAATTCAAAGCTGGGAACAAGGACATCCGCGTTTGATGCAATATTTCACTAGCTAAGCTACATGTACATGTACACCTACACGTATGCACACAACACCTTTGCCCATGCTCAACCGTTGTTGGGGAATGGGATTTGATGTATTCAAACTTCTCCAAAGCCACAAATTCATTTCTATTTGCTGTAAGGTTTCAGTATGAAGAGCTGCAATGTAAAGTTTGCCAGTTTTATTCTTCATCTTGTTGGGAAGCAAGATTTTAGTTTACCAGTTCGAGACTAGGGTTAGAATCTCAGTGAAGCTGATTTTGATGAGGTTGTGCCAAAAATTCCATTTTTCAAATGTATTCAGGAAGTATAATTGCCATTTCAAGCTAAGTCACTCCTTGATATATATGTTTGGGGTATGAACAAAAAACTCTGGCATTCAAAAGCTCTTAAACATTTTTTTCCCCAGAAAACGTCAATGTGAAAGGCTGTGACTCATTAAACTTTGAAACATCTTGCAGCAAGAGATTTACATGGGCCATGCTATTATTGTAATGATCTTCCCGCGACTTAATTTTATTGTAATGGTGTAATTACTAGGAATGAGACTGATTGCCTTCTCCAAATGTAGAAGCCCACCAGTTTGCAATCTTCTTCACCCCCTGTGATTTGTGGCTCCCTGTTCCCCAAAGACCAAGACAAACACTCTTTCAGCGATTCCTTCAGCCGGGGCTGGTATGCAATCTGCATCGGCCCATAGATCATAACCACACAATCAGACAGTCGCTTTGATGTATGAGCACACACCATCAATCCCAACGTTAAGCAGCCCCAATTGCTCCTGGCACCACAGAGTCTGCATCCGACTTGTGCTCTTTATTTTGCCGTCTTCACCGGAGATGTTTGAAGTTTTCCCTCCCACGCCCGCAGTCATGCAAAAACACGACCAAAGGAGAGACAAAAAAGAAAAGAATAATGCGAAAAGATGTCCAAAAGGTGCTCTTTCATACACCAAAAGTGACATTAACTTCTGTTAACATTTATTATTTCTCTGGTGCAAATTTAATTATTTAGAAATGAATTAAGCTTTCCGGGGGGGGGGATTTCTGAAATATATCCAGCAATTAATATTAATTTGCAGCAATGTGCTGTCCTGTCGGTCTGATTTATTGTACAGAGGTATGGGCCTTAGACGCTAAATTGATCAAAACTTGATTTCCATTGAATTCTAACACATTTTTTTCATCCTCTCAGATCAGGAAATTCTTAATTCCTTTTCTGGGGACAGACTGCCTGCATTTGTTCAGTAATTTAGAAAAACGGAATTGTGTGGATACATGTATTTCAAAAAGAATACTTTCAATATTTTTCTGAGACGGCAGACATCAAAGAACAGTGACTGGGATGGAATCTACAAATGGTATTGTTCACTGCATTAAAGCTGTTAGCCAGCATACTCATTCAGTAGTAAAGACTAATAATCTCTGAAGTCAGACTCTCAGTCTTCCTCAAACCACACTAAACAAACAACCAATAACCAGCGTAGCTGCCCGCGGGTCTCTTCTTGTGCTCGTTATCCCAGCCTCGCCATACTGGGCTGTCGAGATACAGGTTTCTGACATCACTCTGTTGGTACAACTTACGTAGTCCTGTCAAACAGCATACAAGCTCAATAATTGGCCCAGTTAAAGTATGCCTTTGCACAACAAGCGTGTGTGCTCAGGGAAAGACCTCAGTATAAACTGAGTTATATGGCAGTTACATTACGCCCGCTGGCTAAACAGTGACTGCAGTGTAGTCTCCCATCTCTCTGAATGTGGTGCAAGTACATGTATATATTTATCCACTTCCTAAAAATGATTACTGTCTTAACAATATAAAGTACCTACAGTGTAGATTGCCGTACCAAAAAAACTTCTGTCTGTGGCCTAAGCGGTAGTGTTAAACAGTTTGTCTTCATCTGGCGTGGAAAGCCAAACAAATAATGAAGTTTCCATGACACCCCAATTGTTTTGTAAAAGTCGGCAATTTGCTCAAAAAAGCCTTTTAATAAAAAGGGCGAGTCTTCCATCAGTTTAAGCAGTCTTAGCCATCACACCTGGAAATATTGCCCTGGTAACAGAAGACAAATGACCCACCACATTCTGGCAACCTCCTGCCACATGTGGTATTCAGGTACCCCAGTGGTCATCTGTTATTCTTCTTAGCCACCTGCAGGTTTAGAGGACAGACATTTTCCCAAAGGCTACATGACGTTAATGTTGGCTTTGAACCTAGTCATTTTATACCAATCAGAGCTCTGAATTGTAGTTCCCACCCTTTCAAGGTGTTTAGAATAATTGGTAGAACTGTTGACCTAGACTTTCCTTTGCACAGTCTCAGAATTTTTGTGGACTTTTTTCCAAAACAGTTTAAGCAAGCTTACCAAGGGATACAGTTTCCCACAGAAAGCCCTTTAGGGAAGCTCGCAAGCATGTCCTTATGGAACAATGAACAATTTCTCAAATCGCGCAAAATAATGTATATTAATAGTATATATTAAATAGCAGAAAACGAACTGGGGCTTGGGGATGTTTTAATATTCTATAGCTGCGTAAATACTTGCTGTAAAATTAACCCTAATAGTCCTCAATCCTCCAACAGGTGAATGATTGAGGACCGTTAGGGTTAAAGGAAGCACTCACCAGGGCTTTTCATGTGTATTTCCATTGCACAAAGAAAACAAAGGGAAAGATTTGAACCCCTTTGCCAATAGGGTGGAAAAATTGTATGCCCCCCTCCAAATGTATGAATACTGAAGCCCAGCCCCTTTCTTGCAGCACACATGCATCCTGAGCATTATATACTCCTGATTACCTTAATATTGGACACATGTCAAAATGCACACTGTCCCCCTGCTTACTCTGTTGTTACTGCTATATCAATATTTGAGGTTTGAAATAGAAAAGTATTTCTCTACAGGGAGTAAATATTTGTGGATAAAACATTCAAGGAGAACGCACGCCACCAAAGAAACAACAAATGAAAGGGCAGACTAATGCATGGGGCTATCATGCATTTTTAAATACTTTTTCGGGAATTAAACTCAAGCGAATCCCTGCAGAAATCTGCCAAATGCCGGCACGATTTGGTTCGGGCCCGAAGATAAGATGGCCATCTCCTGTGATCGGCAGGCAGCTTAGGGTTCCTCCGGTGGGGCATTGGGCCACTGCTATATTAGATCAGATGTATCTGGCCTGCAGTGACTGGTTTAGGTACACTCTTTGAGCTCACTATGGCGCGTCCTCTTCCTCCCCTGAGCAGTGTGAATGTGTGTGTAATCTGAATTTTCTTTAAGACACCCCAGGCGAAGATGACCCAGTTTCCAAAGACGTTTTTTTAATAATGGGTTCCACAGTTGTGTTCTGATGAGGGCTGAAAAGATGTTCTGCTAAGGAAATTCGGTGTGCTGTACATTCATACACAGTTCTTCCATCACAGAAGTTGCAGTAATTCATTCAAGAAGACCTGACTGTAACGAAATTTACTTTAAGTAACCTGTAATTACTCACTGAAAATTTACAATGTAGCTTTTCTGTTTGTCCACAGAAAATTACCCAAATACTAAATATGGCGAGAAGTGAACCACCAAGCTTATGCATACTCAAAGGGCTCCTGTCTCTGCCTGTTGGCACATGGCATCTTTAAATGTGCATTTTTAAACTTTAATTGCTGATTAGTACACAATACCATCTATAAGGCCCAGAGGTTTCTTAAGAGACATCAAATAAAAAAATTGGCCCATTGTAAGCAGCGTTTGTAATTAAAATTCAAATGTGAATTAGGATTCCCTGGCTTTTTACAAAAAAAGAATGAATAAAGCTTGTGCATAGTGCTTAATGGTTGTAAATGTCCAAATAGAATGCTGAGCGAAATAAGCATTTTTTTGGTTCAAGATACAGTTATTGTTAATTAATCTTGATACGGGGAAATTCATTTCATAATTTTTTCTGACAAGAGCACAGATTATGTGACAGAGAGCTTCATACACACAGAATTTCACACCAAGAGGGCATCATTGTTTGTGAAGACTTTTTTCATTTTTTTCTCTAGATAAAAATAATGGGTTGAAGTTGACGGTAGAGCCCATGCAGTCTGCTCTCGTTGGCTGTTCTTAGAATTCTAATGCACCGTGTTAAATCATAGAGGATATTCCTAGCTCAAGGGTTAAGCAAATTCCGCTTCTGAGGAAAATTCAGGGCAGTTTGTGGGGTAAACATCAAGGCACCAATGTAGAAAGTGACATTTTACAATGCACTCACATTATTTGTCACAAGCTGAGCAACATTTGAGCCCAAACTTTCACAGCTTTTGTTTCTGTATGATTAAAGGATAAATTTACAACTTGGAACTATTATTTCCTAACATTACCTATGGGTCTAGTCTTTTTACGTCACAGGTGTTTTTGCCCACAGGGGCTGGAAGAACTATGGCTGAGATTAATTCACTAAGTGTTAAAAAGTTTCACGCAGCTATCAAAACACCAAATTGTAAACACTACCACCAAACACTATATAAAAATACGACACTCTTTAAAACTAATGGGGCAGTTATACATGTTAACGTCAAATCTGACACAACCAACGGTGATACATGTACCTTTACTAAGTCTGTCTGCCCTTATGAAGAGTTGGCACTATGAGAGAGGTACATACATGTATTTCTGAAAGTAATAAGCTTGTTGATGAGACCTCTCACAAAACAAAATCCCCAAAGGATGATTAACAGATTCAGCCATCTCCCAAATATAAATGCTGCTTTCAATCCTTGCCCGCAGTGCAGACTGAAAGCAGTGCTTTAGAAATACGAAATAAAGCCGCTAAGAAGTCCACTACATGTAAAATGGATTTTGTCAGGAGGGTGAGTGTTGAATCCTGTTAGAGCCCCTAACCGAGGACTTAGATTGTTGTACCTGCTCAAAGACGCTACTGCTTTGTGCTTTAGGTTCTTCAAAGCTTCAACTTCAATTCGCCTGTGGAGGAAACTACTTCTTTGACAACCTTGGGGTACGTTCAGATGCCATCAGTTACATTTTGTTACTCAAATTTAGTTACCTCAATTTGTCTTCTTTCATTTTGTTATGATATGTTTGTGTTTCCTCTGTACCCACTTTTCTTCATGTATGGTGATTGGTCCCTTCATCGTTAATTGCTTGAAACATTTTATTGTTAACTTAATTGGGTGGAATCATTTTCCTTTAAACATGTACAGGATATGATTTTCATGTAAGTAATATGAGTTTGCTTAAAGTGTAGCAGCAATGACTTTTTCTTAAACACATTTTTTCTTCAATTTTGTGTTCTTCATCAGTGAATGAAACTTGTTTACATTCCTATTTGGTTAAATGCATTGAAAAGAGCATTTTTAGGCCTACAATTAAAATTATCCATGGATGCTGATGCTGAAAACTGAATCCAGCAGAATCTACGAAAATTAGGACTTCTGTGTGTACAAACCAATGTAACACTGAGGATTTCTTCCTAGGATGACATCACAGGTTTGCTCATGAATATGGACATCTCATTTGCAAAACAAAACAAAAAAAAACAGTAAAATGCCCTTTGAAATATAAAACAAAAATAAGGTTGAACAGATGGTTGGTACTACAAAATTGGAAAATAGAGTTCAGTAACGAAAAAGGTATGCTAAAGCACTTCCGATTTGCACTCATCAGAGCATAATCTCATCAAGAATGACATAAGATGCTAATCACACTTTCAAATAGGTTAATAGGTCAACAGGACAAAAAGGATTATGTAAAATGGAGTGTGCAGACAAATTCTGACGGCAGAGAGCTGGTTTTGTGAAGTGAATGTAGGTAAGCATGCGTAAACGACTGAAATGCATGCTTTGTCTAGTACAGTAAACTGCAGTTTGCTGTATTGTTTGGAGCATTTTGGGTGATCGAGCAAGTGTTGCCGTGTGGCAGATGAACCAGCCCATGATTTGGATGTTTGCCGTAAGTCTTTACTTGGGAGGGGCGGTTGCTTACGCGATGCTGACAAGTTGTTACAGATAGAAGAGGGAATATGCTGCTTGATAAGGTCAGCCGTGCAGGCGTTGCGATGTTCTATCCAAGGACCGAGCTTCATATCGGCACTGAAATTCATAAATGACATTGCTAAGTTGCGTGGTAGGTAGCGCATCTTTACGGACAGCTGGAGGCATCTTGTGCGCAGTGAAAATTACGCACGGTTCAGCAGCATAGTAGGCATGTCTCACTGGTTAATTGAGACACAAAGTTGCAGTTTGAAGGTTTGTATTAAAACAAACTGACTACAGCTACCCTTTAAAGCTTGAAGATTGGAGATACAGATGAGGGAAGAAATTTGTCTGATAAGCCCCTTTTACTCGTAGCTAATTTTCATTTCATTACCACCCTATTTGTACACAAACACATACATTTTACCCACAGAATGTCTGACTGTTTACTTTCTTCGAGACTTCTTTGAACCTAAACTGCTTCATCTCTTTTACTTTGGTGAAAGTGACCTAGATTTTCATTCAGCTAAGGGCTTGTTTGCTCTAATTGGCAGACTGCTTGAATAATCTTGGTGCAGTGGGGGAAGGCCTCTATAATAAGCTAGCTGGAAAGCAACAAAGCGGAGTGGTAATTGTTCAAACCAGCCGACCGCAGGCCAGGCAAAATAAATGTTCCAACCAAATTGCAGAGATCCATCTTTGCAACTGATTTTTCTTTTCTTTCTCTCTTTTTCATCTCCCCAAGTCGGTGTAATGTTCAATTTTTTTGGGGGGGGGGTTCGTGCTTCTGAGCAGAATGACTCCGGTATGTGAAGAGGGGAGAGTTGAGATCAAGTTAGATATTGATTAATGAGTGCCGAGATCGGCATCATGTTTGTCTCGTCGGCATCTCACATAGACCTGCAGGTGTTAATTTTCAGAATCTTGCTTTCACCTTGTCCCGACTGTAAATTCAACCATCATTGAAATTTAATTCGGAAGATCATCTTTGCTGTATTTTTTCTTTTTGTGAGCATGCCACAAAAAGTCCGTGGATGAATCTCACCAAAAATGGTGCAGTTGAGTAACGTCCTAATACTGGAATGACTATAGAAAAAAGAAGTAAACAAATCTCTCCTAATGTGTACGAATATTAAAAAGGAGCTATTCATTATGTGTTGGGCATTGAGCTGAAATGTAAAACAACACTTTGAGATAAAACTCTCCACAAACTAGACAACTAGTCTTGAAACAAGACTTACGCAAAAGTCTTATGCACATCCCTGATTGAAATCGGAGATCTTCATGTGTACACGTAGGTTTCATACTTTCCATCAAAACTAATAAATAGTTGTTACAGAAGTCGTAGCAGTTGACCTTTTCACACCATCTTATCTGCATTGGACACATGATCGGACTCATTCATTGAAGTTTAATGAGTGCTGTTTCACATTCAAGTCAAAAGGGTCCTTCCAAAAGAAAAAAATGAGAAAGAATGATTTTGCTTACCTTGGATCTTCCCACCTGAGACCTCACTGACTTTATCATGTGGTGAGGAAGAGAATGTTCCTCATCATCCCATCCGATAACAAACACCTGGACAAACTGATCTCCACTCTGCCCCCTTCCGTAAGAGAGAAGGGGGGGGAGACAGGAGAGGAAAGGGAAAACTCAAAACAAAGCTCCAGACGTCAAACCGTGGTTCTCTAGCCCATCATCCTACCGAGTCCCATCACGTAGCTGCTGCATTAAGCCAAGCTCATGTTAGCATTGTGCCCCAGTCACTCTGCTCTTGTACGGCGGGATATCAAGCTGCCTGTACCATTTCAAGAGGCAGGGTGGACTTTTTTTTAAAACCTCCATCTCTCTGTTTCACTCCCGTTCTCCTGTGTTCTTCTCCTGCACTCCCACATGCCCAGTTGGCAGCATACACGCTGCAAGGGGATGCACTCTCTTCACATCCAGTAATGGCACAGTGCTCCCCGGTGTTGGTGTCCCTTGTCTTTTGGGGCACTTTGCCAAATTGGCATCTTGGGGAAGATGATATACGCTAATTTTTGAAATGGTTTCCTTGTTGTGCACTTACTGTGTCTAATATGAAGTTTTCGCCCATCTTCTTGAAGCAGTGAGTGCATAAAGCAATGTGTTTTACCGTTTCAATTCTGGACAAGCCTTGACATTGAAAGTAGATTAGGACTGCTGCTGACGTTTCAAGTCAGGATGATTTCCCTCTGTCCATTTCTGACTCTAGAGCAACATCGCTTTGTGACGGAATTATGTACAAAACCTGTCATTTAAGTGTCAAAAACAAGATGCACAAGGGTTGTTTTTAATCCCAATGCACTTTTCACTTTTCCCTCTAGTGCATTTTGTATGGATCATGCTTATTGTAACTATCAAGGGTTATCTCAAACAAGGGGCTTTATAGAACTGCTTTATAGACCCACGGAAACAATTTCTGTAGAGCTGCAAAAGGCTTGGACGAAATTTGACGTCTAAACCAACTGACGTGCATACTGCCTATTTCTTCACAGAAGGAGACATAGCATATTATTTGTGATTTCCTCAAAACAAGAAGGCAGTGGTGGGGAAAAATGCAAAGTGCAGGTTTGGAAGGTAGATTGGTCTTTGTTGATCAGATTTGTTTCAGATTTGTTATTCATGATCATGTCATGCATCATTCTTTCCCAACTCTGATTAGTGAATTATCCAGAAAACATTTTATTCCTTTATTTGTCTGTTAAAATGCATTCTGACAGAAAAAAATGAAACTGGTAACATAACAGGGTAAAAATGGCAATCTACGACATTGGACTTTGTCAGACTGTAACTGTATTTAACCTATCTATTTTTTTTCTCATCACAATATCAATGAATGCCATTTTTTTTTTCAAAATTCATCAATGACTGTTATGTCTGAGTGCTGTTTGCAATGTTTGAATGTGATCTAATGTGCCTTTCTTAGGAAGGCTTTAATTTCATTTCATTAACTCTAGCAGCTTTATTGCCATTCCGTATGACTGATATACAGCCAATTGTCAGTCTCTTTGTAAAGCCTGGTTGCCATGTCGACGTAAAGAGATACAGAAATCATCGCTGATCAGTTTCGACAGTACACAATCATATGGAAACACTCTGTTACAACTGACGCAAACAGGATGGTGACATTCGGCAAAAGTGGAACTTATAAGCTGGTCTGCTTTGAGTCGCCAGAGTAGATAGATACATGTATGTTGCCATGACGGATGCACAACAATGTCTTTCGCACTTGGTACCACTCATTTTGCCCATCTTTTTTTACTGTATTACTAACATGTGACACCTCAGTTGTCAGCAAAATAGCTGACCATAAACAGAATACCTCAAAGTGGAGTATCAGTTTGGTTTATGAGGCAGTATCACAATCCGAAAAGGCGTTTTACGTGAAAAATTACTGAGGGTTTGACGCCATTTTGTTTAAATTTTTTGTGTGAAATGACATCACGCAGCATGTCTGCCGTGACTGTCTGCATGTTGACATCTTGCATGCTATTGACATTTGTTACGACCATATGGAAACTTCTAAGGCTTAACAAACAGAAACCAGCATTGTCTTTTTATTGTCATTTTTTAATGAGTTGTTGCCTTGTCATTCCACCAGGTTTATTTTACTTTTATTCACCAAAATCTGAATATTTTGCATTATATATTACGTTAAAAGTCAAGTGTATGTGATATTCAAGTCGGGCTGAATTCATGTTCGGCTGTAAAGAGCAGTTTTTGAAACTCAAGAAGTCTAAACAATTTTGGGGTCAAATCCCACCACCCTGCACCCCCCAAACCAACTGGCAGTCATTCATTTTTCAACCATTACAAGTCTAAGTGGAATTTAAAATGGCAGATCCAGCTTTAGAAACTGTATTCAGCAGTCTGTACCATCTGGCACAATGAAGTTCAGTTGCTTCCTGATACCTATGAAGCTTTAATCCAAATCCTTGGTGTGTTGTCAAGCATAATCAAATCAACTAGATTAGACTCCAATCAAATTGAATCAGATCAAATCAGAACTCAAGTCCACTGTTTTGTTTGCATATGGTCTGATTATGCATTTCCTCACATAGTGAGCATGTGTACAAAACTGTTCATGACAGTGTCAACAGTACTTCAGTTAGAGAAAGAAGAGTAAATGTTGCTTTGGACTGAGGCTATGCTTAATTTCCTTGATTTCGTAGCCGTTGGGATTATTTCTATGCTTTGTCGGCATTCGGCATGTCCCTGTAGATTATATGAGAAGAAATTCTGAGTTGAGCCTTTTGTGTGGCTGGAGGTCATATCTTGATGAAGTTTTTTTTTTTTGATTGGCTTTAAGAAACCCTTCTAGGGAAGATGAATAAAATTATTCACCTGCTGTGGCTGTGCAGTGCAACCGGGTATGCACTGTACAGTAATACACAGAACTATTCTTGTCAGTCTGGGAACCAAACTGAGGGTACTGGCTACTCATGACTATTTTGAGGATTTCTCAGCAGTCTCTCAGAAATTGAACAAGAAAGTTTTGGTTGCCAAATTTAAGAATCAAAACCAGCAGATGTATTTTGTATATGAATGTTAACCTGTGCACTCTCATTATACCTTGGCAGTGTGTAGGCATCCAAACAGCATGCAGGAAATTTAAAACCATTTTGAGATCTGATGGTTTATTGAGGAGCATTGTGGGAAAGATGAAATGGGATGTATTCCTCACATTGCTCGGTTTTCACTTGATATATTTTTCAAGGTTGTCAGAATTCATAGCTTGTTCTGCCGCATTCTGAAATTTGTTACATGAAGGTAGGATCAGCCATTGCAGAAGTGGGTTGATCATTTGCAAATGGAATATACAAAGACATACCTGTCTCCAGGAAACGGCCCTGTATCATTGCAGTTAAGGGCCACTTCGATTTGTCTTGAGGACACGCTGGAGCTTGATGCAATCTTGATCACATGTACTTCCAGTCAACCGTGTGGGCCAGTTGGTGTTTAATGATGGGAGCCTTGGGGTCTGCCATGTCCCTGAGATTCCCCACGGGAATCAGTGCAGTGCTCTTTGGCCCTGAGTGTCATTCTGATGGGGTCTGTCTGATTACTGTAGGTGGGTTGCTGTGCACTTTAACAACTTACAGCTTATGCTGCTTGCCAGTTTTCATCTCTCCAGTCAGGCGGCAACAGTACTAGTGATGTTGTACTTCACTCAATAGTTGGGACATGCTTCTGGAAGCCAGCAAAATAGAAACATGAACTATGGGAATGAAGAAGGTAATACATGCAGCTATAGGTACAAACATTTCAAAGTCAGTAAGTTAGGAGACTGTAATCCACAATAATGCCTTTTACATCCACATACATGTAACTTTTTAACCGCAAGTAAAAACGTATATTTTATAGGAGTCATTATCCTCTGTGGAGTGAGCCATCATTTTTTTACTGCCCTGTCTCCAGATAGCCTTGTTCAAATGTTCTTGGTCCATTTTTGCCAGGTCATGTCGTGTATATGCTGTTTGTTGTGAATCTAATGAGCTTAAATTTACATTTGTAGCATTTTGCTGTTTTGTTTGGTCACAAAAAGGCTTAAGGGGACAAGAGATATATTGAATGATAAACCTTTTAGAAACTTAATGGTATTGGATTCTCTGAATTGTCCATTTTTATCATGAACGTTTCGTGTTTTCCTCCCATTAATGGAGGAAAACCTTGTGCGGAATGTTTAGAGACGAATCAGTGACCATGGTAACACTATCATTGGTCACTGCAATGGTGGTAAGTACCGTAATGTCCTATTTAGGTGGCTAGTGCTTCATGATGATCACTTTATACCCAACACAATGCTTTCCATCATGGGAAGGGGGCCATCAGGATTGTCAATCACTGGATTTGTTAGTAGTACTTGAGTTACTTGATATCAAGACATGGAGTTGAGGAGAAGTCCTATGCAATCAATACTGGATTGAATTAAAGCAAGTGGTTAGTGAATGTAATCTCTCCCCCCCCACCCCTTCAGTTGAGATTTTGAAGTACATGTATACACTGACTGGGAAGACAAGACTGTAAGACTGAGTTCTCGACGTTATTGACTTGGCAAGCCGGCCGTCATATTGACCACTGATGAGGCTGATGGATATTCAAAGCGCACAGCGATACAGCAGTTCCTTGCTTCCTACAAGTTAATGGGGGTGATTTCCTTGATGTCATCATTCCAGACAAGCTAACTGTCTTTTCTTAAAGGGAACATATGCATGTAATGTGGTGTATAAGCAGCAGAATCGTCTTTGAAATTTAGTCAGTTTACCAACTTTGCCCAACTTTTTAGGAAGGTTTCAAATGCATTCAACCCTCCCTCCCTGTGACACCCGTGCTCAAAGTACATGCACAATTGTTATACCACAGTCATAGATAGTCAATTTTTATTGGTCGCGAACTGATCACATGATGTGCTACAAGCGCGTGTGTATTATTCACGCGTTATGCACACTAGCGATGTGTCTTGTCTACTGCATAGTAATTGTGTAATCTTGGGTACGAAGGTGGATAGCCATTGGCAAATGGCACCCTTGGCTTCGCCTGGAGTGCCATTTGCCCCCTCGGGTGTACAAAACTCCATGGACCCCTACACCGCAGGTAACAATTATTTAAGTGTACTGGGGTCGGGGACCATTTTGTGAGGGTAAGAAAACTTCCGCTAGTGCATCGAGTTGACCTTATTTCTGTATTTTGTAAGGGCATACACTTGTTACGCTGGCCACCTGTGTTGCTTATAGGATTCAGTAATTACTTTTACAGAGTGGATCCAATCATGGATTGTGACTGATGAATGAGCCAGCTCTGACATATGGCACTGTTACAGGAACAGAGGAAATTTGCACTTCATTAGATTCAATTGGTAGATCCAAAACTCATCAGTTACTTTTTTTTTTACACTTTTAAATAGATGGGATTCTCAGCTGTGTTCGTTTAGTCTGAAACCTATTTCCGGATACAAACATGTTCAAACTGGTTTTGTTGAGGACCTAAGCTTTTCTTATAAAGTCAAGGCAAGCAGTAGAGAGTGAGTTTGAAAAATATTGGTTCATCCCTTATTTTTTGGATACCTTATGGATAGTTCTGCAGGCCGTTGCAACATGACGTCGTGAAATGGGTCAAAATGCTCGATACGGTAAAAGGGCAATGAGCTTTTCATCTCTGACTCGTCTGTGCAAAGAGAGCCCTGTGTGCTCATTTACCAAGTCTTTTCCACTACGTTGTTCACTGGCTGAAGCATATATGTGATGTGAATGCAGAGACATATTTTTTTTCTTCATTCGATACTTCTCCCCCCCCCTCTTTTTCGCGAAGCTTGTGTAGACACTTTTTTGCTAAGGAGGCAGAGTTAACATGGAGAGCCCTTTTTCGCTACCTGGGGTTAACTGGCTGGAACAGACGTGACATGAATGTTCAGCAGCGATGCATTTCTCCAATAGACACTTCTGTATTCAGGATCTACTCTTCTGTGCTTGAACCTGTATGCATACTGTTGCTAGGGAGAGTAGTTACAGGTGGAAGGCCCAAGAGCCTATTCACACACAAGTGCGATAGCAGGATTCTGCTACGGAAAACAAAGGAATATGTTGTTTTTATTGGGTCTGGTTCAGGGTTGCTAAAAATCATGAATTGAAAAAAAAATTAACTGAATCAAATTTTTCACAATTTACATCAGATTTATATTTGAATCAGATTTTTAAGTTTTGTATTTGAATTGTTGTAAATATGTTGAAAGTTTTTGGTCCTCAAGTGTAACATTGGAAATTATTCAAAAGACGTTTCATCATGGAACTCAGTATGTGGTGAGTAAAAGATGCACTATGGAAAGCTCTTTCCCACAGGTCTTGCATTCTCTCACATTTGGTTTTCCGTGGCATTTCTACTTTCCTGCAGCCACATCGAATCTTGTTATCAGCCATACAGTTTGTAAGTTTTAAGTTTCAAGTTTCAATTTTACATTCAAACTGATTTGCGCTGGCTTTTTCACCTGCCTTTTTGAGGGCTGAGCAAATAAACTATAAAAGCCGTTGGAGACGCTGAAGTATCAATCACTGTCCACTCTTCTGCAAATCCTAATGCACGTTATCATGTTTTTGCATGATAATAGGAAGAGCATTAGGTATTCTGAAACTGAATGTACTTATTGTGAAATGTTTTAGTAGTTAGAAGAGACCTGATGAGATAATCACAGACTAGTTGGGGACATATTCAGTGCATGTACATATAGTTTCCACATGATTATGCCACACTGTATTCTCACAATGCGGAGTATTTCAACTGTTCTCATTCTTGAGTTGTCAGTCATCTCAAATTTAAAGCAAGAAGATACTTGCATACATTTTCTAAAACCTAATATGTGTGGGAATGAAAATAGTGCAATAGGGACAGATTACAGATTACCCCTTCCTTGTGCTCCAATGGGCAGTTTCTTGACTGGATAACAGGTCATGTCACCTTTATATTCCAAATAAAATAACTGGAAGTCCTGCTATACCTGTAATTGTAGCCAAATAGTCAGGTTCCTTCCAACTTCAGAAACAAAGTGGTTCCTGAGAGCATCAAGAATCAAGAGATCAAGAATAGTTGTCTTGTGAATAAAGCCCATTGAATTGATCTTATTCACTGGGAAGCCATTTTTACATGTACCTTGTTCCCTGAATCTATCATATTCAATGTAATCTGTTACATGGGGTGGTGCCAGGCTGTTTGAGGTTCTAAATCTCACTTCCATTTTTAATTGTGACTTGAAACATTTAGATGTAATTTATCATTAGTTTTAAATTATTCCAAACAAAAATTGGCATGATTCTGTTTTGAACTTTTATTTCATCACTGTTATCTTAGCTTTCATGTTCTCAAAGAGAAAAGTTTACCTCACTTTACACCACTACATGTTATAGAGGATACAATTTTACCCAAAATGAGCGAATTCTGGATTTTAAAAAATGTTTCCAAAGCACCACTATATTGAATTCAGCCAGTTTTCCTTTCAAATATAAAAGAGATTTCTGAGCATTTCTTTACAGTATGATATTTGGGGTTTGTTTGAGGGAATCAAATCAGTGATGTAATTCAGTTGATTTGAAATCAAACAACCCTGGTCTGGATATTGTACATGTTCTTTCTACATCACAGAATGATAACTGCAGAGCTTGGACACATTAGTGATTTTTACGCACGGCTGGGTGATGGATCTGTGTACTGGCCAATCCTGACATTGTCATAGAGCTACAGTCCTGGCCAAAATTGCTGGGACACGTGTCATTAGCCATACCCTCCCCAGGTCCACCAACTTCTCGGTCAATGTTGTCATCTGGAGCTGTAGCACAGACTGCGCATTGAGACCCAACATTGAGAGGGGTGGGGGGAACAGTGAGATTGGCCAGGATTGTAGCTTCATGACAATGGGTGTGGTGGCTTTCTCTGCTTATGAATGGGAAAAATAATGATAACTGTAGCGTGTCCCGCTGCACAGGGTTCGACGCTGTGAAGAACGACACTCAGGTGCAACTCACTGTTCTGGTCACAAAAATCTCTGCTTTATTCTGCCGCAATCTGACAGCACCACAATGTGCTCTTCCGACAAGCTCTTCACAACATGGCGCCTGACGGCAGGGGCTGCGCAGGCGCGAGGCGGGAAAACCGCGGGCCGTTCGCAACCAGCGCGGGCAGCCAGCCAACTCCATGCGGGTCCGAGCTGGCGCCCCCACCGGCCAGACTCGCCGGCGCTACATAACCCTTGCTCTACTTTAAGGGTGGGGGTAGTTTGCCCCTTCTCCTCTCAGAAAGCCTTGATGTAGCTGCGGCTTATTAATACAAATGCTCAAACTGGAAATCCGTTTGAAATAAGGAGAACGACTCATCTCCCGGCCTTTTTGAAAATCATTATTACAGAAGAGTGACTTGTCTTTTTCATTCTTGGTTTCTTTTTCCATCTCCTGATGTTGGAAGGGGAACATTTCACTTCTCAGGATTTGCGTCTTCCTTTAAGGGCAAGCGTCTTCTCTGCATTGTGCTGCCACCACTATCTCTCCCATCACTCCTTTCCATTTATTTCTCCCGTAATCTAAATACTGTCCATCTCTTTCATGCCAGCGTGTCCTGCCAAGCCAGGCTGTAACCTCAATCACGATGGTAAGCTGTTGTCCTGAAGGGACTCTGGTCCACAGTGAGCCCAGAGATACTCATTAATCTTCAAACATAATCAGTGATCCGACATCCTTCCCATTTAACTTGGAAATATATTCCTGTTAAGTAAAAGAAAAAAGAAAGACTTACAAAATATAATAAAATTGGGGGCATATATGCCCGGCTCCTTGCTGTTTTTCCCATTCTAGCCATTCACGACTCACTTTGCCTAGCAGTCCAGTTTAATTAGATTGGTCGGGCAGGAATTTGTCATTGTAATGATCAAAGTTTGCTCAGCAGTAGAGCAGAAAATGCCCACAATTTTTTTCTTGTCGCTGATACAATAACCCTACCCAGGTGAATGGACCGGAGCATTCACGATACTCCCCTTTCTCTGTGACTGAAAATAAAAGTGTGATCATGTGGGCTGTTTGTCTTAATATGTGAGTTATATGACCCTATGTTTCAGACAGTAAACTTCTTTGTTTAATTAGCAACCTGTGTAAATGTTACTGTTTTGTGGACTTGGCAGGCTTCAGTTTTCCCTTCCCAAATATTGTGTTTGGTAGCTAATTGCACCGTGGGCACTCCAACGTCCTCGCTGAATTTTCATTTTGTCCAAGGGTCATGATTCCATTTAAAACCGACTTAACAAATTCTTTCAACAAAATGTCATCAATCTTTTTGCAATGTGCAATCTTTTTGCACTGAGTCTCTTAGGTAAGACTAAAGAGAGGTTGGGTCGCCGTTTTTAAATACTCTCTGATATATTGCATTAATCAAAGTACCATTTTGTAAAACTTCCTACACAGTCTTTTCCTCATTTTTTGATGACCAGGGGCAAATTTCATAGAGTTGCTTAAGCACAAAATTTGCTTAAGCACGAGAAAAACCTTGCTTGATAAGTCAGGTAACTAGCCAAAACTCCATGTGATGTACAGTGTATATTGTTTTGGGATCGTATTGGGCCGTCTTTTGGCTAGCACGACAATCAGATGGAGTTTGAACTCGTAAACTTTGTTTTTTAAGCAAGGTTTTTTCACGCTTAAGTAAATTTTGTGCTTAAGCAGCTCTGTGAAATTGGCCCCTGCAGTTCTCTACTTTTTGCTTTTTTTCCATGTTTGATAAGCAGTACTTTTTCTGCTTACCAACTATGCTGAGTGACCACTGACCTACCCAAATGCATTGTGAGTTGCAGAAACATCTTTTGATTAAAAGGCCCTCAATATAATCCTAAAACAACAGAAACCTTAAATAGCCACAGTTTTTCTCTTTTCAATACAATCTAACACCAGATTTCTGCAAAACTCTTCTTAAGATTCAATTTATTGGTCACGATTACCCTTTTGTTCCAACATTAATCAACTTCAATTAATTTAAAGGTGTAACCCTTCATAAACAAATATTTCATAGTAAGTAGATAATACAATTATAGCAAGTCCTCTTCAGTTAATTCTTTGATATCCACTAAATACAGTACTAAATCCAGGGATGTTCAATGGTTACCATAGCAACGGAAATGCAAGCTCAGGGATGTGGATCTGTTTCCCCAACAACAGCCAGCTGCATGAACAGCATCAGCGCTTTGACCAAGCTGGGTGAACCTAGGATCGAAAAAGTGGAAACTAATCAAATGTGAGCCCACCATCAATGTCCTTGGGAATTTTCAAAGCTTGGACTGCATCCAAGTTTTAGAACCGTCTTCTTGCTACAAAAGAGTTCTGTAGTATGACAGAGGGCAGAGTATTGACCACCGTCAAAATAATTTCCCATTCTTTAAATCGAATGTTTTAATTAAATGGTGAAATATTTGAGGTCATTAGCAAGACAATCTTTGAACTTCAAAAGTTAGAAGTAAACAGTCTTGAGATTTTTCTCTTTGCACCATTGCAGAGGCTTTTTTTGCAGAAAATGATTGATGGATGCATTAGTTTTTTGTGGTGCCCCAGTTCTCGTATCTATCAACAAGAAATGAAAAGTCACAGTTTTGGACATTTTTATAGTCGTTATCCAGAACAAGGCCAACTAAACACCTAATCCATATACCTAATACACCTAATCTATGTACGTTGGAGTACTCGCACTTGAGTAAAACTTGAGTACATATGAGTACTCGGCTCATACTCAGCCATCTGTACTCAAAATAACTCGAGTTCATTAATCAGGAGTACACTTTAAGCATTGAAAATTACTTTTTCATCGATTTTGCCCGGGCCAAATCAGGATCTGGAGTGGGGATTTTTGTATCAGTGTCCAAAGAGATGACAACTGGATAATGCTGCCAAGTCATTGATAGTTGGAATTTTGTCACTGAGAGCAACACTGTGCCCTTTGTCTTGAGTTCCTGGAGAACTACTGTTAAACTCTTTCATATTGCAACAAAGTGGAACACCTGCCACCAAATGGTCAGGATGGACCAGGACAGGATGCATACTTGAAGGGTAAAGCCTGCCAGGTATCACAAGGATCATCCTCTTCTGTATAGGGGGAAAGAGCTATTGGATCATCTGCCCTTCTAATCTTTACATAACCAAAACAAAAGAATGAAGATAGCTGTCAAAGAGGAAAAGTAAAGGAAAAATTTCTGACACAAGCATCGTATGTTTTCCACATCAGTTCCTCATTTGATGGTTTCAAAATTTTATAGCATTAATGTTTTATTTGCAAGTGTTGGACAAAAAAATCAACCTTTAACCCTATTCATGCTTTCTGCCCACATAAAAGCTAAAGAGAAATGGCCTTTAAAAATGTTCAAATCAGCATATGTTACAAGAAACATAAGGACAGTGAATATACTATCCGGTCAAAAAACTTCTGGGTCATTCCATGAGGTTGGGGCACGATTTGTGACAGTGTCCTTGTTACATAGGTAACTTTTACCACCTGTCATGACCTGTAGAGTTGGTCATTTACTCTGTAAAAATAACACACACCTCAGTATTCCACCTTGCAAGATGTATAATTTGGAATCCACATGCAGGGAATAGCTGTTCATTTTTACGGAACCCACGTAACAATGGACACCATCACAAATTGTGCCACAACCTCATGGAATGACCCTCCTAGTGATTTCATTGTAGAGAATACACATTAGGTATAATGTCTTGTATGACTAGTCACTGTCAAATTTGTCTCTATCTTCTCAATATCCTTGTATTTTTTATGATATATGGTGGCTTTTAAAATACATGTTTTATATCATTTTTCTACCTAAAAAAATAAATAAAAAATACAGTACCATGGAAACTTTTCACTAAATACATTTGTATATTTTCAAATGTACTTTCCTTGCTCAATTGAACAGTGATAAACCAATGAGAATCATTTGCACTTAATTTTTTGATTGAAAACATGAGTGGAGCAAGATTCATTCTTAACTCTTGAGCTCATAGTGGTCTTGGCGACATAGCATCTACATGTACTAGCCCTTCCTGAAGTTTGTGCTACCAATTTACCCTGTCTGGCCACACCAATATTTGCAGGTTTTAGTGAACAAGAAGCTTTTTCCCTAGGGAAAAACTGCATTCAGTGTCTCTTGAAAGTTGGTAAACAGTCCAACGCTTTCCAAAAATTAAGTCTTTAAACTTCCAAGTGATGAACTTTAAAATCTGTTGATTTGTAACCACATTCTGTGGTCATCTGCTGTCTGCCCATACTTGAAGCTGTTCTTCGCTCTATGCTTGAACTTGAAGCAACCTCTCATCAGTAAATAGAAACATGTGGTAATCATTTTCATCTAGGCAACACGTGTACATGCTGCCCAGACTACACATTCCAAATCAATCGATGGGGGCAGGGTGTACTCACACATATGGTGAGTTGACATAAAAGGCCCATTGATGCAATATAAACGCAAGCCATATTTTATTCCTATACAGAGCAGATACCATACCATAACTCTTGCAATCAGAAAATCACTTAGTGGTACTCGAGGGATTTTACTGGCTTGATTTTCCCCGTGCGAATTGACTGCAGTGGAATGATCCTCTCAAATAAAAATTGGGGGAGGGGTTGCACTGATTCTGACATTCTGTTATTTTACTGAAATGACAAGATGTCATTTTTTGGCAAGGGAGGGGAATTCCCTGTGGTTTTATTAGCTACTGTAATTAAATTCAACCCCAACCACCCAATCATGTATTGGACCTCTTCACTCTTTAATCTGGGAGGAGGCTAACATCTACGTAATGCCATAATTTTTTTCCTGATATTCACTCAAGGTCAAGGCTACAGCAGCAATATTTTGACAAGATAGTAATTTGAAACCACAGCATTTTCCTAAAGTTGTTCAAGGATTTTCTGTATTTTAACCTCCTGACTGTTAGTATGAGCGTGGCTGGGTTCCATTTCTGTGGAAACTCCACCAGTCGTCAGGCTACCTATAGGCCTGGACATGCATGAGGATTAGCTTTGAGGCAGGCAAACTAAGCCCAGCCAGATGCAGAGTCTAAGTTCTCTGCCGTTAAAGGACCCATGCCATGTAATTTTAAAAATGTAATTGTGTAAAATGCACTTTTGTGCTCCAGTTTACTGTGTTTTCAAATTTTTCGTTTTGTCATTGTCAAAGACAGTTTGGTACTCTTTGGGCTAATGAAAATTTCCATATTCATGAGCAAAGTGGTGTCATCTGGACAAAAATATTATGGCTATCTCAGCAAAAAATGTTCTAAAATAATTTTTAAATAATTTTCTGTTGTAAAGTTTCTTTTCTTTTGTGATTCATTGTTTCGTTGGCAAGGTTGACAACCTTATCGCAGTAATGTTTTCAGTGAGCAAAGTCTGGGCTCACCATTTAAAGAGAAAGCCATCCCAGGATGATGTTACAGTAACCAAACACCGTTTTTGTTGGAAAATTTAACATGCTAATACCTTAAACTTTAACCAAAAATGGATGCTACGTAGTTTCCGTACTGTACATTTGAGAGGAGAAAAAAGTAAAATGTGCGTTGAAGAACAATATGTTGCATGGACGTCCAAATGACGTTAAATAAAGTCAAAATGATACAGAATGCCCAACGTCAATCGATTCAGTCTCATTTATACGCACACCACAAGGAACAATTAAATTTCCATAAAGGCTTTTATTTTCTGCAAGTTTCCCTTTTACTTCCTTGTCCTGTAGATGGTTCTCCCGAGAGCCTCACGAACTTTGTCGAGACATTTCAGTGCTGAATGAATCCAAATATTTTGAGACATGTTTCACTGTAAACTGATAACCAACTAGAGTGACATAAAATACTTACAGGTTTTTAACGATCCATCAGCATTTGATCAAGAATTTGGTAGAATCAAACTACACGTATCAAGCTTGCCAGTGTCTTCAGCATTTATATTTAACTTTAGAAAATGCTTCTGATCAAATCAACCTAGCTCTGTTCTCAAATGTTGGTGTAGCATGCGCAAGTTCACTTAAAACACCTTTTTGTCGCTGATGCTGGTTGCATTGGTTTCATCCGGTGTCGTTTAAACTTGACAGGTGACCAAATCTTTTTACAGGATTTGAATTAAATAAAGCCTTGTTCGGCACAATGTTTGGTGTGGATTTCCTGTGGCTTTACATCCTGAAATGTTTGGGCCAGGTAGCAGGAAGTGTACCTTCTTGCCACAAGATCAGGCAATGGTATCTGGGGGGGGGCATTCTCCCCATGGGAAACAGGTGCCTAGAATCAGGTGACACATTCCCGTCCAACACCGTGTTGGATTCCTCGGCCTGGGCAATTTCATAGAAGACCTGACACCTTAGGAAAAGGAAGCATGGTGGCAAGGAGGCAACATAAGGACTGGATCAGCAAGAGCAGGCCAGTTGATGATGATGATGTTGATGATGATGAAATAAGCTGACCCTGGAGCTAGCATCACACCAGTCACCAAGGCAGGGTAAATAGACCGCACTGCTTATCCGCCCTACGAAAGTATCCCTGGATGTCTTTTCTAATTCTGTGGACTTTTTATTTAATATCAGGTATGATGAATACACAAGCGTCCATCTGCTCTCACTTGGAGTTCCTTATATTATTCATCCCACTTCTGACACTGTTTTTTGCAGCAAATGTTTCCATTATGGTCGGCTTGTCATTAAATAAGTTGATGCATTAGGATAGTATGCAATGTTTTTTTCAACTGGGTCTGTCTGCTTACTGTTAAACATCAACAAAACATATGCTATCGCACTCAATCTAACAGAAGATTAAAATGGAACACCAGAAGCGATCCTTCATTCCATGAAATGAAATAGCATCTACCCTTCACCTTCTGTCCCCCCCAAAAAAAAGTGATAAGGTATCTTAAGATTGATGCCACAAACATGTATATCTGCCAACATTGTCCTTAATCTGCCAGTTATATTGTTTAGGTGGCCACTGATGTTTGTTTAAGGAGCTCAAAATAAACAGAGCTGTCCAATTTGTTCATGCCATGAATGCAGACAGGATTGTGAGACTCATAAATTGGCTGGTCTTGTTGCATTAAAAGTACTCTCTGCTGGTGTCCGGTTACCATCGCCAAAACAATTTTTTTCCTCCTCTGCCATGGGATTGTGGTTTCTCCCATCATGCTGCTGAAAGATTCAATCCATTCCTCTACTTGGACGTCATTTTTCTGTGGTCAGATATACATGTACATGTAGGGCTCTCCTTTTGAAGAAAAACAAGTCATCTGCACTGTTTCCATCTTGGCATGGTTGGATATAAAGCAAGATCAGTCGGATAACTTGCAGAAGTCCCACTTAGACAATGTACAATGTGACTTCCTTCCTCTGAATTGGTTTTTTTTTTCCATTCCAAATATTCTCTGCACTGATCTGACACAAATAGGTCACTGAATATTGTTTGGTTATTTCCATTTTGGGGGGGGGGGATTTTTGTTGTTGTTCTTTAGTGCGGCAAAGAGATTTATATTCCTAAAAGCTACTTGTTCTGCGACAAATACCTTTGTTGTGCTTTTTGTTTAGAGTATATCCAGATCCATACCTTCAACCAGTAATTGTCCCTACTGCCTCATGAGTTCTCACATGCCAAATTGTGTATTCTTGTAAATTGAATATTTATGACAAGGATTTGTGTTGCATAATTTGTGGTCCCCCGCTGTCACGCCCATTCCACACTTTTTTCTCAGCTGTAATCTCCCAATAATATTTTGTTCACCTGTCTATGAGCCTTGGTTCTTGTTTGCTCGCTTCTTGATTTCACAGTGTCTGATAGGATTACTTGTTGACCTGTTTGCCAACAAAGTAGGCAAAATCACGATATCTCCAAAGCCTCAGAAAAAAAGCTCCAAACATGCGTAAGCTCCCACCTCTCGTGACAGGCCTACTGTAGCCCAAGTCCTACGAGCTAAATGCCATTGGCACCATGTTATATTGAACCTTTGGGATCAATACCTCTAAAGTGTTTGCAGGCTCACCAGCCCAAGTTTTAAATTCAGGGGGGGATGATTGATTTTTTTGTGCATCTTCCACATTTCCTCTCTTTTTTCTTGCTCTGACAGTCTTCGACCACATCCTTGGAGCACAGACGGTACAGAATTGACCCCTGCATGTGAATCAAGCACTGTCATCTTCATAAACCAGACGCTTTACTCCTGAACAACGAAACACAGGAATGCAATCTTTTGTGTTTAGCTTTTTGGGGAGGGGGAGGGGATGGTTGATAAAGAGCCAATGTCGACAGCTCGCTGTGGATACTAAATACACTTCCTTTATCATGTTTGCAGTCTCCAGATACAAGCTGAGTGTAAAATCAATTTTCTGGGGCGAATGGCATGATTACGGCCTCTAGCGTGAACAGAACACTCTACACTTGGCCCAAGTGGAATTGAGGTTTGGTGTGCTTGGTTACACCATAATTAGAGGTCTGTCATCATCTGTCATCACCTCTTCCAAAACACAATACAAGTGTTGGGGTCTGAATTTTAATCAGGATTCTTAAATGCCCTTGTATTCTTTGTGCCCTTGAACCATTGGATTTTTATTTATAGGTGCAAATATGTAGCTATAAGCATATTACTGAAATTGCTTTGCTCTTATTTTATGTGGTAATAAAGTAATGTTTATTATGAATAGACTTTATCCACAATACTAGCCTATCTGCTCCGAGCGGAACAAAAGAGGGCATGTTTTTTTGGTACTCACCACATAGGTGTGCCAGGAGGCGCTAGTATATGTGCGTTGGACACGGAGCAAGCTGCGTATGTGTGACTAGTATATTCCAGCATTTATGGTCTTTGCAAACACACAGAATATGTGCAAGAACCTGCTTGTAACCACATGTCTTTCTTTCGCCGATTGGGGGTGCACTTCAGCTCGGGGCGGATAGCTTGTGGATAACGGATGTAATTTGGAGCTGAATGTTAGAAAAATCTTGTGACTAGTATATTCCAGCATTTATGGTCTTTGCAAACACGCAGAATATGTGCAAGAACCTGCTTGTAACCACATGTCTTTCTTTCGCCGATTGGGGGTGCACTTCAGCTCAGGGCGGATAGCTTGTGGATAACGGATGTAATTTGGAGCTGAATGTTAGAAAAATCTTGTGACTAGTATATTCCAGCATTTATGGTCTTTGCAAACACGCAGAATATGTGCAAGAACCTGCTTGTAACCACATGTCTTTCTTTCGCCGATTGGGGGTGCACTTCAGCTCGGGGCGGATAGCTTGTGGATAACGGATGTAATTTGGAGCTGAATGTTAGAAAAATCTTATACTTTGTATGTATTTTAGTCATGCAGGTATAGGTGAGTAAAATGCCATGATTAAAAATATGAAGAGGGCTTGTGAAGGGGCTTGCGGTTCTCCTTCCCCAAAATTTACTTCCCAGAAAGTGACTTTAGCTGAGAAGATTTAATTTTCAAGGCAGCAGGAATTCATCAACAGTGCTATCTGGCAGAAATGCTCATGAATGTGAATAATTGAGCAGTAAATGCAGCCAGAGAAGAATCCAACTTGGCATGTTGCCCCTTCAGCCAAACTTCTAGAAGCACCTTCTACAAATAATGGGTAATCATGACAATAACAAGATAATAAGGAAAACATTTCCTGCTCTCTATGGCTACAAGAAATGTGCTGGCTTTGTCTTAATGAGTGCATCTGCAACTCCCCCCAAAAGGGAGGACTGAATGTTTCCAATCAGGTGCGCATCCGCCTTCATTCTGTCAGAAATGTTCAGCCGTCACTTGATGACAGGAATTTGTTGCTCTACATCTGAGACAGAGGCTTGTCAGGATCAGTGTTAGTGGAAAACCAGGTGCATGTGGTGGCTCAGCTAGACCTCCCAACTACCCTCATTCCTCACTGCCAACCATGTCACCTCCCTTTCACACCACACCTTGACAGCTATATGAAGCGTCCTGCTGTGTCAGGTACCTGACATGTTACAGATGTGAAACTTGAAAACAAATCTGTCAGATTAGGATGTGAATCTTGTGGATTACAACATATGTCCCAGTACTTTGTACATGGGTTCATGTCTCCATAGAACAGGAGCCCTTTGTTTTTTTGGAAGGGGGGTGATAATTTTCAATTTTTTTTTGGTGGCATCATTTTGACAAAATTTTTGACAATTAATCCTTGTTTAAAATTAATTTCATTTAATATAAAATTTATCTATTCTTTAAACTGAGTAAACCTCACTTCCGCAATTAAGTTCCATCTTGTGATAACAGACGGAGCATGCTGTCTGAAACGCTGAGCGTTGCAAAAGAGATCTACACGATGCTACTGCAAACCTTTGTCTTTTTGTTCCATCCCCCATGGAAACCTTCAAAACAATATCATTGTTTATGAGCTTATTTTCACACGGCTTGTCTTGCAGGGCAGAGGTTTCAGTGCTCTTTCTCTATGCTTGAGGAATCTGGAATTAGATCCAGGACAGTTGTGGCTAATATCCTCATCCCAGCCAGAGAATCTGTGGCTGAGCTTTTTTGCACACTATTTTAATTTAGAAGTTTTCACCTCCAATTCGGCCATTAATTTTACCTACAGACAGTTGCATAACAAGACATTTATTACGGTGAATGCACATATTCTTATAGTCGTATACATATACATGTGTATATCCAGAAGTGGAGCTTGGGCCTCCAGGTTGCAACTTGCATTTGAAATTTGGAAATGTTTACTGCCAATGTACCAGCCACAGTCATTTTGCTTTCAGTATAGTGCCCCCTTGAAAAGAAAGGTGCGCACCAGAATCCACCCTCCTCCTCTGTGTCCCCTCAGACATTTCGGCTCGGTGCATCAGTGATGAGCATCTTGTCTCTTCAAACTTTGTGCTGATTTGGTGGTTTCTAAACTTCTACTATGAATTTCTTATTTCATGCAGTTAACCTTTTCAGCCTTTACCCTATTTTCTCTCCCCTTTCTGTGGGGGATGGGAAGCATAGAAGAGCGTTTCAGCTTCTCTTCCACCGTCATCAAGCCGTGACCCTGAGACAGTTGAGTTCCCTACCTTTTTGCCCACAAGTCTCCTTTCCTTTGCAGTAATTCCTTTCCACCTGTTATCTTTCCTTCTTCCTTTTTGTAATCCTACCAGTTGGAGCTTTACGATATGATTACAAGACCAACAAAGACTAGAGTACCTCTAGAGACCTGGATCATTATCACAAGCAAATCCACCTTCTGAATCTTAATAGATCCTGTTTGGTACCAAAGTCTAAAGTGGTGTCTGGTGACAAATCTCTGCTCTCCATTCTACTTGTATGTGGTCACAATTTATCAAGTTTTCTATTCATTGTACAGAGGCCTCTGCTGAGGTTCCATCATACCCTAGTGCCAAATGAAAGGGAAATTCAACCCAATTGAATCTCCCAAAGAACTATTGTTGGGGTAAAAGTGCAAGACTTATATATTGGATGTACGTGGCCATTTTTGCTTTTCCAACCTTTTTTTTCTTTTAAAGTGCAAAAGGAGGCTAAAGGATTGTATATGATAGGCCTACCTCTGTGACAAGTCACACATGGTGAAATCCTACCTTGGGGTGTCACCTGCCGATGGTGTCATTGAGTAGCAAACTTTTCCCCCAAGATCCACATCACTTTCCTGAACACATCCCTAATGTAACCCCTACAGTGTATGTCTCTTTTGGCTACTGTATGTCCAAAATCCCATCTAAACATTGAAGCATCAAGTTATTTTGCTGTGTTACAGACGTTTGTGGGAGACATTGGAGATGCTTGGTGGTAGGTTGACAGCAGTAAACATGCTGGTTCCATGTGACTGATGACTGATGTCACCAGGGGCCAATTTCATAGAGCTGCTTAAGCACAAAATTTGCTTAAGCGGGAAAAAACTTTGCTTAATAAACAAAGGTTACCCGCTCAAACTCTATCTGATTGTCATGCTAACCAAAAAACAGCCAAATACAATCCCCAAACAATATACATCACATGGAATTTTAGCTGGTTACCTAATTTATCAAGTAAGGTTTTTTCCCGCTTAAGCAAATTTTATGCTTAAACTGCTCTATGAAATTGGCCCCAGTCCAGAATTGCATCATATTGAGCTACTCTGTTTTGGGGAATTTGTATGACCAAAAAAAAACCCCACTCCTTCAAAGAAAATGTAATGGCATCTTTACCAATATTGGAGTTAAGTGGGGTTTTTGACTGAATGAACTAGATGAATGCAAAATGAATATTGGCAATTAAAGAAATAGAAAATGAACCTTTTGAAAAGAAACAGGGCTAAGTCATTCCACTACAGCATGAGGCTAGCACAGGCCTTCATCTAAAGTGTCCTAGTAAAATGTGCTTTGTTACACTTTTTGTGTATTTTTATACTCTTCATGATTATACTTGTAGAGAAACATTTGACTTTTTGGGTTAAGTGTCTTGAAAAGTACACTTGTTAAAAGTTGAAATCATCAAAGTCTTTTGGAAGGTGCTGTTGTTGTTATGTTCCTGGGGTGACATCACAGTTTTGCTCATAAATACGAAAATTCTCATTAGCATAAACACTAAAATTCTCCCCAAATACCTTTTTAAATAAAAAAAAAGAAAGTGATAAGGCTGTAATAAAAGTGCTGCACTACATGGACCATTTAAGGTGCCATTTCACTTTTGAGATTTTTATTTCAATTTCTCCTTCGGGCGTCTGACTTGAGGCCTCCTTCAGAAACTGAAATGTTGATACTTTGCAATGTGAAGAAAATTCAGCAATCACGTTTTGAGTGTCAGTTGAATCAATTAGTTGCCTGTGATTTCAGATATTCGTGGTGCTATTGTTGACATCAATGTAGACTGCTGTGTTTGCTATCCTGGTCCCAGCACTCCTTGGTATAAACGACACCTTTGGCAGGGGGTACAGATATCTTAATTAAACAGACTTGCCGGCATCCTGAGCGTTCAGAATACTGGCTTGGCCGTGCAGTGGAGCGTGAGCATTATTAAATCTGTGGTGTGGCCGTTGGGGGGGGGACACTAAAGATGAGTTTGTGGTTGCCGCGCCAAGCATTGCTTCGTGGACGAGAGTTGAATTTCTAGGGCAAGGAATGGATGATTATAAAGGAGTGTTTGGGGAATTTAAATTGAGGAATGCCAGTTTCATCGAAGGTTTGTGATCAGTGACGTAGAGAAACTGTCTCAGAAATTTAGTCAGATATAGAGTCATGGACTGGCCAGATATGTGTTGCCCTCATTGCATTCATCTGGGGTCAACTTCATCTGAACAAAACATACACTTACCCACATAAATCCTGTAGACACTACAATGTGTGATGATTGTTGTAAGAGAACATGTGAACTTTACCAATCGTAAACGGCAGTAGTTTTAGAACAGCATACAAGCTGCGAGCAAGCCAGTGTCATCTTTGAGGTTCTCCGGGTGTTGCCTCTCATATGTACAGATCCTATACATGCATGCACATTCATGACAATATGACATATATACATGCATGCCATGAGCTTCCTTGAAACAAGATATTTTCCCCAATGGAATGAATTTTTTGAGCTGTGAGGTATTTGTTGGTGTAAAAACCACTTCATTTGTGCATTATTTAGAAGTGTCATAGCCAATACTGTATGCTCAATATGCATTATCAGGAAATGTGTTACAGCCTTGGACAGCGCCTAAGTGCTTATAAAAACTAGGTGTCACCATCACACGTTAAGCATGCACGATGCATATGTGACCGGATCCCACAAAATGAGTCTTAAGGCCATATTTTCTGTAATTCTGTTTTGCATGGAGTTTCTATGAAGAAAACAGTGAGCTCTTTGTTTTCACCCAGTGCGGCATCAAGATGAAAATGTACAATGCCCAGGTGAAAAATGTTGAGGGTTTCCTTTGATTTACACAGTGCAAGATTCTTTTTTACAGGCCTTTCATTCGAGAGTTTCTCTGATGACTTGCGAGTCATTTTGTTCCATTGGATCAGAGATGCATGCCCTACATACTGATCCGTTTCACTGATTATCCCTTGTACCGCATGTTAGTACATCTTACATCTGGTGTACTTGGTGGAGCAGAATCATTTTATTACAGCCTCATTAGGCATCTGGAAGGAATTGGATTAGTCACAGAAACTTACGTTTTCATTAAGAGTGTGCCGGCGAGTGGTAAAGTTGAAGTGTAGGCTAGTAATCAGGTGACCTTGACTATTTAAAAAATGAATTACATAAATGTCTTCTGCAGGACTTGGATGTATGTCAGGTGTACATTTATTGAATTTGTTCCAATGCACCAGTGGAGATTAGCAAGATGAGTTGATGTAATCCAGTCTGTAGACTCTCCGTGTACTGTATTGTAGGGGTCAAATGGTGTGTCCTTTTTATTACATGACATTTACGTGTACAATGCCATTCTTGCATCTCTTGCCAAACAGCAAGCTGGCCAGCCAACTGACCGACCAACCAGCTGGCCGGTCAGTTGGCCAGCCAGCTGGCCAGCTTGCTGTTTGGCAAGTATGTGTGGTTGCACAGTTTTGGTGAGACCTATAGCTTAAAAAAGTACTTATTTTCACTTTAGCTATTAATTTTAAAGTTTGTTACATCTTTCTGCATTTAAATGGAGTACATATACAGAGGTTCTTTTGGCTGGGAAAGGTATTCCCTGTCACCCCCCCCCCAAAAAAATCATACCCGCTCAAACAGCGTCACTGGATTTACTACTGTTGTCCAATTTCACCAGAAATGTTAGCTGAATCCGAATCGGTTTTTTTTTCTATTCAGGCGATTCACAATAGTGCGCCTCCAAGAGTTTGCAACGTGTTGACCAATCGCAATGATGACACAATCTGTTGACCCTTTCCAAACACTGATTGGTTCGACAGATATTGTGCCTTGTAATTGGTCAACACGTTGCCAACTCTTGGAGATGCACTATTGTGAATCGCCGGTATTGAGAGATTCATGAACTGTCTTATGTTTTTCTGTCGCCGTCAATTGACAAGTACTAAACTAAATTATTCAAGAAGATTTGAACGTCAAAACAGTTCTGTGATCTTGTTTTATGACCCTTCCAAATGCAAATAATCGCCTTGTAGAAACTAGAAAAGAAGCTATGGATGCTGAATGCCGTGAACGGGAAGCCTTTATCGATTAATACAGGATAAATGGCACGGCAAACATCCTCACAGACTCTGCGCAGGCGATGCGTGCCACCCATCTACAAACCGGAAAACCCCTCATTCCCCGGTGGTAGAGGGTGGACGCTAAGAACTTCCCTGATGCTCCAAGCGGCAACTCCCCTTCGTCAACAAATTATATCCCAGTTCATTGATTTCTCTGTTTGGCCTTAAGTGGCTCAGGCAAGGGACCCAGCTAACTCAGGCCACATTGTAACTCGACCCTACTGGTGACGAGGCTGATTTTGATTTTTTATTTTTCAACGAGAAAGATATTGACCCGGTTAAGAAAGAAAGGGCATTGACCACTGATGTCACGTACTCATAGCTGACCGCCCGATGCCATTCACTTTTGGTCAAGATCTGATAACTGCATGCCATGTCAGATTCAAAGTGTCTGAGATTTAGCTGCCCTAGATATTTTAGAGAGAAAAAAAAGCAGGAAAGGGGATTATTTGAAACCGGGAGAAAACTCTGAGGAAATGATGGACAAGGTTTGGAAAATTAAACAGTGCCGTGCTGTCATCACAATCTATAGGTTTTACCTGAGGTATTATTGACTGTCAGCGCATTTGTGTAATCAGTCTTTTTCCCATGATCTGTTTGAAATATGTGTCCCCATAAAAGAGATGGAATGTGTATTTCATTACAGGATTTGCGTGCACGGTGTTTACCAGATGTGATGCTGACAAAAAATGAAGACACCGATAGAAAGAAATTGGTTTAATTATAGTTCCTGTTTGTCTGTCCTTCTCCCTCTGCAGGACAAACTGTATTATGAGCAGCTAAGGAGCTATGTGTTTCAGCATGACTTGCTTGTAGACAGTCTTCTATACAAGGTAAGGAGACGACAGTCAACACCCAATTTTTCTGAGCTGCCAAGTAGAAAATCTGTTATTGCATATGGTAGCAGCAACTTTTCTTTGGTGCGACCTCACCGTATGCTTGCGCAGGTTTATATATTTGGCAAGAGACGCGCTGAGCATGTCCGACCAATTTCTGGTGGAATCTGTGGTCTGAATGTGTGGTCTTTGCTTCGACACTAAATGCGTGCATGTTCCTGGTTGAAAAACTTTCCACCAATCTGTCTCTTCCTGCATTTGCCAGTGCAGGGTACCGGTGGACATTGCCTAACACAGTAACGTAACACAGGTAGATCTACCTGTTAGGGGAAGGGGTAATAAACAGTGGTGTATTCAGGTTTTGAATTGGGGGTGTAACCTTTTTTTCTGTAATGATGGCCCCAAATATTTCATCTGTAGTAAAATCATCCCCCAAAGAAGATGCTGGACTTCCTGTACTGCCTTGAGTGTTCAGCACTTTCAATACCTAAAAAAAAGGTAACATTGGAGGGAGGGGAGTTGTCCCCCCCAAAACTCCTCTGCTGAATACGTGACTGCTGATAAACCCTCTTTATTAAACTGCCAGAAAATAAATAATCATGTCTTCTAACAACTGTTAAACAACGCTCTTGAGTGATACCCTGGATATGACACTGTATAAGATTATTTTTGACCTGAGACTTTGTCGCAAGCAATTAACTGTCTCACCTGAAATTTGACTGGTATTCTGTTTTTCTGTGTTAAAGGGGGAGAGGCTTAGGCTGACCAGTTTGTGGAATGTAAATGCACAAAATGTGTTCTACCCTTGCCAATCAGTTAAGCTACATGTAAGATATATATCCAGAATACTGATTACAACCAATATATATGCTGTGTAAATTGACTGGAAACCAAAATCTTATCCTGATTATAGTAACTTGCATATGCTTCCTTTTCTAGAGACTTGGCTACAGCTCAGCAGTGTTGGAATTGATTTTTTTTTTGAGTCCCCAAATTGGAAAATAACATGAAGCAGTAGAAATTAGACAGCCATGCCAGCAGTTTTGGGATGATAGTTACTTTGATACGATGAAGCACAAGTTTGACTGATTCTCATGGTCAGACATCTGGGAATTCCGTTGAATTTCTGTATAGTATACAACAAGTAACAACATGTTGCAAAGGGGTTTTTGCTCCTTTGCCATATGGCAATGCGTTATGAGCCCCGAGCGTGACCAAGAGAGGGCGCAATTTTCCTAGCACTGGATGCTCCTTTGGTCAGAACTGCACTTTGCTGGTTCAAATGACTATGAAATGTGTACATTGCGGTCGCGTAGCTACTAACAAAAATCAACCTGTGAGGGGGTACTTAGGCGGATACTCAGGCCAATGTGATGTAATGCTGACCTCTAGAATGACATGGGTATGCAAGAAATATTCATGTACCAGTACTTGCAACATGTTTTTTAATACAGTTCTGGCAAAAAGCAGTAGCTTTTTCTTTTTATTC